>NC_139720.1:45238713-45743300 GCF_964211835.1 Anser anser | reverse complement strand
GTGAAAGTTTAAAAGTGCCTGAATGGTACCATCAGTATGTATTTTCTTCTTCTGAGTGTTTCATTCATGTTATTTCGCGTAGCTTTTCTTCATTTCTGCATGCCATTATGGTGGTTTCACACTGGTGGCTAGCTACACTCCATCTCACTGCTTTCTTACTCCCCATCCTCAGAAGAATGGGGGAGAAAATGTGATGAAAAAAGGCTTAAGGGTTGAGATGAGGACAGGGAGATCCCTCACCAATTACTGTCATGAGCAAAATAGACTTAGTCTGGGGAGATTAGTCTATTAGCAATAGGCAATAAATTACATTGGAGCAGCGAGAACTGAAAGTAAACTAGAAACACTTTCCCCTGCTCCCATCCACCGTATTCTACCTCTTCTCCTCTGAGCGGTGCAGGGAAACAGGGAATGGGGGCTGCGGTCAGTCCCTAATGCTTTGTCTCTGCTGCTCCTTCATGGTCACTCTCTGCCCCTGCTCCGTGTGGCGCCACGTGTCTCCCCACAGGCGGCAGCTCCCCCCAGACCCCCTGCTCCTGCGTGGGCTCCTCTCCACGGGCTGCAGCTCCGGCCCGGGGCCTGCTCCTGCGGGGGCTCTCCATGGGCCGCAGCCTCCTGCAGGCCACATCCACCTGCTCCACCGGGGGCTCCTCCACGGGCTGCAGCGTGGAGATCTGCTCCGTGTGGGACCCATGGGCTGCAGGGGGACAGCCTGCTCCACCGGGGGCTCCTCCACGGGCTGCACGGGAAGTGCTGCTGCGTGCCTGGAGCACCTTCTGCCCTCCTGCTGCACTGACCTTGGGGCCTGCAGGGCTGGTTCTCTCTCACATTTTCTCATTCCTTTCTCTCAGCTGCTTTTGGGTGCATTTTTCCCTTTATTAAGTCTGCTCTCCCAGAGGCCCAACCAGCATTGTGTCCCTTTTTGGAGCCAGCTGGAGCTGGCTTTTATCTGACAAGGTGGAGCTGATGGGCTCATACAGCCATTTGTAGCATAAAGCTGTCTGAGACTCCTACAACAGGGCTTAGCTCCAGACCTCTGCTTCCTGTGTACGTGGGTGTGACAGAGGCAGATGCAAACTGGGAGATGCTCACAGCTTTCAATGCTGGCTTGCTGGAGTAGACATTTACTTTGATAGCCAGAGGAGCATTTCCTTTATGGGTTATGATAATGGTTAGAAAATACACATACCAGTTCTGGGATCCACGTGTTACTCTATCTCTGTGACTCTAGCCATTTCAAGATGGTCAAGCACCATGCAAACACAAGTCATTGAGACCTGAGTAAATATACAGGCTGTTCTTGTTCTCTTTGCTCCAGGAAGCCTGTTCGTGGCCTGCCAAGCTGTAAGTACTCTTCTCAGTTTGGCAGAGTCTTCTGAAATACTCCATTTGTTACCTGTGGAGCGTGTCAAGAACTTGGTGACGTAAGTAAACTCTGCCTGTTCTGTGGTCCTCAGTGATTTTCATTAGTATGGCAAAGAGCTGACTTGACTTTTATGTAGCGGCACGTTAAATGTCTTTTTGTTGATCGTATGTTCTCTTGTACCAACATTTTGCTTTGGTATTGTGGTTACGTATGGTAGCAATGTCATAGGCATTGTTTGTTTAGAAAACCAAATAAATAGTATGCCAGTTCAGTGGCATTTTCTCTGCAAACCAAAGCTTTCTTAGCCAGCTGAAGAGCAGTGTGTCAAATACGTTGCTTTCTAGGTAAGCACAAATATTTAGAACACCACATTTGTGTTTTACACTACACTGCAAATGTAGAGCACTACATTTAGTAACTGTATGTTACGTTATAATAATAAAAGGGACAGTGACATTGTAATCTGAGTTATGTCAAAAGGCTGGGATTTGACAGTCTGTTGGCAGTGTTGGGATTCTCTTGTGTCCTTACATAATCATGTGTGTGCTTGCTCTGCAATTGGATTAGGTTTTGTATGCTCACTTCAATTTATTACAACTCCCTTCTGCTTAAAATTAGCACGTGTTAACTGAGTGGCTGGAGGGACCAAGGGAGACTGTTGATCTCTCTCCAGCAAATCCTGTTGAACTTGTCATCTCCCATCGCTATTGTGATGGAGCAGCTCCAAGTCTCTGGTAGCTTGAGCTTCAAAACATCCTGTTCAGTTAGGAAAACATGGTGCTCATGTCTGAGGTGTGATGGAGATAAGGCAGCTTGCCCAGATTAAGCAGGAAGTCTTGACAGGGAGCTTCAGTCTAGTGCTTTTCTGCCAGCTTTGGGTTGGGGGTGTGAATCCCACTTGGAGTGACGGTTGTTGGGTAGCAGAAGGAGATTTCCGTGTGGGGAGGCAAGATTCCTGCTAATGGCAGAATTGGTGTCCCACCTAAACCTGAATTATTTTTCCGTTGAAGTTGATCACTAAGTGGTCACCTTGGCAGCAGCAGCTGCACTTACAGACCTATGCAGATCTGTTTTCAGCGGCTATTTGTGTGTGTGTGTCCAACTAGCTAGCCCCAGCTCGATAGGCCTGGTGGTGCCAGTAGAGTATGAAGTTGTGGATTTTTCCCATAGTACTGTTACTGTCGCTACTGCCTTGTTTTCAAATGTCTGTATTGTTGCAATACTCTCTGTATGCTAATAAAACACTCTCTTGGTTAAGTGCTTTTCCATCAGACCCCTCTGCGTTGCTGTTGGCTGATCTCTATTACACAAGACTGGCATTGTGTGGCTGCCAGGAACCCCTTTCCCAAGGGAACCTAATGGAGTTGTTTGAGAAGTTGCAGCCTAATATCTCCACTGGTATTTCTAAGGTAATCTGGTTTTTTTTGAGCAAATGCAAGATGATTTGTATTTTAGAATTCAATTTAAGTAGACTGAGTTTGAGGAAGGCTGAAGGGAGAAACGTGAGACTGTAAAGCAATTACTTCTGTAGCATCTGTTTAGGGCTGTGTCCATTTCCAAGAGGCTGCTGTGGGGCATGAGTTTACAGAGGCTAACTTTTAGCCCAGGGACGCTTACCTCTTCCCTAGAAGTGACTTGGAGCAAGAGCCTAATGTATTCATTCTGAATTTCCTGCTAGACTAGAGGAGCTCATCTGTTTCTCAACTCTAGGAGGAACCTAGCGAAATCAGCCTCCTGTGCAAGACATTAACCTCTTTGTAGGTGTGTATGTGTCTGCATATGTAGCCTGCATTCTCCTGCATGTTTCTGACGTATGTTCCCACTTTTTACAGGTCCGACTATTGACTGTCCGAATTCTAAACCATTTTGAGAATCCACCTTCTACAGTGATTGAGGTAGGGCTGAAACTTCTCACTTAACATTTCAAATCAATCTGGTTTTGATGACTGTGAACTGGTTCCTGCTTTGCAGAAACAGAGCATTTTTCTGCCAAAGGCTGTCCTCTGATTTTGTGCTTTCACGTTCCAGTTTTAACTGATTTTACTGAAGTTTTCACATGTGTGAGTTTTGATACCTAAGTGGTGGTGGTAAGCAGAGCAAGCCCCTTGACTTTGTTCTCTGGTTCAAAAAGGCTCAGACTGTAGTTTGTTGAAATACCTTTCAATAAGAAAGGATGCTCTAACAAAATGTCTGTAACTTGTTTGTTCAGAGTGATGGCACAGGAGAGCTCCAGTCAGTATTTGCCATATTGCTCCAAGCAGAGCTTGTGCCAGCAACAGTGAATGATTACAGAGAGAAACTTCTCCATCTGAGGAAACTAAGATGTGATATAGTGCAGTCTACAATACCAAGTGGATCTTTGCAGGAGGTGAGTCCTTGTCCACAGGAAGCTGTCACATTCCCATATTCCAAGAGATTGTTCTTATTCCATCATATCAATTGCAGAGTTTTTAATAAGAATTCAGCTCCCATTGCCCGTGGAACTAATGTGTTTGCTTCAATATTTAGTAGAACAATGGTGGTATCTAGATAAATGTCCCACAATCAGTTTAATCAGTTTTTGATATCATGCAAAGGAAGGCAAATGATTCCAGGGAGAAGTGAATTGTGAGCAAATTTAAAATTCTGACTTTGCTGTACCCTCAGCGTGGTCCAACAGTGGTACATCGGAGAGCTTAGCTTTTGGATCTTTCTAGAGGATGAAAATCTGGTCTAACTGGGTCTGTTGCATCTCCTCCATGGCTGAGCAAATGGAGATGTCAGTTTCTAGATGCTGGAAGGGTCACAGTTCTACTAGCTAGATGTTCATGGATTTGGTGGGAAGTTTTTTTGGTTTGGTTTGGGTTGGGTTGGGTTTTTTTTAATTATTTTTATGTTGCAGTACCTTTATCATTCTTTTTACCTTAACTTGTAAGCTCTTGTGAGGAAGGGTTGTAGGTCAGTTCAACTGCGTGTTGGATTGCTGTGCAGAACTGGTTTTTGCACGTTCATGGTATGTAGATACGGTGGATAGATCTCAGTGCAGCATAGAGTTAATGGGGTCTACAAATTTTCTTATGAAACTGTGAAACAAAAAACGATGGTGTGTGTGACTCGCTTCATTATGGGTAGTACTTCTGAGAATTTCTCTGATCAAAGTTTCCTCTTTAAGAAGAAAGGTTAGAGGTGGTTGGTTGGTCTTTAACTGTTGTTTTTAACATCTCAACTTTTTAACATCTCAACAAGGTGGTTTCGTACCATTCTAGGTGCCTCTTCGGTATTTACTGGGAATGCTTTATATTAACTTCAGCCCTCTCTGGGATCCTGTAATTGAACTCATAACGTGAGTATGTGCGGTTGGATGCTGCAGTCTGTGGCTGTCTCATAGAATGATTCCTTCCATTGAAGGCTGAGGGGAGGCCTCATGGCGGCCTGCAGCTCCCTCACGAGGGGAGCGGAGGGGCAGGCGCTGAGCTCTGCTCTCTGGGGACAGCGACAGGACCCGAGGGAACGGCATGGGGCTGGGACAGGGGAGGGTCAGGCTGGGGGTTAGGGAAAGGTTCTGCACCCAGAGGGTGGTCGGGCACTGGGACGGGCTCTCCAGGGAAGAGGCCAAGGCAGCAAGCCTGCCAGAGTTCTTTCAGACAATACTCTCAGACATACTATTTGATTTTTGGGTGGTCCGATGTGGAGCCAGGAGTCAGGCTCAGTGATCCTTGTGGGTCCTTTCCAACTCAGGATATTCTTTGATGATTGTTTTGTGAAGAAAAGCTGAGGTAAAAATATCTGATTTGGAGAGATCTATGCATGAGAGCCTTTGTGTGAAATCTTTCCAAACGGATTTTCTCTCTCAGATGAATTACAGCCTACACAGCCTGTTAGTTTTTAACTTAATTTTTGTAATTTCTCACTATTAAAGGAAGCTTGCAACAAATATAGTTAAACAGCATCGGAATTTGAGTCCAAGAGAGCAGTATTTGATTAGTGTTTCACAAATGCTCAAGTGCATTTCCGTTTATCCATCTCTGACTTCTCTGTCCTTACTGAAAAACCTCTAAACCTTAATAACATTGAGTAAGGAAGACTTAGCATGGTGACAACTGAGCTGAATACTGAAGTCAGTGTCTCTGCTTTTAGCATGACTTTATCTCCTTGTGGTTTTTTTTTTCCTTTGTTGTATGATTAGAAACGATGGGATTTTCACCATCAAACTACTGAATTAATATAAAAAAATTAAATCAGCTCTTCAAAAGAAATGTCCATGCTAATTCTTCCTTTGGTTCTATGTGATATAACTGTACAGAAGTCAGTGAAAAGCTCAAGAACAGTTTCACTCAACTTGAGTTCATTTGAAGTCATGGGATACAACCAGATTATTTTAATAACAATTGACATTTGGGATCCATGAGTGAAGGCAAGGAAGTGCTACAGCTGTATCCTGCAGATGTCCTGTCTTTGGACACCCACATTAAAGCAGTAATCAAAGCCTCTGATTTTATTAATTATTAACTTCCCTTGACGTATGGCATTCTTTTTTCTTCTAATTTCATGCTTATGTTTTGTTAGTTCTCATGCAAAGGAAATGGAGAATAAACAGTTCTGGAAGGTCTTTTATGAACATTTGGAGAGGGCTGCTGTCTATGCTGGTAAGTCACAGCTCCTACATGGTGTTTTGACAGTAACCCAGCTAATTGTGAATGACATGTGATTATATTTTTTATGTGCCCCAAATTTACGTTTGATGGAGGACTTCCGAACTAGAGCTCTTGACTGCCAGTGTCATGTCCAGGGCAGGAATGGAAAGGCTTGGGAGAGAACTGTCTCCTTTTGTCCTGAACACCAAGAAATAGACAGAAATGGCCCCTGTATTACAGGTGGGAGTTGGAGGTTGTGGAAAGCCATGCATCAGCTTCATCTCTGCTTAAGGCTGGCTTTTCCCAGACTAATGAGGAACAGTAAAGAAATCTGTATAATAAGACAGACCGTCATTCTGCTCTGTAGATTCAGTGGAATTCCTGCAAACACTGTTTTTCTTTGGTGTAGTCTGTTTACACTTGAGGTTTATCTGTGAGCATATGGAATCTATGTCACAATCTCACAACAGAGATGTGAGTATGTGGCCATTTGTTGACTCCTGTTATTCAAAAGAACTGAGCTCAATTAAGGCTGTAAGACATCCTAGATTACTTTCTGAACAATGTTGGTCTTTCAGGTCAGTGTTAAATTCAGTTGTCTGAACAGGTACTTGCCGTCAGGAGTTGTACTTTCATGATGGGGGGCTGATCTCTTGCTACTTACTGACAATTATGAAGTAGCCTAAAAGATACTTAATTCATATCATCTGTTTTATAGAAATGGAGCTGCAAAATGAACTGGATGAACAGGAGGAAAGCATTGCTGAAACGGAAAGTGAGAAGATGCCAGAAGGAGGGGTGGGCACTGTTTTCCTGGAGCAGCTGAGGACTAGAACAGACTGCAGTGAGCGGCTGGACCACACAAACTTCCGTTTTCTACTGTGGAAAGCACTGGACAAGTTTCCAGACAGGGTGGAGCCTCGGTCAAGGGAACTCTCTCCACTTCTGTTGAGGTTCATTAGGTAAGTTAGTTTTATTTTTATTTGAGAGGACGCATTGCATTCAGTTGTTTCTGCTGTTGCTGAGCTTAGTCAATGGTTAGCTCTTCGTAGACTTTATTTCTTAAATACATAACTAATATACTATCTGTTCAATTAACAAGTTATCGTAATGGGAAAATGTGGATTCTGTTAGAGATGTCAAAAGAGAGGCAGGCTGAAATTAAACTGACAGCATGTTTCTGCCACTCAGTCTCTCGTTTATCACCTTGCCAGTGTCACAGCCTCATCACTGCATTAAGGGGATGGTTTCAGTGAAAGTAAAGTTTCTGCTTTCTAAAACGAAAACACATTTTAATTTGGAATCACAAAAGATTGGGGTAGGGAAAATACTGTGTTTGTTAGCGAGTGATCCAATTCCTCCTGGAAACAGTAAAGATTGTTTAAACAAGTTAGCACTATTTATTTCCTTGTGCTTTCTACATAGTAATGATGATTTTCTGTAGTTCTGTGGATTTTCCTATGTAATAGATGAAGACTGTCCAATTGCATTGTGAGCCCTATATATTGTCTACCAGAGCAGTTACTCTGCCAAATAGTTGATTCTGAGCTGTTCAATTTCCTGCCCCTGGAGGGAGAGCAGAGATGTGCTTGCATGCACGCACATTTCAAATAGTATGATGCATGTGGGGTGATCTCATGGCCAAGAAGGGTTTCTGACAGTCCTTTTCTGTAATTAAAAAAAATGTTTTGCTTGCCTTCCTGAAAAAAACTGCAGTCTGGTAGGACATGCACCCCCTGCCCTCCACAAAGCCTCTTTACAGACTTCTCATAATTCAAAAAATAATTCTCAAAAAAAGTTTGCTTCTTTTTTCCCTTTTCTGCCCGGTACCTCCAGTCTCCTTTAGTGTATACGGTTACTACCTAACATCTCTGCAATTTGTAGGCAAAGTAGCTTGTACTTACTGAAGTGGACTCCTTTGTGAATTTTTAGCCAGGTAGTGTCCCAAGACACAGCACCATTAATTATGAGAATACGAGAACACTAGATTGTTCAGTTTCTGAAACCCTGAACCCTGAAACATGTTTCTTAATTCCTTCTTCGTATTTTCTTTTTTTTTTTTTTTTCAACACAGAAATGAGTACTACCCAGCAGATTCATTAGTGGCTCCAACTCAGGATCTTAGAAAGAAGACTAGTGGTGCAGTAGCAGCAAAAGAGTTATCTAATGAAGAAGTAAATGATGTTACTATGGAGGAAGAGGAGGAAGAAAAGGAAGAAGGAGAACCAGTTACTGTAGGGCTTCCAAAAAAGAAAACAAGAAGAGCTGCTGCTAAGTAAGTATTTTTAGTTTTCCATTGGTAGTGCTTTTGTGGAAAGGCAGATTGAGTGGCTTGTATCAAGATTAAAAGCTGTGTTTACATATATATATTCCTTTTTCTTCCTTCGCTTGTATTTTGTTTTTTTTTGTTTTTGTTTTTTGTTTTTACAGTGAGTTATAAGCATTTTAGAGTAACAAACTCTGCTTGCACAGCAACAGATATCCGAAGGCCTGGCCTAGGATTTATCGTTATATCATTACCTGCCATCTGACAATTTTGGCTTGTGTTACTTTAAGTAAAACTTATGTTGTATTCTGAAGATGTTTTTAAGTACCTGCTCTATCCTTGCTTTTCTGTTTGTATTTGTTGGTCTTTTAAAACCATGGGCATTGTCAAACACATTGAAAAATTACTTAGGTAGTTTACTACTGGGATTCTGCCATTACCTACCAGTTAAAAATCTTGGTCCCAGTCATTATCTTGTGGACACAGATTTTTGTGCCTTGATATTTTCATTTTTTGATGTTTTAAACTGAAGCTACATGGCATTGTAATGTTACTGTTTTACAGTACTGAGTACACGGAGAACTTGGGTCTCTACGAATTCTCCATGATATCTTTAATGAGAGCCTCTTTACCGCGATGACCTCTGCCAAATGTCATTACAGTTACTTCACACAGCTTTGTATCTTGCCTTTATTTTACTTTTTTTAATTTTTAATTTTTATTTTATTTTTTGCAGCGGGTGGTGCTTGATATGACAGACAAGTGAAATGTCACCTTACATGTTGGCAATATCATGGGTATTTGAGATATAACCTGTATTGTCATTTAATCCCAGGCTTCTTATAGGTGTTTCATTTTGTTCTTAGATTCTGCTTTTTATCTGTAAATTAGCAGCAATTAAAATACAGTGACAGTCCAAGATTTTTTTTTTAAAACTTCCATCTCAGAATGTCAATGTGCGTAAGTAGAAACATTAGTTCCTGGTAGCAGTAACAAACCCATGAAAGATTTACTGGAGACTTGTTAATGAGTTCTGGAGTAACCTCTCTTCATCCTGGCGGTGAGCAGTTTGTGCTGCTCACTCTGTGCTGCAGGAGGAGAGCTCTGGTGGGGGCTGTGCCCCGGGACCCTTGCTGAGGGTGGTTTGCTGGAGCCCACCAGGTCTGGCGGAGGCAGCAGAAGGACCCACGCCTGCCCCGTGCTCGGTGTGGGGCTGCCAGCAGGTGTCGTTCTCACCCTTTGGCTCAGCCCGGCCATGGACCAGCTGAATGTCTGGAGAGTTGAGTGTAAGCCACCGTGGGCAGCTGCTGAATGAGGACCACCTCTGCCAGCCCCACCGTGCACGTGGTAGATGAGATCTTCTGCCTTCCTTATGCTGGTCACCTCTCTTCCCTACTACAAAGTGGAAACAGGGCAGATTTGGGGTGATACGGCCTCATTTTGGAATTGACTCCCAACTGTGCCTGCAGCCTGGAGTCCAGGCGTCCTCTGTGCCTAAACGCAGCCCTTTGTGCTGGTAGGAGAAAGATGGGCAGCAGCTAAGGAAAAGTAAATAAAGAGGTAAATTCAGCTGTTTGGTGTTCCAGGCTGAGCTGGGAGAAAGAAGAAAGCCACATCCTCACTGTTTGTATTCCTTTCTCACCAAAGACTGAGCCCAGCTGGTGCTACTGAGGAAATGGCCTTCTCTGTACAGTGCAGTGACACCTGGGAGAAACGGCTTAGGGGAGAGAACAGGATACAGCCTGCTGTGGCTCTGAAATGGAGACCTATGGACTTGGGATCCTGTTATTTTTTCCTTCTTGTTAATCAATTTTATTAAATGTTCCCCATACGTTTGTGATAATATGGGATTGTTTCTTTTAGACATTTAAAAAAATAATTGATTTATTTTGTTTTACAGGCAACTAATAGCTCACTTACAAGTTTTCTCTAAATTCTCGAATCCTCGTGCATTGTATCTGGAGCAGAAGTTAAATGCATTATATACCCAGGTGATGCTCTTTTCTGGCATTTAGAATTACTGCTAATAAATGCACCCTTTCTTGTCTGCAGTGCCTATGACAGCAAAAGTGTATCATTTTCTGAAGCCATGGCTGGTAGCTGGAAAAGGAGCTGTGCTTGAGAGGGATTCCTAGCAGTCTTTAGTTGAAGCAAGCCCCCTTAGACATCTCAAGCAGGTTTATGCTGGCTTAGTTTGCCAGGACTGGCTCATGTGAACAGATCTGGCAACAGAAAAGGTAGCAGGCTTTGGCAATGTGGAGGAGTGGCTGTAAGGAGAGTCTGTTCCACTTGCACAGCATCATCTGGAAGAGGATTTTGAACCCAAAGCCTGATGAAGAGCCAAAGAGATTTGTTCTTCACATACAGTGTTGTATCTGTAGAGAGCATGGCCAGTGTGAACAGTGGATCATTTTGCATCAGCTGTTCTTCCAAAATTGTTACAGTCCTACAGCTTTCAGCGTTCCCCATTGTGACTTGAGATGCAAAATGTGGAAAATTCAGGATCCTCATCCTCTCCGGCATTTGGAGAAGGGAAGTGCAGCCATGCCTGTCACTATGGAAAAACATACTTCTGCAGAAAGGGAGAGGAAAAACAAATCTCTCTTGAGTGTCTCTCTTTTTATTTTGTTTGTTTAGTTTTAGTGGCTGATGTTACAAGTCCTTAGCCTGGCATAGGCGTGTGCACTGGTTGTGCGTAGTGTATTTACTCACTATCAGTATCAACAAAATTGAAACTAAAGATAAACAGATATTAAGTGAATAAGCAGCAAACAAGGATTAAAGAGCAGAGCCTAGATAATGCCTGTCTCTTCTAACTTTGAATAAGGAAAGCAGGAAAAAAATCTAAGAAATGCGATGGGAGAAACCAGTCTATAAAAAATAACATTAAAAAAAATAATGAATTAATTTTTTCGTGAGGAATGTTCAGTTTGATAAGATTGCTTTTTGAGAGATTTCTCTGAAGGAATTGTTAAAAATATGGTTCTTAAGAGCATTCCTAAGTCTTAGATCCTTAAAGAGTGCATTTTATTAATTTTATTGTATTTTGTTGGTTCTGGATTTGTTCAGATAATTGGGTTTTGCTCTGGTTGTTCCCAGTTTGTATTCTCTGAGGTTATGGTCAGTGGGCTGTAGAACTGTATTAAGTAGTACGCTATAGTATTGCTAGTTCTCTGGGTTTCATCAGGTGCTTGGTGTGGAAGTTGGAAGGTCCATTAGCTCCCAAACCTGAGAATCTCTGGTGACCATCCATTTAATTTCAGTCAACCTCAGAGTTTTGTGTAGGAACAGTTGGTCTACGTGTTTGCTTGCCTGTATGCTTAGGAAAACACTGAGCAGATGTGTGCAGGTCAAAGCAGCATGTGAAGAACAGCCCAATATTTAAAAAAAAAAAAAAAAAAAAAAGAGATTACTTAATCACTTACTGTTTTTCAGTTCTGTGACAGCATATTTATTATCACTGGTGTGTCCATCTGGCGTAGGGACGTCATGGCAAAGTGGCCTTTGATGATTCTAGCCTGTGCTGTTTGGTAGGAGACTGAAGAGCTGATAAGGGTGCAGCATGGGGAAGTGACCTGTATTTCTTCGTGCCTAGGCTGTGAGGATTCATCTTCTAGAGAGGGTGAATCTCAGTGAGACTTTGCATATCAAGTCCAGTGAGTGTTTTATGTTTGTCAGAGAAAAGAAAGGCAGGTGTCTTGGGATTGTTTGATTAGCCAGCTTTTTAATTGTCTTAGCAGATATACAACTGAGATTGAAAACTCAAGCTGATGGTGGTTGAAAAGATGATTATGAAAAAACAAGTATTATAACTATCCTCCTGGAGGGGGGGGGGGCAGGGGAAAGTATATGTGAACTACCAGCAGCTATGTCTGCTTTTTATGAGTGACGGTTACGTATTTGCACCTTGGCTTTATACTGACAACACACATTCTGTTTCCGTTTTGGTAAGGTAGCCCAAAACCTGCTTGAGCTTGGAAGCTTTGAGTAGTTTCATTATTTTTGTTAAGAACTTGTCTTCTACATAGGGCCTCATTTTGTTTGTTTTATCAACTGCAGTTACTGTCCCATCAAGACCAGAACGTGCAGAGAATAGCTCTTGACTGTATCATGACATACAAACATCCTCATCTACTGCCATACAGGTAAAAACCTTTATATTATTTTAGTACCAGTGAATGAGCCTGCTGTCATAGCAAAAGTTTACTTGGAATCAGTTGCCTCAGAGAGAGAGACAGCCTTGACTGTTTGAAGAAACATGTATAAATTGTAATTTTAACTAGCTATATATTTCCTACCTAAAACAGGAAAAATGGCCAAGATGTGGGTCCGTGTCCCCCCCTTTTTTTTTTTTTAGTGGAAAAGGGCAATGCTTTCCATTCTGTCATGCAATAGTTTGTTGCATCATTTTCAAAGAGGTGTTTTGTCGTGATGATTTATAACCACCCAGTGAAAATAGCAGCATAAAACTGTCGTTTGTAGTTAAATAATCTCTTCAGAATGTGTCCAGGAGGTACTTGCCTACATAATTAGCTTAAACTTGCTGACTTTTAAGTATTTTTTGTCAAAAGGGTGGGAACATGGTACTTTAATAATTTATCTACAGTATAGATAGAGAAGTTGATAGATAGTTGTGTGTGTGTGTGTATGTGTGAGTGTCTGTTTTGACAGCCCCCACCTGCCCACAAACAATATTTATTACTCCCAGGGAGAACTTGCAAAGACTACTGGAGGACAAGAGCTTTAAAGAAGAAATAGTCCATTTCAGTATTTCTGAGGAGAATGCAGTAGTAAAAATGGAGCATCGACCATATCTCATCCCTGTTCTTATGAGGTTTGTTGTGAAGTTCTGGGATAACGGTTTCATATCAAAGTACTGTGAGCAGAGATGTAATGCTGCTGCTTCTCATTTTAAACAGTTGAGATAAACCTAAGGTTAATGGTATAGTTTGACTTCTTAGTTTGTTTTGGTTGTATGGCTTTGTTTTCTTTAAAAACAGCATTTTGGTAAATATTGTTTCTTCTAAGGCTTAGAGAGAACTGTGAGACATTTCAATTCACTGAATATTGTCATTTATTCTTACTAAGATAGAGTAATGCAGATTGTGCAGATTCCTTCTTCAGCAGTAGCTGTCCTCAAGCTAGCCTGCAGGTAGTCTAATTTTATACCTGAAGTCTCCAGCAAAGCTTCTGTAGGTGAAGCAGAAGCTGGTCTTTCACTGCGATGTTTCTAAGCACTGTGTAGAAATTCAGAGGAGACTTTGGAGGGGGAATTTCTGCTTGTTTTGTTCATGATAGTCAAAATTTTTAAACCAAATCCAGTTTCTCCTGCAGGCTAGGAAACAGAGAGCTTGCTGAAAGCTAATACAACCTCTTTTTGTCTCTTGAAGAATTCTCTATGGCAGGATGAGAAACAAAACGGGCAGTAAAACGCAGGGCAAGTCTTCAGCAGGCACTCGCATGTCAATCGTTCTGCGATTTCTTGCTGGCTCCCTGCCAGAAGAGATACGGATGTTCTTGGATCTGCTCTTCGAAGCTGTGAAGCAATTCAGTAATGGTAGGTACAGGCAGGAGATTGTGAGCATATAGTACATTCTGACCTATAGGAGGATAAATACACTTAGTACTGTTACATGCTTCAGTTTGTCTCAAATGGTTTCCTTGGAAGGATGAAAGGATGAAAGTAGACTTCTGATAAGAACGGGGATTTCCCTGAGGTTTTACTTGTGAAGCAAAATTGTTATCTTTTACGGATCTCAGGTCAGAAAAACTGAATGACTTGCCACAGCTGTGCACGTAAGCTATAGCAGACCAGGAATGAGCAATTACTGGTATTGTAGGATACTGGCAGCCTCCGTGCTGTCCTTCTCATGTAACGTGCTGCTGAGCACTAGGCTGCAGTGATGTGATGGCAGCAAACAGAGGTTGTAAAGTGCTCTGATACTGAGGCAGTGAGAGATGGATGGATACCTGGAGCTGTCTTTATTTAAATAGCTGAATTGAGGAACTGTAATTTAGGGCCAGGTGACACCGTTTTTTATTGTAAATTATTTTGCGTCTTTACGGTGCTTCTCTAAGTTGCTGTCCCTTTTTCTGTCACAGGGCCTTGCCAGACTGCAGTGCTTCGAAGCATGTCAGAGCTGGATTTAGCTAAAGTCCTGCCTCTTGGACGTCAGCATAGCCTCTTCAATGGTCTCGAAGTTGTATTGAAAAACATGGGACATCTGATCAGTCAGTACCTACCTGAAATTCTACAGATTATGCTGTGCATGACAGCAGTGGTATCCTGCATCCTCCAGCAAAGAGAGAAGGTATGATATATAGTATATGCATGCATATGTATATGCATACAAACATGTAAATGAAGTTCCTTTCCCTTAGCCTGCGGTTGTACACACACCTTCATCGATTCTGATAAAAATAAGTTCAACGCTTGCATGAAGTGAAGCTTAGCAGTTAAATGTCAGTCAAAATAGAGGCCAGTGATATTTGTCTGAAAGTGATAGAGGGCTCAGACAGTGCAGGCAGAGTTAATGTCTTTAAGAACATGCTTTGGAGTGCGTTCTTGTTTGAGTTAGAGAAGCGAGAGATTTGGAGGTTGCTACCTGTGGAAGGAAGGGCGGGCATGAGGAAAAGGTAAATGATTTGTTGTAAGGACGTAAGAGAATCTTACGGCTGGAGGTTGAAATGGCCTTAAAGATGTAGTTTCTTAGTTGCAAGGATAGACCATTGGAGCAGGGAGAGGAGAGGATTTCCAGTTTCTTGCCTGGAGACTTTAAAGTAAAGCTTGTCTTTGAGGTGCTTTGTTGTGTTGCCAGATGCAAGGAGAGCTCAGCATTGTGGGTGATCACAGTGATTATCCAGAGTGAATGTCTTCTGTCATGGGGCACAGGGAGAACGTGGCTGCCAGCCATGCTTTCAGCACAATAGAAGCACATCCAGCTCTGCATCAGGAGCAGTCATGCCAATCCACTGTCACAGTTTGGGTCTCAGCCAGGTACTGGCAGAGCTCTGGGAATGTTTCTTCCCTTGGTGTGTGGTGGCTGTGCGTGCAGTAAGAAACAGGTGAGGAAACTAATCTGTTAAAGATTGGCTGCAACTAAAGAAGAGACGTGTTGTTTTATTGCTGCCCTGTGCCCAGGAGAGCACCACAGAGAGCACTGAGCTCCTTCCCACACCAGTAAGACTTTAACTGTGTTAGGAAGATACAGAGGCTTGGAGTTGCCTGCTAGCTCTTTAAGCACTGCGCAGCATCTTGTGGAGGCCCTGCTATTGTAGGGGGCTTTGTTGCCAGTTGTTTGGAAGCTATGACATTGAGCCAGGCTTTCATGCCTTCCTAAAACTCGTGTCTTTGCCAGGCTTCAATGCAAATAGTCTTCAATGCTCAAGTCTGGTCCTGCAGAGCCTGATCATATATTAGGTGAGAAACAAGCAAACTGCACAGTCATCATCATCACTGCAGTGTTGAAAGGAATTACAAAAGGATAGACTGAACAAGGGATGTTAGGTAATTAATGTTTTGTCACCATGCCCATGTGTTCTTGCCAGGACCTGTCTGTGAGCATCCAAGAGCATTGCTTGTCTCAAAAACAATCCAGCAAACAAAGCAAGCTGTTGCAGTCAGGTAGCATCCAAGGTCCCATAGCTGCCTGCAAGCTGCACAAAACCTTAACTGGTCTTCAGTATGAAGGGAATGGGTAATTCTGTAGGACAGCAGCATCCTACTTAAAAAACAGATTGCATGTGCCTACATGTTTTAAACTGGGAAAAGAGTTTTAAGAACTGCTTCATTCATTGCTGGGATACGCACGTTTTGCCTGGGTTACTACAGTAAACCTGTCACCATTTTGTAACTCGAGGAGTGACAGTTTATCATTTAGCTGAACTTAATTTAGCACTTCATTAGTCCATAAGATGTTACAAGCTCAAGGAAGAGTAAGAAATCCGTTTATCTTGGCTAATAATTAGATGACATTCTTGGGGGTTTGAGAATAATTTATTGCAGACTGATAATGCCTCAAGAGTTAAACATCTACTTCAACAGTTTTAAGCTAAGTTATTCATTTCACGTTTCCTACCGATTGTGTTCTGTAATGAGTTTCTTTGTCCTCTCAAAGTCTTCGTCTCAGAGGACTGCTCTTCTGGCAACTGAGCTGTGGGAGACTCCAAATTACATTGCTTGGTCACCATTAGCAATAGCAGCCTGGTTTGTGCTTTCTGCATAAAAGTAGATGCAGGTTTCTGCACCTGTTCCTGTAGGTGTTTGGCCCTTGAAAGCAGCTCATGGGCTGTTCGGAAGCTGTTTCCACAGCATTACATTACTATACTTCAGCACAGCAGGGGAGGTCCCAGGCAAGGGCATCTTTGGTTCCTTATGCACCATCTCCTCTTTGTTTTTTGATGTGTGATTTTGGGTGCAGAGGTAGTGTAGCAGTGTATTGCATGGTAGATGGTGGTGTCTTTGGAAACTCATATTCACATCAAATGCAAAAATCCTGGTGTCTTTCAGTGAGGCTTTGACACCAGAGCTGTTTTGCAAAATAAGAGAGATGTATGTTAATTATGTGTGGCGGATACATAATGGAGACCCTGAGGATCCCAAGATGTAGCTCCAGTCTCAGACAATGGCCTTTATTTGCTCTGATGTGGGTCTGTTGTTTCTGAGACAGGAGTCTTGAGTTATCTCATGTGTTTGTGCTGTAAGCTGCATTGCACAGTATGGGAGTAATTTAGGTCACTCAAGTCATAATAGACTCTTCTCCCCAAGGAGAAGAGAATGCAGCAGTGCATGAATAACTTAGTGATTAGCTGTATGGCTGATTTCCTAATCTAAACATTTTCCCCAAGGAAGTGTAGGAATGTGGGTGCTACATGGAACGTGAAGCATCCCCCTGTAACCAAATGCTGTAGTCTGTCCTGCTCTGTTGGAGTGTTTCATATTCTTACCTTCTCTCTTCCTCCTCCTCCTCTCTGTCTGTTGAGTTCTTTTCTTCCTAGCAGATGTCAGTGTGAGAAGTACAACTTCTCTTTTGAGAGCTGATTTAGGTCCTTACCTGTGTAAGTTTAAGTGTCAGGGCTGGAAATGCAGCTGGTTTGTATCTTTCTGCAGTGTGTCCAAAAAATGTGCAGATGGTACTTCAAAGCAGTCAATGTGGATTTTCGTTAGCTGAAGGAGTTCTCTGTAACTGACTCATTGCAGGGATAGGCACCTTTTAGAACAATACGTGTCACCTGTGAGTACACAAGTATACTGTTACGGTGCAAAAGTTAGAGGAGAAACCAGAATATTTTGATAGTTCAAGTAAAGGTTGTATCTGTGGCCAGTGAATTTCTGTATCTAATTTCAGAGCAAGTGGTTAGTGGTTGTTCTGCAGAGGTCTTACTGTTTTGTTTGTTTTCACAGGTCCAACCTCGGTTGATTAATCCACTGAAGAATTTGAGACGACTTGGACTCAAGCTTGTGGTGGAGTTTTTTTCTGATTATGAGACCTACAGCTTTAGTGTGGAGGAGATTGATGCAATTTTCCATGCAGTGGTATGGCCTCAGGTAACGTGTTTCTTCTTCTTCCAATCCATTGTATGTAACCTGTACCATTCAGAGAACTCCAGCTCTCATTTGCTGGTATTCTGATGTGTGTGTGGAAAGCCAGCTTTGTGGCTCATGTCTGATTAGTCCTGGAATAATAAAGTCACTGGCTAAAGTCCAAACAAATTCATCTGAATAAAATGGATGGATCTGTTCTTTAACCACAGAAGCAAACTTCTTCCCTGGATGCTTCACAGTAGCAAAATAGTACTTCTAGGTCACTGCTAGGTACACTTTGCTGCTTTTCTATCTGAAAGTTATTTCAGATAGAACCCCCCCTGTGGCAGGAGGTTGCATAAACAAAAGTAGGTAGACTTTGCTGCTGCAGGAAAGGAAAGACCACAGCATGGTCTGTCAGTGGGTTGTGCATTCTGCCTGCCTGCCAGGAGTCCCAATATGAGCACAGTGACAGAGCACAGGACTGTGGCCTTCACCAGAGAAATTCAGATCACATCTTGGTTGGGAAAATGCACTATTGGGGGAGAGAGAGAGAGAGAGGGAGAGAGAGAGAGAGAGGGAGAGAGGGGGAGAGAGAAAGAGAGAATGCGCTGTACTGGTAATGAAATTGTGCTGGTCACGTCAGGCAGTTCATATAGCTCTGTATTCACTGGGCAGAGCAACAGCTGCTTGTATGCTCCTGGTTTGTTCGTGGAGTCCTTTATTACTGTCCACTATCCCAGTGTAGCAAGGCCAGGGTGCCACACAGGTGATTTACTTCTGTCCCAGGGCAATACAATCATGTGTTTCAGGCTTTGAATCAGCAAAGCACTTAAAGAATTAAGGGAGCGTTGTGTTTGGAAGTGCTGAGTAAATCTGAACAGGAGGTAGAATTGTTGTTACATAGTTAGAATTCCTGTTTTCCTGATAGGTGTCAAAAAGACAGCACTGGTTCTGGAGTTTGGACTGGAGAATGATCCAGAAGCTCCCTCTAGAGGGAATTTTTGCCAGTGAACTCCATGAAGATTTGATTTTGGCAGAAGAATCGTCTGATTTGGGTGCTTTAAGGCTGTAGGGCTGTAGAACTGACGTGTATAGAAACTCGTAGGAAGGACGAGTTTTAAGCCAGCTGTGCTGGAAACTGGAGTTTGCTGTTTTTCATACTGCAGGATTTTGCTGCAGAGGCTCAATATTAGTAGCTGCATAGCAGCAATCCTGCAAGATTGGATTTGCAATTTAAGCTTCTTTGTGCATTGTTCAGAAAAGTTCTGCCTAGTTAGAAGATCCCATTCCCTGGGTGCAGTGCAGTGCATGAGCTTCTCCCAGAGCAAGGAGGGTGATTCCATAGCAGCGAGGCTATGGGGACACAGAATAGATGCTGGAATTGCAGGTGCTGTGGTCAGGGCCCAGGAAGCACGGGAGGAACAAGTCTTGGGTGTCGTGGCTGAGATCTCGTAGGCATAATCAGGAGAGGTGGCCAGGTCTCTGTGGCAAATGTGAGGCTCTATGGGGAGTCACTTTTGAAGGGAGGACAAAAATGGTAGCTGCAGTAGCGTATAAATATGGAGTAAGATAACCTAACAGTGAGACCAGAAATATTGAAAAACAGTGAAAAATGTGCTTTCTAAAAAAGAGAGACTATAGACTGTAGTGGGGTCTTCGTTAAAAATTAGGTTTTTAAGTGGCTTTACCTGCTTGGGTTGCACTGGTGTCTGATTTTTGTCTCCTCTAGGTTTGCAGGTTGGCTTCAGAGAGTCAGTATTCTCCGACTTTTCTGCTGAAACTCATTCACACCTGGAGTAAGAATCCCAGGTAAGTACTCTCACAAAGATGCACAAGTACTTTCTTGAGTATACAAAATTATTGTAAAAGCAAACAGAAAACTAAAAAAAAAAAAAAAAAAAAAAAGCTCTTAACAAGTTATGAATAATTGTGTCAAAACATATCTTTTCTTTTTCCAGTGAGCTGTTACTCTTTAGATAGCAGTCCAGATGCAGTTCTGAAGCTTTGCAATTTATGCCAATTACACTATTTTTAGTGGGCTGCTTTTCTTGTGTATGAACCAAACAGATACATAGTCTAAACTCAGCTCATGGGTGAGGAAGAGGTGACTTCTTAGAATATGTCTGTGTCTTGACCAATGACTCTTATTTGAGTCTTGGGAAGAGGGGTGCATGTGGAGAGAGGAGGGAGCAGTTTTGCAAGATGATTTCATTTGTGTTTTTTCATCCCGTTTCCTTCTGTTCTATGAAAGAATGTAGGCAAGTTCAGCACAGAATCTGTGGCAGATTCTGAGACTAAAAATTGTAAGAGAGCTTTTTTTGAAGTAGACACTGAGAAATTCTGTCTCTGCTGTCTTGAGTGATTTTTACATTTTCCACTGCCTTCCTGCTTTTCCTTTTCTGAAGTATCCAGCATGTGTTTTAAGACCTGTCATTTGTAATGATAAAGAACTTGCACACAAACTTATGTTAAAAAAATAAAAATGTATTGGATTATTGGGATAGGAGCAGACTCTAACAGGAGACTTGGACAAACATCTCTGGAGAAAGGGCTAAGTTTAGTTGATGCTATCTTGAAGCACAAGAAGGGACTTGATGACCTCAAGCTGCATTCTTTCTATTCATGACACTGTTTCTGTGATGTTTATGGTTTTTCCCTGTTTGAAGTAAAAGACAGTCATTATCTGTTTTATATGACTTTGACTCTTTGTACAAAATAACTATAAAGCTTGATACTTTAATTTTCAGCAAAACGTTTTTATAATCTTCCTCTCAGATATTTCCTGTTGCTGGCCAAGCAGCATCCAGAACGTCCAGAGTGTGACATACTGTCAAATGTGTTTGCTGTGCTGTCAGCCAAGAATCTGTCTGAGGCAACATCCAATCTTGTGATGGACATAGCTGATAGCCTTCTCAACAGCCCCAATTTTGAACCCACGGAGCAGGTTTCCAGTTTGAATGTGACTGACTGTGTTGTCATGGACACTGGAGAAGTGACGGAAGGTATGCACGTATGAGAGTTGTAAGAGGCCTGTTGGATGCTTTGGAAGGAGGTGTTAGATCATGATGAGGTTGTCTTTGCCCTGAGTGAGAATACAGGGAAGGAGAGCGTGGAAAAATCACTGTACAAATTCGTTTTGACATGCTCAAGAAGTGTAAAGTTCTACTTGTCTCATGTCAGGTGAGATTCACATTTGAGCATCAGGGTCCTGAGCATGGAGAAAACTGCATCTGTAAGGACCACAGCCGTTTTAGGAGGCAGTTAGTATCTTTGAGGAACCTCCTTGGTACTTTTTTGATAAGCCTGCACCTTCTAGGGCTGTAACTGAAACCTATGAGGAGAGCTTTTATTTTCTCTTATTTGGTCCTAGCTCAGACACATTAAACTTGTTCTCAGCAAGTATCAGTGCATGTTCCTAGCGGCCCTGGACATTCATAATTCCCACTGATTTTTCTTCCACTGGTGAAACCTCCTTTGTTTGTAGTTCCTCAGTTGTTTGCATAGGGCTGAATATCCTTTCTGTTGCACAGAGCTTGTTTTGTTGCTTGCAACACAAAGGTGAGTGCTGCTAACTGTTGTATCCTTTACAGAGACCCTTAGCCTAGGTTGCCGTTTGGTTCTGCCTCATGTTCCTGCCATACTTCAGTACTTCAGCAAAACGATGTTAAATGTGGAGAAAGTGAAAAAGAAGAAGTACAGAGCTCAAGTCAGCAAAGAGCTGAATATACTTTCCAAGTAAGTGATTTTTTAGAGATCAAAACACTTGAAGGGTTGGAAAGAGGGAAGAAGAAAGAGGCTTTTCATAATAGGCTGCAAATTAGAAACATTGTCTGAAACTTTAGATTTACAGCATTTGAAAATACCTGCATCTATCATTGACCTTGGAAGTTGCTGATGACCGAATGGAACAGTTTTCAGAAATCGATTCTAGCTGTTTCTGTTGCTGGTACTCAAAACCAGTACCTCTTGGTATAGGAAAAGGTACAGAAGAGACTGCAGTCTGAATACTAGGGCTGATATCATGATTTTTGTAGAGAAGACTGTTAGCCTGGATGCAGATGGATGGGCTGACAAAACCCCATGATAACAACAGCAGTGCTGACTGAGTTTTTTATACTGGTGACTGGACTGATAGAAAACAGTAAATTACATTGTCTTATCATGCAGGATCAGCAAATTTATACAAGAGAAGAGTCAGAATTCAGTGCTTGTGAGCCTCCTTCTCCCTTTCCTTCACCAGAGTAACATGGAACAAGTAAGTATAAATGACTTCCCCCCCTCAACATTGAAAATGCATTTTTGATTTACTAAAGTAGATTTGTTTAAGGTGTGGTTAAGGCGTATTGGTTACATGCAATTTCTCATGATTAGCCTGAAATCAAGTCTTCATGTGTTCGTAGTCCACTCAGCACCCTGTCATTGTGTGTTGAAGTGTTCAGGTCACTGGATGCTTGTCAGGAATGCCTATGCCCAGGCTGATTGTTTCCCCTTTTTCTGGGGAAGGTTTGCAGAAGTGTTTATACAATGTTTACTTCCTTTGCTGCTGTAGTCAATTCACCTAATTCCTTGCAATTTTTGAAGTAATCGCTCTTTAACTTGTACTTCATGCACCCCAAATTCTAAGGCACAGCATATGGACAGAATATGAGTATATGTGAATGTAGTGCATGCTGTTTAATGGGCAGTGCTTTGTTGGTCTGTTGCGGGATAAAAGGCAAACATTGTACAGCACTATTAATCTGTTGTCATATCTCCTCTTTCCATTCCAATCTCCTTCGACTGTTAAGGAGCCCACCTATGAGTACAGAAGTGTATCTCAAAACTGAAACTTCTATAAAATCCTAAATTCTTCGGGCATGCAGAGCTCTTCATGGTTTAAGCTTTTGCAAACTGTTAATTAAATCAAGCACTGAGGATAGTGGTAGACTCTGTAGCCTGGGGTCCTGTTTTCCTCTCTGCCCAACTTTGTTTTCAAACATACAGTCCCATCTAATAGGAATGAATGTATTGATTTTTTCAGCCTGATTTGCCTGGATCCTTGGATCAAGGTTTGGGTCTTGTTTTTCATTAAATGATAGCGCAGATACTCAACGAGAGGTTTTGGGGTTGTAGAAAGAACTGCTAGGCTGTAGTTTCTGCTTTGCAAGTGGTCATTTAGTTGTTCACAGACAATCTTATAAATTTGTGAATCATTAGGGAACCATATATAATTACCATTCAGGGAGATCATACGAGTAGATGGTACTGTTAATGTTCATTTAACAGATTAAAGAAAGACTGCTTTTTAAGGCTCTGTTAGTTTTTCTGATCTTTGAGTCATCTGAGGAAAGACAAAAAGGAAGTTTTCATTGCGATAGCACTCCTCTCTTACTGTGCTTGATGTGATGATTGCATTGAATATGTTCTCCTAATTTTTTGCTCTCATTCAGTATCTGTGATCTGACTAAAATACAGCAAAGAGGTTAAGTTCACTCTCTGTCTTGAAATACTTCCCAAGGAAATATCCCAAGTAATCTCGTGAGGTTTTGGTAGTTATTGACAGCTATCCGTTTCTTTCAGGATGCAGAGATTGACATTCTGGAAACAGTGCAGAACTTGCTGAGACATTGCTCAAACCCTGCAAGCTTTCTCAAACCTCTGGCAAAGCTTTTTTCTGTCATCCAGAACAAACTGTCTCGACAGAAGTTGTGCTTGGTATTTCAGGTATTGCATTTTTATATGTCTTTCTGTGCATTTTTTCCTTGTTTTAACAGAGCAAGAACAGAATAAATACCAGGATTTATCCTTATTGTACATGAGCTTAAAAACCTTTTTAGTCTCTATCATCTGTTAAGTGGAAGTGAACTAACAGAGTTGCATATGTTACACACTAACAAACTGTGAGAAGACTTGTAAAACTTTTGGCTTGTAGCCTTGTTGATGTGAGCATTTCCAGGGTTCTGTTGTATAAGAGAAGCCAAATAAAGCACACTGGCTTTCAGCAGCCTGAAGCTGATTTTAATTTTTATTCTTCTCTCACATATTTTTATTAGTCAGGCTGTTTTATACTTCTTTGAAGTGACTTATATAACTTTTTTTTTCAGTAGGAAAATCCAGCAAACCCTCAATGTAGATATTTAGAAACTTAGGAAACTAAGACACGCATATTTCCTACTTACAGAATAAAGACAGCGATGGCAAAATGGCTCTTACTAAGCTTGTAACAGGACTGATACTGTCACTTCAACCACTTGAGATTAAAAAAAAAAAAAAGTAAAGTCTCAAAGTCTCAGTCCTCCAAGTTTCTAAAAACTATAACAGTTAAACTATTTTCTTTTATGTTCCTTTTTAGACTTTATCTGATTTGGACAGTGGATTGAAATACATTACTGATGTTGTTAAGGTATGTCCAAGTTTTTTGCTCACTGTTTTCCTCAACATTGTGTTGTAGCATTTCTAGCCTTTTTCATGAATGACTTGTTTCTCTCTTAGCTAAATGCCTTTGATCAACGGCATCTTGATGATATCAACTTTGATGTACGTCTGTCAGCATTCCAGTCAATCACAGCCCACATCAAAGAAATGCAAGCAGTGGATATCAACTTCCTGATCCCCGTTATGCACAACTGCTTCTATACTATCCAGGTTGGCTAAATGTTCCTTCTTCCTCTTTGTGCATCGCGTTTCCATAATGAATCTAACTTCCAAATTCACTCCATCGACCGTTTATTTGACACTGCAAAACGTTCAGAGAGCATGTGTCTTCTCACAAACACCTGTCTTTAAGTTTCTTCCACTTGCCTTTTCCCGTTTGTCCTAAAGGGCAAATACACTGCAGCAAGAAGGCTAAACCAAATGCAGTGCACCTGTCTATCAACAGGTGGCCTGGAATTGTCTGATCAATTTGTGCTGTACAAAAGGCATATTACAGTCATGACAAGCTGCTTTTGTTTTTGTTGCCATGTGTTCTGGTTGTGTGGGCTTGCTGATGAGTCTAAAAGGATTTTTCCTGTTTGGAAAAGAGGGCATTAGTTCAGAAGTAGAACTTGTACAGGAAGGTTTTTGAGTTGGTAGAATTGTTGAATCACTGCAGGCTTTGTTATGCTGTGTACAGTGGTACAGTTCAGTCCAGTCTTTCGAGGAGAAAAAGGTGTCATCTCCAGACTCATGCTGTACTATTTCTTCATCCACTCAGCTAGGGGATATGGCTCTTAGTGACAACGCAAGCCTTTGCTTGACCAGTTTTATCCACCGCCTGGCAGAAATCAACCATACGGAAGACGACTACAAGGAGCTGATCCAGCACACTCTCCTGGAGTCTGTGAGAAGGGGGCTGAAGAGTAAGACTGAGGTAAGGCACCGTTACCTGATCACAGCTCCAGCTGTCTTCAGGACACCAGGGCATCTGAGACTTTTTATAGATGAGTCTTTATCCTAGCAACAGACACAAAGAAATGCAGGTGCCCACTGTAATCAAAATTACCCTTCATTTGAAATCTTACAAAAATCTTGTAGAACTCTGCTGTTGTGTGTTTCTTTGCTGTTGTTTAGCTTTTCTCAGATATAGCTCATTCTTTGGAGGGGAGACTTTAATTTATGTGCAGTCCAAAATACAGGTGTATTTGCTGATACCAAAGAATAGGATCTGTTGGCCTGAAACGCTTTGTAAGTGATCGTATAGCTGATCTGAGGAGTGTGTAGCTGCCTTGCCAAGGAGTGCTGAACCTTCACTGCTTGCTATTTGCAGAACGTCCAGCAGGACTACACGTCATTGCTTTCCTGCCTCATTCAAACATTCCCAGCAAATCCTGAATTCCGGGACTTGGTCCAGCTAACCAACCGCCATGATCCTGACATGGACTTCTTTGAGAATATGAAACATATGCAGGTAAAAGGCAACACACATTCATTCCATAATGCCTCTCTCTCCTTACCAAAGTAAAAGCATTTTACTGTGGAGTAATGTTTTCCAAATCACCTTTGCTGTGTCTCTAAAGAACTGAACCCATATATCATTAGATGTCATTAAAAAATAAAAAGGGTTGTGGTCATTGAGGTCACATGGGTGATTGTGAATCAAAGTCACAATTCCTTAGTATTTCTATCTATAAATATTTTGTTTTCTTAATTTAGCTGCTCTGTTTTTGTCTTCCTACTTTAGCTTTAAAAAGTGCTTTCATTTTAAGTGATTGTTCATCTCATTGAGTAGGCATCTCCACCTTACAACCCATGTGTGATCCAACACACAGACAATAGTAGTGTTCTGAGGATCCTGAAGATGACATAGCAGAGAGCAGGGGTTTTTTGTGTGTTTTTTTCTTTTTTTTCCTAGCTTGTTCCATGCTGTTGTCTGTATGGAGGCTCTGCAGCACTCCTCTATTCCCAGGTCTTTGAAATATAAATGCTACATAAAGTTTGGGTACCTGTTTTTTCTTGTTGTAGAATGAAAATACAGCATTTCTTCTGCTTCCAGAAATCAGAGCATTTGGTGAATTTGTAGTTATATGCTGAATCTAAATTCTCTTCTTGTAACTTGTCAGGCCTTCTCATCTTGTATCAGTTGCCTCTCTTGTCTGATACCTGAAAATACGTCATTCTTATGCCTGTGAATTCACAGTGAAATATCTCACAGAGTTGGAATATTTATTGAAGCAAAAAGCTAGTGAAGACCCAAACATGAATGAAAAGGCCATGTCCTGTCCTTGGAAATGACCGTACTGTGTTTGTCATTACTTCAAATTGAGCCACCTTCATGTATGTGCTTCCTTGTGCTAGCTGTGACTCAAGGGCCACCTCATTCACTGTCTTTTGTGTTTGGCTCAGATCCACAGGAGGGCACGAGCACTGAGGAAACTGGCTAAGCAGCTGACTGAAAAAAAACTTGTGCTGTCTTCCAAATCCCTGCAGAACTACATCATGCCTTATGCTACTACTGCCATTTTTAGTGAAAAAATGCTTAAGGTAGGCTTTTAAATTTGATTTGATGTTAATATTTTCACTTTTCTTGTAGTGTACTGTTAGTGGGTTGGAGTTTTTTGTGTGGGGGTTTTGTGTGTGTGTGTTTGACTTGGGGTTATATTAGTTTGCATTTTTGTAATCAGTTTATTTTTTCCCCTCTGTCTCCAAACTTTTCTCATCATGTTCAATTGTTTGATTAGTCACTGTCTGACAGCAGAATATGTGTGGTAGGGAGCACAGGCTGTACCTAGTAACTGAGGCAGTAATAAATACCTGGAAATCTGCTTTGTGAGCTGTGATTTATTTTTTTTTTTTTTTATTTTTAACCTGGGAGGTGACCCAGAAGAGCTGAGTATCTACCATCCCCACTAGACAGAAGTTACTTCTTCTGGCTCTTGTTTCTTTGAGTTGAATATACTTTAGAATGCGTGAATGCTAACAGCAACTCTATTTCTGCTTTTTGGGCAGCATGAAAATATGGTAACAGCCTCTGTTGAAGTTGTTGGAGCTGTCTGTCGACATCTGTCATGGTCAGCGTACTTGTACCACTTAAAGCATTTCATCCATGTCCTGCAAACGGGGCAGATCAATCTGAAGTTGGGAGTCAGGTGGGTACTGTGAACAACGCTGCTCTAGGTTCCTACAAAGACTAAAGCAAAATTCAGCATCTTAAGGAACATCACATGAAATTTAACCTCTTCACAGACATAACAGATTGCCCACCTTGGGGTGTGCTTATGCAAATGAAAGTGGACACAGCTTTGCAATTGAGTGTGACTGAGCTGTAAAGGATTAACAGGTTGTTGCTTTCTCATGCTGTGTCCCACTGTGTGCATGTGAGCATTAGCAGTTTCTGCTCCTGCTTGGTTGTACCTGCTCCTGGGATACCTCCATTGCTCCAGCACCACTGTCTGTGAGGTTTCACAGTGAGCTAGGCCACAGAATGCATCTAGCTGAAAAGCAGCCAGTTTCTATTTCCCAATGAGTTATTTCAGGATAAACCTCTTCAAGCCTCACTGTCACTGAGTCTGAAATTTTTTTAAATGTGTTTTTAAGACTTTCTGTTGTGTAATTCTATGCAGCCTCTCCTTGTGGGGAGAGCTAATCTCTCTGTGTGTGTTTCTTCTGCAGCTTGTTAGAGACAGTTCTGGAAGCCTTTCACTTTGACCATGAAACGCTTGAAAAACAGCTTGTGACCATTGAGAACCACGGTGAGCTTTCTGCTGCTGGTTATAGAAACACTCCCTTTAATTGCTTGAAATGCAGCTAATTGGCATTTTTTTACTTTTGAGGTCAGCTGCTCCCAGCTTTTTTAAATGTGCATGTTGGAAAACTAGTTTTAACTTCGCTTCTCAGGAGCAGTGCAGACTGACCTCCTATGTGCTGACACAGTGAGGAGAGGTGAGGGGAATCACCTCCTCATCACCTCTCTATCCTAGGCCTCCATAAGCCAAACCAGCCCAGACTGGGTTTGTGCTAATCTAGGAGGTTCTCCACGGTCTGCACATACCCATATGGTTGCTGCAACATTTTTGTCCTTGCTCTTGGCCACTCTAATTGTTATTTGCAGCTTGAGCAACATGCTTTGTGGCCCTGCTTACCCTGTGGTTTCATGGGAAGAAATTACATCTTTGACTTGTCCACCATTGTGGTTATCTGTCCTGTGGCCTTTGGCATATTCTGAGCAAGGAGGAGGATATCGCACAGCTGTGCTTGTCAATACCTCTTCCCTTGTGAAATGACCAAAGGTAAGGGAATGATACTTCCCTAAGGTTCAAGGGCATTGACCTTTGTTAAACTGTTACTGGAGTTCAGCCAAAGAACAACCTACTCTTTGCTTTAAGCCTAGCCCTGAGGGGTGAGTATCAGAAACCAGCGTGACAGAGCTTCTCTACCCAGTAAAACAACTCAATGTTTACTGATTGTTTGCTGTTACTGATGGTAGGTAGAGCTCTGTTCAGGTCAAAGCCATCACAGCAGTCTGCTTTGAGGGCTTGATTTTTTGGCCTCCTGTATTTACCTGTGATTTTTGACAATTACTTGACAGAAGCTGCTGACATGGATATTGAGCCAGTGGTGGAGGGTGAAGAAGCCATGGAACTGGAACAGAGTGAAGAGGAAGAGGAGAGGGTTGAGGAAAACAAAGGGGAGAATATCCCTGAGGAGCCAAAAGAACCTGCGCTGGTCCAGCCTGAACAGGCAGCTGAGACAGCTGAAGACACTGAGCAAGTGGCCAAACCCGTTTCTTTCTTACCCCGAAATAAAGAAGAGCTGGAGTGTTTGATCAAACATATTCAAGATACAGTTGTAGTCAACATCTTGCCTAAATTGCACAGGTGTATTGTTGCAAAGGTAAGGAGCTGACATTGGAAAGGCAGTTCGCAGGCCTGAGCTGCTACTGTGAGGGTTGAAGTGGTACTGGAAAGAGCCCTGTTAAAATGCAACACATTAAAAAAAAAAAAAAAAAAAAAGACAACTGGAGAGAGACTGCCTGAAAGAATGAAAGAGGCTTCATCCTATTTGTCATCAAGATTGCTGACCAACCCTCTGGTCAGTGTGGGCGTGAAACAGCTCATTTAGTGCAGCCTCTTGAACAGTTCTTGGCTACTTGCTAGCACCCAACTTAGCTTCTGTATTGAAAATGCAGGGATTCGTCTTGCCTGTCCTTTAGCTGTCTGTTTTTTTCCTGTAGTTAGCAGTGGACAGCACCTTACCATATCAGCCTCTTCTCAGGGTTTGCTGAGAAAAAGCAGGACTTTTTAAAGCTGGACTGTTTAAATGTCTGTTCATTACACTTTTTTATATTAAAAGTGCATTGTCTCTTGCTTTGTCTTAAAAAGGTTAAAAGAGATGAGGAACACAAGCTTGTGAAATCCAACGTTGTGAACGACGATGAGGTAGTTCGTGTTCCTTTAGCTTTTGCAATGGTCAGGGTGATGCAGTGTCTTCCCCAAGAAGTGATGGAAGCCAACCTGCCAAGGTAGGTCCCAGAGGATCTCCTTGAATACCATTCATTTCGCTGGGATTGAGTGCAGGTACCTTTCTTAAGCTGTCGTTATGCACATGGCTAAATCCAGGAGGGGCCTCCTGACAGGCATTAAATACTTTTTTTTGGAAGCACATTTTCCTAGTTACATTCCCCTTTGCATTTGATTACTGTAAAGTTAAGTTTGAAAGAGACTTGGTAAATCCTTAAATAAACACAGAGCTATGAAGCAGAGTGTGGAGGTAGGGGTAGCAGAGCTAGTGAAAGAGTCGCATACAGAAGGAAAAGACAGTCTCGAAAGTCTCTTGAAGGACGATGGGTATGTGACTACGAAGCCTGTGGGGTTGGCTTGAAGCATGTCTGTGCTTGTAAAAACATCCCTGAAAGCACCCTCCTTGCCTAGCAATGTAATTAGTTCTGTGTTTGGGAGCAAACTAAACTGTCCATCTGTGTTTCCAGCATCCTGCTGAAGGTCTGCTCGTTTCTGAGGAACAGATTTCAGGAGATCCGGGATGTTGCCCGTAACACCCTCACTAAAATCATGGAAGTGTTAGGAGTGCAGTACTTTATGTACATTTTAAAAGAGATGCAGTCTACTCTTGTCCATGGGTACCAGGTAATGCTGAAATTCTTCGTCTTTTGCTCTTTGTAGGTTTGTTGGTATGTTGTTGTTGTTGTTTGGTTGGTTTTTTCATGTGTTACAAGGAGAAACCAAAGGGAAATTGTTACTGAAATTGTTTTGCACCGGGAGAATAGCTTGGTATTATACTACTAAATACTACTTCTAGTGCCTGCATCAGTCTTTGTTATTCCAAGCAGTATGCAAACACACGTTAACTGAGGGTCTGTACCCAAAGAACTGTTAGTCTATGCAGGGAAGAAAAGAGGATCTCCATTTTCCTAGTGAAGAGTTGAGATACTGAGGTGAAGAATAAATTTCTTGTGCCAATAAAATTATTGGGAATCTTTTCATTAGGGCCAAGCAACGTTTGAGGTGAGTTGCCACAGGGACTATACAGGCAGCATACACTGATGCTAATTGAAGTCTTGCTTCCTAGATCCAGAGCCGAGGCCCTAACTATTAATTCACCTTTCTTCTTTCCATGGTGGTTTGTGGTAAGAATAATTTCTGATATGAATTAACACAGTGGGAGCTTCTAGCTACTGTAACAGTGAAAGCACTGATTATCACAGCCTAAAAATAGCAGTAAGAGCACTGGAGAAAGAGGAGATTCCTGCCCTCTGCCAGCGTGTGGAGGAACAGGGGTCCTTTTCCTGCTGCCTATATGAGGATTCCTATCCTCCCAGTATTTTTTTCCTATAGCAAGAGATCAGTTGTAGTGTGTGAGTTGTGATGTCTTTGCTATGGGAGTCTGCCTATCCAGTAAGAATATAAGAAGAATATAAGTTAAGAAGTCCATGCAGGGGATTGGAAACATGATCTGTTCTCTTTATCTCTAGCTCCACGTGCTGACTTTCAGTGTGAACCTGTTACTGAAGGGCCTTACTACCAGGCTGAGTGCTGGCGATTTGGACCCCTGCCTAGATATCCTGATTGAGGTAAAAGCTATTCAAGACTGAAGGAAACATCATCATGAAATGCATGGGGGAGAAGGAGGCAGGAGAAGGTTGTGCGTAGATTGCCTCAGACTTGGTGGCAAACAGGGCTGATTGTGCTTGTACAGCAAAGGGAAGAGACTCTGGGACTGTTTCCTGAGCCCTGCATCTTGGGAGGGAGGTTGGTTCAAGATTAAGACACTTAACTGTGTTTCCCAGTGGTTTAGGTGGCTGAGCAATAGTAAACATATCTAGTCAGTGCAGTCCATGGATCTCAGCTGGCCACCCAGAAAAGGGTTTATTTGCATGTCTTGGTCTGACTGGAATCCCAGTTCTTGTATCACAGTGCCACAGAAGGGTGTGAAAACAGCTTCCCCATCTGGTGTGCTCAGCCTGGTGCCTCTTGTATTGACAGAGGAAAGATGGGCATGATTCATGGGCAACCTGGAGAACGGGGCTTTCTGAAGTTGGAGAAAAATAGCATGGTTGTGCTGTTACTGGGAAAATCTGGCTCTGTTTTTTGCTCCTCTCATTGATTTCTGTTGGCTGCTTTCTGAAGATTTTCAACCAGGAGCTGTTTGGGGATGTAGCTGAAGAGAAGGAAGTGAAGGGAATTGTCTCCAAGGTCATGGAAGCACGCAAGAACAAGAGTTATGATTCCTATGAAATTCTTGGAAAGTACATAGGAAAGGGCCAGGTGACAAAATTGATTCTGCCACTGAAAGAGGTAAGAAAAGGCAGCCAGAGTCTTGCTTTCCTTTGAGTACTCTCAGTTCTGTATGGTCTAGAAGAAACTCTAAAGCCTCCAAGTGACTACTGTGACATTACCTACATAATCTCACTATGGCTCCCCGTTTTTCTTGTGAAAGGCAGTATGCACCCAGCTCATAAAATGATGTCTAGGGCATCAGTGGTATTGTGGGAAGCTTTCCCCCACTAGAAGGGGAAACATCCCACTGTGTGTGCTCCCTGTCTTCTTCTGCCAACTTTTGTTAATGCTGTTTACTCTGAGGCTTCAAAGACTTGCAAGGATACTCTGTGACTGGATCCCTTGCACATGAAGGAAATGTCACCAAAATGCGTTAAGACTCTGTGTGGAATAATTGCCTTTACAGAGATGCAATTTTTTGAGTGGGGTGCAAACCCATGCAGAAATGGAGCCCTGTTTGGTCATGAGCTCTGGTGTGTCTCGGGGGTGACAGGTGAACTGTCTGGAGTCTAAGAAGAGGCTGGAGAGAAAAAAGGAGGGATGCTGGGGCAGAGCTGATGCGATAGGAGAGCTTGGGGCTTTAGGCAGCAGGTAGTAGGGGAGTTGCTCTGGCTTTTCCTATTATTTCTGAATACAGGTGGCAGACCACTGCCCCTCCTGACTCTCATGTTGCTGCCTCTGTAGATTCTGGAGAGCACTACAAGCCTGAAGATAGTTCGGAAGGTGCATGAGACACTGCGTCACATCATGGCAGGGCTGATCTTCAACTCAGACATGAATGCAGAATATCTCCTCCTCCTCAGTCATGGTCTCATCAGTGAAAACTTGCCTCTACTTACTGAAAAGGCAAAGTAAGTTCCAGTCTACCCAGCTACTCTGTTAATGGCTTGGAGGTTTGCTTGCAGAAATGACAGCTCTCAAATCCAACAAATCAAATGTGTGAGGGTCTCCTTCTTTTCATGTGCCCTTTGTTTTTGATGTAAGCTAATTATTTGGGCTGCCAGAGGGCAGGGAGAGAGCTTAGAAATGGAAGTTATCACTTCCTGAACTAATGGAAGTCTGTTCTTGCAAGTGCTCATGGTCTTGAGTAAGGTTCTTTTACCACCTGGCAAGAGGATGTAAATGTTTGGATGTAGGTACAGGTGATGGTGTCAGGACGGAGCTACAAACTAGCATATAAAAGGTGATTGAGGCCTCGGACATTTTCATGGTGTCAGGGACAAGAGAAACTCTGGCCTGTCACTTCATCGCTTCAGGCAGTAGAACCATCAGATTTCCTCTCCATTTGGTGGTGTCACTGCTCAAAACAGGTTTGGGCATCTTGCCTTTCCCCTGTGTTAACGTAGGCTGGCTTGCACTAGGATCTGACAGTTGTTTGCAGACTTCCCGTAGCAGTTTTTAAAAGCTATCAGAAAATTCAGTAAATCATTGGTAAATCATGCAGTGAACATATTTGCTTGAAGGAATTACCAAGGTTCTGTCTTGTTGGCTGAGCAGAAAAAACTGGAGAAGTTACACAAATCAATGTGCATCTGTTATCTCTGTAATAGTGACGTTGCTCTCAAGTCTGAGTGTCCCGTCTGTCACGTTGCTCTCAAATTCAGTTCAGTTCACTGTGTTCACAGATCTGCTTTTACTTGCTCTGTGGGTAGCAGCTGAGCACAGTCCAGCTCTTTCTGCTCCCAACAGCAAGCTTGTTGTGGAGAGGGTGGAAATCTGAATTTTCACCTTTGCTGTACGCTGTTTTTCAGAACAAAAGTTGTCCCTCCTCCAGATCCTCGGCTGCAACCAGAAAGCTGCCTGCTGCTCCCACCCACTCCTACGAGAGGAGGGCAGAAAGCACCCATCAGCAGAAGGACAAACATGCTTATCTTGGTTGATTCAGGACTTAGGGTAAGGATTTCCTCAAATACAAAGAGAAAGCTTTGAGATTCAAATTTTTGTTAAGAGTATCCAAAAGAAGGTATTCGATACGTTGTATAAAAACGCAGCCACTTGTCTTAATTTTGTTTTGCCTATGGTAACTCCACTGATGCCTCTTAGAGAGCTATAAAAAGTGCTTAGCCTGTTGCAGATATTTTAATGGGATATGGCCTAAATTCTACTATAACCCAAAGCAATGTGGGACTTTACTTGAGTTATTTGAGTCCCTGTCTGAGATGAATGTCCTGTGTTTTCTGTGCCAGCTGCTACACATGAGCCTGAAGAGGTCCAAAATAAATTCTTCGGACGAGCATGTTTTGGAAATGTTAGACCCCTTTGTTCAGCTGCTCATAAACTGCCTGAAATCCATGGATGTCAAGGTACAGTTCTGGCTGGAGTCTGTCTCTTCTGCTAAGAAGGGTCCTGCCCCCAAACGTCGTGTTGCAGTTGATCTGCAAGAGCAGAGAAAGGCATCCCATTTTCAAACCTGATTTCACAGGTGTACAGTTAAACAAGTCAAGGACGATATCCCAACGGGGAGGAGGGATTGTGACTGATGGAGGACTGAATGCTTTGCCCCTAGTGCTGCTAGCTGAAGTGTGGGCAAGTTCTCCTGGAGCATGTTCATACAAGTACTTTGCAGACCATCTGTGAGGAGCTTCATGAGGTCCTGTGGCTGCACAGAACAGTATTGTCACAGCCATGGTTTCCTTTGATCCAACTCTTAAAATCTTTATTCCCAACACCACAGATGGCCTCCTAGGGTTTGAGTAAGCATTAGGAGGGAAAATATTAAAGCCCATGTTTCCTGGGAATGGAAGACATGCATCAGACACCATGAGATACCCGGAGCAGGGCTTTCAGGTGACCTGGGATTTTGCCAGAGCAACTTCTGTGCCTTGAAGGTACCTCTGCTTCAGAAGACTTCCTGCCATCTGCTGTGAATCAGCACTGTGTTAATGCCTTTACCTAGTAAAATCAGTTAGAGAATTAGGGAGTGGCAGATAGCATTCTTAGAACTGAAAACCCCTTTGTTTTTGCATAAGAATGTTTTGAAAGATAGCTAATTCCCTTTTACCACAGTTGCAGATTGTTTGTAAGCAAAGAGAGAAGTGACAACATGTGTAAGCAGAGAGAAGTGTTCTTTCAGTGCCATTGTACCCACATGCTGACCTTTGACTCTTTCTTACAGGTGATAACTGGTGCTCTGCAGTCCTTAGTATGGATTTTAAAGTTCCCGTTACCTTCTGTCAATACGAATCTGGAATCACTAATCAAGCAGCTTTTCCTCTTGCTGAAAGAATTTGCCAAGACAGGAGTAGCCAAAGGCCAAAATTTCCACTTGGTTGTGAACTGTTTCAAAGTAAGTCAGAGCCAGGTCTGCTCACTTCTACTTTAGGATTAACTCTGTAGAATGAGACTTTTTCCACTGCAGATCCTTCCTTCAACTGGTCCTGGAAAGTTTGTCTGGAGACTCCAAGGAAGTGGGAAATGTATTCTTGCTCTGATTCTTTCCCAAGTCCAGAGTTATAGAAAGTTACCCCTCTGGAGCTGTGCTCCAGTGTTTTATAGAAGCATATTTGCCTTCTTTATTCCCTTTAAGAGTGTCACATTACCACCCTGTCTTCTGAGAGATACCAGTTTTGTGCCTGAGTAGCTTGCTTTTAACATGATTCATTGGACTGAACCCTCATACCTGAAGTGAGACAAGGGAAGAGAGCAATTAATAGTAGTGATAACTACTGTTACTCTGTGCACTGTCTTCCTTGAGATGTCTTCTAAATGCATTCCTGAATTAATTACAGCTTCATTATCATAGGGGAAACTGAGTAATTCATGCTGAGTCCTAGTGCCAATATGATTTTTTCTCTTCCTGTCTGCGTTCCTGTGTCATGGCTCATGTCTGTGAGCATCCCCACTCATTTCAAGGACTGAATATGTGTATTTCCTTGTATTCATTTTTTGTCTCAAAATTGCCAGCTGAAATCAAAATGATGAGAACAGTGTTGGCTGCATGTTTCAGAGCACCAGTTTGTCCTTTCAAACCCAAGTCTTATAAATAGAGTCAGATTTTGAGGTGGGCGTATATTTTATGGCACTGTGTGTGTACTGACAATGTGCAATTTGATTTTGCAGTCTGTAACAATACTTGTGAAGAATGCAAAGAGCCATATAACAAGCAAACAGCTCCAAGTGTTGCTGGGCTTTGCTGAAGAGGACATCTATGATTCATCACGCCAAGCCACAGCCTTTGGCCTTCTCAAGGTATTTCTGTGGAACAAGTGTACGGGTTTTGTGAGCCACTGGAATGGTAGGGATTTTAGCTTTTGATGGAAGTTTATAAGATCTTGTTAGGAACAGGCCACAGAATGCCATTAAAGTTCTCTGTTATAGAGGAAGAAAAAATGTTTCCTGTTTGAGTTGTAGTGACTGTTTAAAGTTGTTTGGGAGGCTTTTTTATATACGTGGTGTGTATGAGCATGCATTTGGGTGGCAGAATGTTTTTGCTAAAGAATTCACGTCCATAACCATTAGACCAGATATTCTGTGTCCTCCAGAAGAAGCAGATATGGATTTGCAAGCCACCTTTTTTACCTTTTGTGTGTGTGTTTTTATTTTTTATTTTTTTTTTAAAGTCCCTCTGGCTACGTTTGAAGATGTGCAAAAGTCAGTGTTGTTGTATCACCTGATACCAGTGTAGTCCCAGGTTATAATGCTGTATGTCACGCCATGCAAACAAAATTACATGACTCCAACTGTGCTGTCACATTTTCAGGCTATTTTATCCAGGAAGCTGATTGTCCCTGAAATCGACGATGTGATGCAGAAGGTTGCCCAGCTGGCCATCACGGGCCAGAGTGAGCCGGTGCGAGTCCAGTGCAGGCAGGTGGGTAGAAAGAGAAGTCTCTCCTGTTACTTTACTTACAGCAGTCTTAACAGGCTAGAGGGTTTAATGTGGCCATTGCAGCTCTCACATAGATGGGCTTTAGCTCGACTGAATCCCCAGCCCTGTTTCTCCATCTTCCTAATCCTTGTCCCCTTGTTATCTGGCTGGTTTTACTGCTTGTGACTGATCCGTAGCAGAACTGCAGACTGCTTGCCTGTAGTGAAACTGCTTGCCATGGGTATACCTTCAGTGAGCTGCTCAACAGCAGTGACACAGTTCCTCCTTCGAAGGCTTTTAGGCCCACGTAACCAAGAATCATGCCTTTACTGTGTCCTAGCAGAAGAAAGTTTGCTACAAACCACAGTTCCTTCCCACCACTACTTCCTTCTTTCTAAGCTGAGAGCAACCAAAAGATGGAATTGGTTGCTTCATTTCAAACATTGAAAAGCAGGAGCTGTGCACAGCCAAGTAGAGCTTTTCCATAGTTATTAGATGGATTTTGAAGGATGCTGAATTTCTATCAGCAGATGGCTGGGCAAGTCACAGTAATACTCTGAAGTCTGATCTGGCAGTTGTCAAACGCCTGTAGAACCTGTTCCAGGATTGGAGCTTGAGAGCAGCTGATCCCTTGTGGAATAAGAACTGGCACGTGCAGAAGGAAGGGTTTATTCTCGTAAACGTACTGCTCCATAACTGGATTTTCCTTGTAACCTCCTTACGTGCTTTTCCAAGTGTTTCTTGGTAACCCCTTTCTGTTGTTTTGTTTTGTTTTCAAGATTTACTTGAAATATATTCTGGACTACCCCCTTGGTGACAAGCTGAAACCCAATTTGGATTTCATGCTCGCGCAGCTGGAGTGAGTTTATATTCCCCACATCTCTTTCTCTCAGTACAGAACCCTGTTGCTTTATATATGACTTCAGTAGCCTTCTTGTGTGCTGTTCATGAGGAGGAGTGGGTGTGGATGCAGTCTTGATTTTCCTACCTATAAAACACTTCCCCTTTTTCAGAGGTGGATGTTTGAGAAATAAAGCAATTATCTCTTCCCTGTTTCACAGCTGGTTTTGTTGCTGTTTATCTATGCAAGCAAAGGTGCTGTTGTTTACTTAGCGTTTAACCAGCTGCACTGCTTGTGAACCAGGTGAACTAGAAAATCCAGAAAGAGTAAGGGAAAGTGCATTTATCTGACTGCTGTCCCTTGGCAATGGTCTCAACTGCAGTTGCAGGCACAGTTGAGGCCTACTGCACCAGTTCAGCTGGAGCAGTGTTCCTGAAACCTCCTTCCAAGCACAACCCCTCCTTTGCTCAAGGTGACAGTGGTTTCCTGTGCCCCCCAGCACCATAGCACAGTGCTGTTGTGCTGACCCAGGTTCACTGGAGCCCTTTTTGCCCTCCCTGCCTCCATGTGCCCAGTCTCTAGCAGATGGAGCTGAGTAGCCTGCTTGCTTCTCTTCTCCTCAGTATCAGACCAGGTTAAGGAGCTGTTGTAAAAAGATCCCTGCCAGTGTGTGTCAGTAGCATTGGCCATTCTTGTAAATTGTTAGCGACTTTATAGAGTGTTAACCCAGCCCTAACTGTTAACCGTTTCCTCACAGTTATGAGTATGAAACTGGAAGGGAGTCTGCGCTGGAGATGATTGCATACCTCCTTGATATGTTCCCACAGGTAATGACCGCCTCTTGGTACCAAGCATCAAGCATTTGATTCTTTTCAGCTGTCTGCAGTAACAGCATTTTCAGAGCAGTTTATTTTGGGAGCTCTTAGTAGTTCATATTATCTTTTATCATGAGCAGGATGTTCACTTATCTCCAAAAAAGCTGGCTTTGCTCCAGAAGAGAAATGACGTGCTGGAAAGTCTGCAGTACTTCTGTATCTAATGTGCTCAGTCTGCAAGTAAAATAAAGCTCTGTCAGCAAGAGCTTGGATAAACTTAATGGTGATTTATGCCAGGAAAAAACACATCCAGTTAAGGAAATGGGGTATGAATAGAAAGCGAATTCTAGAGCTTTCTTACCATGATTTTTTTCTTTTAACATTTATGAGGGATATTGTTGACTGAAGTGGTATGTGATGTACAATATCAGTTTCATTGGCCTGACTGGAGAGGGAGGACCTCTCAGTAGGGTGGATCAAAGTGAAAGCTTGAAGAATAGCTGTGCATCTATGCAGGATAACATACACAAAATGCTAAGCTGCCTTGATGCTTTGCAGCTGGAGTTTCAGCATATAGGAGACTAAGAGAAGTGCAATCAAGCAACAATATCGGAGGAAGGAAGAAAAATTCTGCACAGTAAGCTGTGCCTCTCCACCCCCGATTAGATTTAGTATCTTGTTCCAAGCAACACTATAAGGTAGCAAAGCACTGCTGTCTCTGCAAGAGAAGGGCCTTTGGGCCTGTTTGCTGCAGTGCTTAGAAATTTATGCCCGTTTCAATGTGAGTTAGTTGTGAAAAGGCCCCTTAGTATTTGACACTCAAGTTGCATCCCAGGGACACGTTAGCAAGTTGGCATCAGAGGAAGGATGGGGCTGCTGTGCACTCCCTGCGAGCTCCAACAGCTGGACCATCCTCTCCTTTCCGTTCACCTGCCTTAACGTGGACTCCACTGGGGGCCGGCACTGGTCCTATATGCTGTGCAACAAATACCCCTCTTTTCCCCTTTAAGTGCCAGAAGCTCCTTGGGGACGTACAGCTGACTGACGGTTGTTTCTTTCTAGGAGCTCCTCCACAAATACTGCGGGCTGTTTTTTCTCTCCCTCTGCATGACGATGATAAACGATGACTCGGCCAAATGCAAAAAGATGGCGGCTCTGACGTGTAAATCTCTGCTCACTAAGATAAACAACAATAAACAAGATCTGATGTTTTCGCTGGTCACAGAGTGGTTTCACAGCAAGAAGGTATTCTTTGGTCTTTTCGTCGGCTGGGTCTATTTGGGGACTGAGTGAGATTAAGGCAAGTGGGATTGCTAATGCCGGGTGTGGTGGATTGGTGGGTTCAGTTATGCCCAATTTAAGAGTTTTAGGAAAGGAGCATGGGCAAGAATCATCTTGGAATAAAAGTTCTTTAAAGCTGTGCTCAACAGCATACTTCTTGCTAGCAAGGAGAAAGGGAGAAATAAGGATTTGGATAGCTACAGAAAGGTAGAGAACAGCCACTGCTGTAGGTCAGCGTACAGAGCTCACAGCTGCATTGTGCTGCATTCCAACAGCCCCACTTGGGACAGGTATTTCACCAGCTGTAGCCTCTGCTCAGGTTAAAGGTTGGAGCAAATTCCTTAAAGCTCTTCTGATCCTAGTAATTGACTGTTCAGGCTCTCTTAGCTCAGATTTGTTTCATTCTGTTCCTAGCAGCTGGACAGCGGCAAACCTAGTCTTACAGACCTCCAATTTTGATCTGGGTGCCTGGCTGCATAGCTATTCTCAAACAGGACTCGGGTGCTGTCTCTCTGCACTAGCGGAGCGAGTGTTCTTTAATATTTCATCCTTTTCATCTCTATTATGTTCAGTTCTTGGTTATAGCTGTGAGCTGCCCATTGCATTGTGAAGAACCAACGAATGCAAAGTAGTCCCCAGAGCTCTGCAGCTGGGAACTGGGCTAGAAACAGCCTTTTGGCATTTAGTTTTAGGGTGCTTTTCCAGGGACAGCATGTCCTGCCAGGTGCTTGTGTCCTTAGCTGGCAGCATCGCCTTTTTCTATAGTACTCTGAAAATGACCTTCTCTTCAGATGCTGTTGCTACAAGCAAAAATAGGAGCTGTTACCAGCTCACAGGAGCTGCAAGATTTGATTACCAAGAAGTGTTATTCTTTCTATTGGCAGAGCTTGCACAGGAGGTTGGCTGCCCAGGCATGTGGTTTGTTTGTGGAAGTGGAGGGAGTCATGTTTGAACGACGCCTTGAAGCTGTCCTCACCTTGATTGAAAAAGAAATCAACCCAGTTCAATTTGAAGATGTAAGTCTTTTTACAATGTGTGAGGATTGGGGAAGGAAAATGTAAGGAGGGAAGAAGTGTAGGAGAGATTTAACCATTGAACCTTCTGATTGGGACTGAGGAAAGATACAAAGCGCACACATTTGTCCTGAAGGGCATGTCATTGACCTAGAACCATATTTTGTCTGTAAGCCCAAACTTCATGTCGTGTCACAGCACAAGGAGCAAAGGAACTTTGCAAAGCCACCTGGCCTGAGCCTGCAGCCATGCTATGTAGCCTGCAGGCATACTTCTTGCTCCAGCCTCTATCAAGGCTTCCACCTCTGTGGGTGGAAGGGGTTCTTGAGACAACCCTTGAGTCATAAGCTTTTGGTTTTTTAACCTGTTTGACTCAGTAGGTTGACAGCATGTAGCAGGGTGTATGTCCAGGTAGCTTTCCCTGCTCGTGCGGTCTTCGCTGCAGTGGTGGGAGAGAAGGGACTTGTGGTTTTTAACTTCACTTTAAACAAAAACCACCATCAGAAAGAGTGGCAGGATGCATACATAGCACTGGGATGGGTTCGAATCTAGGTAGTCATAAAAGAGCCATGCTGACAACATCTGGTTAACTGGGAAACAGGTCTCATAGGTGCAGAGATCTGTGTAAACACGGAAGGTCAGCAGTGCATCACTTGTGACTGACTGCTTTGTTGAGTGTTATCTACACTTTAACTTTCAAAGGAATTCCCTTCCTGTACTTCAGACCATGGCTTTGTTTTACTGAATGTCTTTATGTGCACATGATTACCTCAGAACAAGGCTGCCTCAGATTGGCATGGCATGTGATAATCCCAGAGGGATCCCAGTCACTGCACCTGGGGAGCTGCCATGTATGTAACTGATGTGCCTGGGCACCACGCTGAGCAAGAGAGGAGCCTGGGGGTGCGCACATTGGCAGGAGATGAGGATATCTGCAGTGATGAGAAATCCTCTGTAATCGCCCCCTGTGCTGCGACGTGTGAGTGAAGCGCTGGCGAGTTGCATGATGCCAGCCAGTGATGGCAAGTGTGGTCAGAACCTGGAGGGAACGAAGTAAAAGAGCGTTGTCCTAGCAGTGCGGGGCCTCCTGGCTGACGGAGGCAAATCTCAGCTCAGCTCTAGGAATGAGAATCAAATGTGTGCAAATACGTCTATAGGCATAACTGAAATATGTCGTATGCATAATTCCCTGCGTTTGGAAACCAAAGGGTTTGCTTAGTGATACCTGTATAAAACAGAGAGGAATGACTGTAATAATCTCCTGCAGAGGTTCAGTCTCCAGAGGAAATACTTCAAGGGAGTTTCTTCCCTTCAGTTTATTACAGCAATTGGATACAAGTCAGTCCTCTGTTTCTTTGCGGAGTTGATCTGAAATTTATCTAGTAGGGTAAATAAGCACCATCTTCAAGTCCTTGTAAGCGTATTTCTGGTCTTGTTGATTTTATTAGATAACTGAAGAGGAGGAGGAGAAGGCTGCAGATAGGCTGCTGTTCAGCTTTCTCGTGCTGGTAACAAAGCTAATCTCAGAGTGCAGCTTGATTCAGTTAACCAAGCATGGAGATCTTGTCAGCAATATCTGGGGTAAGTATCAAGAATTATTATGGGTTACAAGGAAGATGGTTGGTGTGCCATGCGTTTCTTTACACCCCAATATAAGCAACTGAACTCTGTCATACACGGTTTGCATGCTGCAAAATGCTGATACATGGCAGCTACTGGGCAGAGAAAGAGCAGATTTTAACAGAGAAAAGTTGCATAGTTGATGGAAACCATATGTCCTTTTGTCTCAGTTGCTGGGAAGTATTCCCCGTTATCCCAAGAGCAGGTACTTGTAAAGTATTGCATTTTTGACCATAATTACAGCTTCTTTAATGAAAACTTTCAGCTCTTCTGGGAAGAGATTTCCTTGATGAGATCATACATACCAGCCAGCAAGTGATGACGTGGTAATGGCACTGTAAATACTGTGTGCCTGCCAGGACGTTAAGGCCTGGAGGTCAATGATTCAAGAAGTTTCCATATGAGTGAGATTTTACAATGTCAGGCTGGCTTATTATCATTTTGTTGTCTAGTTTTCAATTGCTGATATCAGAAGGAGTGTTTCTGGCTGGATTATGTCTTCAGAGAGTTCAGCTTGCCAGGTGCCTTTACTGAGATACGAGGTAACCCTTGTAAATCCTGGGTTGCTTACTGAGGTGCAACTTGCACAAAGGCAAGATGAGAGGGCAGCTCCGTTCTCCTCTCGGAAACATCAGCAGCCTCCTTCCAGGGGTTAGATCTGACCATCTGGTGCAGGGCCAGCCCACCCGAGTCACACAGCAGGAAGTCCTGAGCTGTGATGCTGAGCCCATGAGGGGACTGTAGCTGCTGCAGAAACATGACTGGTCAGCCAGGAGGGAGCAAGTGTCTTTGTGCCATGCCCACCTGTCCTGCGTAGTTGTCATCGCTTCCAGCAATGGCCCCATCTTTAGTGGTGTGGAAGTGCTGTGGTAATGTTCCCAAGAACAATTCGATTATGTTCTGAGCAGATGACATGGCTTGTTTCCTTCACCATTTCATTGTAGCGTGTGCTGTGGTAGCTCTTGGAGGGATGTGGTTCTTTTTCTGCTCTCGCTGGACCTGCTCCTGTGCTGAAAGAGGTTTTCTTTCCCCTAGGCCATGTCCAGTCTCACCTGTGGCATCCTCACAGCTGGGTCTGGCTGACAGCTACTCAGATCTTTGGCTTGTTGTTTGCATCTCACAAGCCAGAAGATCTTGTCAACAAGTGGAAGGAAAGGCAGGCAGGGAAGAAGAAAAAGCCATCAGCAGAGCTGTCTGCGTCCACGGTCTTCTTGACTGCTGAACTGGACAGTAAGGTGATTATGTCTGCAGTGCTCCTCCCCCCATTCCCACACCCGTTCCCTGGCTAGGTTGGTAGATTGGCACGTTCAGTTCTCTCAGTTGCTTCTGCCTGCTGCCTAGCCGTAATCACTTAAAGCACTTGAGTAGGTGTCTGCTGCTGGGAGGGAGCTTCCCTGGGTCTAGTTCTCAGCAGCACGAAGGTTCCCTTCTGTATTGCAAGGCGCAGGCAGAACTTGTGCTGAGCCAACTGACTGGCCTCCTGGTGACCACCTCTGGTGACTGCAAAATGCTGCCTGGGCTTCCTGCTACTGGCTCTGTCACAGAACAATTCCCTCCCCCTTTTTGTCTCCCCAGATGAAGGAACTCGTGTTTGCGTTCTGCCATCAGCTGCACTCTAAGTTCTTGGACCAGTCTCTGGGGGAGCAGGTAAGATCAGGAGCCAGTTTGGGGCTCCAGGAGGGCACAGGGCAGGCCCTGGCCCTCGAGGCAGTGTTAACCTCCTACTCAGGACAGCAGTGCTGCTGTCTGGAAACGGCTCAGGGCGAATACGCAGTGCCTAGCTGCTGTGCTGAGGGTGTCTGAGCAGCTGCGTGTCTCAGAGGGGCCCAGAAACGTCCCCCTGGTGGTGTCAGTCTGCTGGAGGGGCTGCGGGGTGGCAGGGACAGACACGGGAGGCACCATGCAGCGCAGGACTGGGGGCCCTGCTGTCCAGCCCTAACCCTGGCTCTTTCATGCTGTGCTCACTGCTGGTGCTGGTGCTGTAGGAACCTACAGTGACTGACTGCTGTTTCCATACTCCAGGTTGTAAAGAATTTGCTGTTTGTTGCCAAAGTTATTTACTTGCTGGCACCTGCCTCAGAGGAAGGTGAAGAGGCTGCAGGAGAACTCGGCTGTGAAGTGGAGGAGCAGGAGCCCTCTGAAGATGAGGGAGAGCAAGATGTTTCTGCTCAAGGAGAGGGAGAAGAAGAGGAGATGGAAGAGAAAACCCAGCCAGCCACATTGGTATGGCTAATGAAGAAGCTCTCTCTCATGGCAAAACGAGAAGCAGCATATTCCCCTAAAGTCCCTTTAAAGGTAAGAACAGGGTCAGACGAGCTGCTTTTGATGTGGAAAGCACCTGTACAGCAGTGTTGCTCTGGCTCGTTCCTTCCAGGGGACAAGTTGCAGAGGGCATTGGGAGCTGGTGCTGAAGTGAGGATTGTGAGGTTCTGGTGGAGAAATTACTATTTCTCAGGAAAGGCTTGTGCCAGTCTGCTTCTCCTTTGCTGATGCTTCCAGCCCTCTGGTGGGGTGGTGAGATGTGGGAAGGCCAAAGGCACCAAGCTGCAGGGGCCAAGTGCTGCCTCTAAAAGCTCAGCAATGCCAGGCTTACGTGTGGAGGGGAACAGCGGTGTGGAGTTACTCGTCAGAAGGAGGGGGTGTGAGAGTGACAGAAGCAGGGTGGTGGTTCCCTGTGGTGCAGTTGGGGAGGCTGAGCTTTCGTGTCTTCAGCTGCCTCACACAGGGCAGTGAGAACAAGCCTGTGTGTCAGTGTTAAGAAGTGAAGTCGCAGCTCGCATGTCTGCAGGTCCCATGGGATTGTGTCTTGTCTGAGGCTGTACGTGGCTGCAGTAAGACCTTACACCCGCAGATGAGTGCCTGAAGCACCTTGTACATGGAACGGTGACACACACGGCTCTTGCAGCAGTTCAATTAGGCAGTGTCCTTCTTACCTGCCTTACACTGTCCCATACACTTTTTTCAGAGGAGCTGCATCTTTAAGTTCCTGGGAGCGATCTCAGTGGATCTGGGAAAAGACAGAATCAAGCCATACCTTCCGACAATTCTCACCCCGCTGTACAGGGAGCTGAACAGCACCTATGCGGAGCAAGGTAAGCGATATCCCTCACAAGGCGTAGCAGAGGGGAAGGTGTTAGATGTGCGCCTCACCGTGAACACCCTGGTCATTCTTTTCCTCTGTTGAGGCACAGATGCCAAAAACAGTGAATTTCACCTACTCACAGTTTAACCAAAATATCAGGAAAGGAGGAGAATGTAAGACAGCTGGAACAAAAATGTAAATGTTGACAAAGACTGGAATTAAGTTAGGCAGGCTCCTGCATGCAGGTGGGTAATGCTTGAGCATGTGACCTAGTGGAAAAAGTATAGTGGTAAAGGGTGGACTCGTGGTGGCAAGGCTGACGCCTTGCTGAGGAGGGGAACGAAGTGCAGGCCTTAGGGAAGCCAGAACAAGGCTGTTGCCAAGTGCTGTTCTTTTGAATTGCCACGTCAAGGGCTGCTGTGACGATGAGGGGCTCAAAGATCTGTGGCTAAAAGTGTGTTTGTTCTAATGCAAAAGCGTGGGGTTTTCTTATGGCCACGTTACTGTGGAGCAAGGGCTTGTACAACTTGGAATTGTTAGCTTGGTGGTAGTCCTTGTTTTCCCCAGAAACAGAGCATCCTGAAAATGAACCTCAGTGTGTGTCACACGTTTGCAGTGACTGAAAGAGAACAAATTTTGAGGCTAGGGGAGGAGAGGCATCTGGTACAGGAATGCTGCACGCTGTGTGTGCAGGCAGGCGTGCACCTATTGAACTTGTGCCTTCCTCCCGAACGAGTCCAGGTCACTCTGCCCCAGTAGATACTGCCTGAGCAGAAACGCTTTTTTTTCTCCCTGGAGATCCATGGTTGTTTAAAAGTCTTAAGAAAGCCTGAATGTACGTACTGGGGAAAATGACAGCAAGGATTGCAGAAAGACCTCAGCACTTAATGAGGTCAACTGAGCCGTGAACTAGCAGCAGATACACACTGTGTGACCCATATGAAGTGATGCCTGGTTGGAGGAAGTCAAACTTACTTCCCAGCTAACTCGGTGGGCTCTTGACTGAAGAGCAAGCCTGGCAGGTTGTTCATGGAAGTGTTCTAAGTGAAGCAAATCCAATGACAGAATAAGAACAGACAACAAAAAAACAGTTACACAAACCATATAGAGTAATATATGCCTTGAAAATATGTCGTGTGGCACTGAGTCCTTACATTTGAGGACAAAAAGGAACTGGGGAAAAAATCGGATGAGGACAGTAATAGTGCTAGGTAAGGAACAACTTTGCTAAGTTAGTAAGACACGTGGAAAAGGCAAGGTAGAGATTGACAATGTCACAAGTGGATAAAGATTAACTTTTTGCTAGGTCAGCACAGGAATTGGGGGCTTTCAGTATTGCTTTTGGTTTACCTGCGTGAAGCACAATTTGTCATCCTCTGGGAAAGCTGGTGAAGAACCAGCACATTTCACAACCATCTTTACTCTGGTGTCTGCCGTAATACTGGGCAAGATGAATCAGTACAAACATTTTTAGTAAAAAAGGGGTAATTCCTGATCGGGTTGTTGGCTTTTGCTCCATATGCTGAAAAGATTAAGCAAATTTATTTTGTTTTGTTAGATCCGACACTGAAGAACCTTTCCCAAGAAATCATAGAACTGCTCAAGAAATTAGTTGGACTGGAGGCTTTTTCACTTGCCTTTTCTTCAGTGCAGAAGCAGGCCAATCAGAAAAGAGCGATGAGGAAAAAGCAAAGGGCTTTGCAGGTAAGTGTATTCTGCTTTCTTTTCTGGAAAAAGGAATAGAGATTTTCTAAAGGCTTGAGATATGGCCAGGAAGACAAGTGTGAAAAATAATTTCATCCTGCATTGGGATAGTTTCACTTCTGAAGATTAATGAGAAGCTAGTGATGGGGTGGTTGGGCTCTGGAACAGGCTCCCTGGGGAAGTGGTCACAGCCCTGAGCCTGCTGGAGTTCAAGAAGCGGTTGGACAATGCCCTCAGACACATGGTCTGATTTTGGGGTGGTCCTGTGTGGAGCCAGGAGTTGGACTTGATGATTCTTGTGGGTCCCTTCCAATTCAGGCTATTCTATGATGCTATTTAAGATCAAACTTGTGGGCAGGTTTTGACTGACACCGAGGCCATGCTTTTTGGGTTACCTGGAGAGCAGTGGTAAACGTGGCCAGAGCAGCCAGGATACTCACTTTTGAGAAGCCTTAGAAAACAGGAGCGCTGTCTGTCAGTCACCCATTTCTTGGGAAGTGTTGGATGTTAACAGGGACAGTCAGCTGCAGGCACAACTAAGCAAACGCATGTATTGTTTTCCATTAGACTGTAGCAAACCCTGACATTGCTGCAAGGAGGAAGCTGAAGAGACACAAGACCAAAGCAGAAACCAGGAAGAGAAAAATAGAGTTCCTGCGCCGTGGCTACAAGGCCAAGAAACCTCGAAGCCATGCACTGAAAGACTTAGCAATGGTGGAATGAAAAGGCTTTTCCTTTCTGGAGGATTAATTTGTAAAAACTAATTTCAAATGAGGGAACTTAATTATTGTGGGAAAGAAAAGTATTTACATATTTTAATTGTATTTATTTGTATTTCTTCATGTCCTCTTTTTCATCCAGGATCTTAAAAAAAAAAAAGCCTTTCAGTTTTTTCCAAACCTGTATATTTACTAGAGCATGTACAGTTGAATGGACAACCACCGTGATTTTTTATATTAAATTTTACTTCATTTTTAAAAGATGGGCTAGTATGACTGCATTCGTGGCCGTGAATATCCTGCCTTTTGGAGAAAACAGTCTGCCTCTTCACCTTGATTTATATTCCACTTTCTGCAGCTACAAGCAAGCTGTCATTGCGAGCTAAGCAGAGAATATAGAAATAACAGCTATGAAAGGTGGAACTTAAATTCACCTTACTACCCTGGCACGCTGGGGCTGGTGGCAGTTACTGAAGAAAGTAAAACTAAGCCACATTAACAGGGAGAGGCACAGTATTATCCCAGGTGCTGTACTTTATTTTAACAGCGTATCTGCACTGAGGGAGCCTGAAGCATAACACCGTCAGCTTAAGGAAACCTCTTTGAAGGCTCAGCCACATGACTGGTTTAACTGGCAGCAGCTGGACAAGCAACACACCTTCGAATACAGCTGACCATTGCAGATTTTATTAGTGTTTTAATTACACCAATCTAGTAACCGCTCTAACTTAAAACCACCCGGGGGGGGGGGGGGGGGGAGTTGCCAACTAGTAAAACTTTCATACAAATTATTAAGCACATCTTTAAACACAAAGAAAGAAAGGAAATATCATAATGTACACAGCCAGTCACTTGGTTCAGTTTTGCAAGTGAAGAGAGGCACCCACATTACAGGGGGTCAAACTCAAACCTGTCCTATTTACAAGTATCCGTAGGCTGAAAATACTTGACTGCAGCAGGAGGAATGTTGGATGTAGCTGAAACTTCGTTGCAATGGTCAGCTTCGTATCACTGCCTACTCTTCAAGGCCTCCACCAACCTAGGAAAAAGGGTAGGTCAGTTTACTAAAAAAATCATTTCAAATATGTCAAGACATCTTTAGGCGTAAGCTACTCTTTCTGCTAATGTGGGCTCTGGTTTTATTTTGTTAGGAATATTGCCCAGAGCTACGTGGCCCTAGCTAGGCTGCACAGGCAAGTCCTGAGATGCCTACCCCTCACTTAAATCACGATCTTGCTCATCTGTTTGTTCTCGCTAAAGAAGTGCCAAAGAAGTGCTGCAAACCTGTAATTCATATTACAAAGCTTTTAAGTCAGACAGACTTTCCACAGCTCCAGCTTTCAAAAAAATAAAAGATAGTCTAATTATGCTAGCTTCATTAGTAAATTTTTACTCACCATTCCATTGCTTCATCGAGCCCAGTACCCTTAGTTGCAGAGGTTTTGAAGATCTGCCATTTTCGATCCTTCAGAGCTGGCAAGCCAAGGGCGTTTGCCATTTCTGTGGGAGTCATCGCTTGTTCCATGTCCTGCTTATTTGCAAACACCACCAAAATGGCTTTCTTCAACTCTTCTTCCTAAAAAAGGGGAATAATGCAGGTTGCTGCAGGGATTTTTACTAAATCTATTTAGTAAAAGAGGAAAAAATGTGTAGAAAAAAAAAAGATTTCTTCAGTTCGCTGATTTTTGTGCTTTAGGAAATTCTTCAGCAAAAGAATGACACAGTTTGAATTCTGTTTGCTCCCAGCAAGGCAGCACATGGGAGCAATTTCAAAACAGGCAAGGTTACAAAGTACTGTTACATTATGAGATGAGAGATGGATTTAACAAAGTATATTAAAAAGCTTGCAGCAATTTTGAAAAAAAAGTTTTGCTTAACATGTCTTTTTTTTTTTTTTTTTTTTTTACTCTTATTACCCTGTTCTAAACCTGCCCTTCCTATTCAGTACCTAGAAGGATATTAATTACTGGTATTCCTTCAGGGCCTGATTTTTGCCACCGCTGAAGCACCGAGTGGCTGTTCTTGAGGACAGGGAAGTTTTCATGTGACCAAAAGCTCAATATAATTTACTGTCCAAACAATTACAGCACAAAGCTATAAAATACCTGCAGCATATTTAGTTCTTTTCAGTCAGAAGTGTTGTGTGGGCCTGTTTTGAGAGCTGAAATTTCACAACTGAACTTGATTCACTGAATCAAATTTCACATCAGCTCCAATAAATATTTGGAGTTTCCTGAAATGACCATCATGCTCGTTTCCTTACCTCTAACATAGCAACAAGCTCTGATTTTGAAGTGCCAATTCTGTCTCGATCGCAGCTGTCCACTACGTAAATGACTGCATCTGTATTTGAATAGTAACACCGCCAGTATGGCCTGCAGAAGAAAAACAAATTCCATTCGTAAGATTTGGAGTTTTAGCAGTGTTTTTAGCCAGATAGTGAAAAACTGCCCAGAAGAAATAAAAACTGCCACTGGGGTGAAAGGCACTAGAGGGCTATAAAAAAAAAAAAAAGCGTGGCACAAATAATCTCAACAGAAAAAAAAAAGAGAACTTGAGAAAGGGCAGAAATACAGGACAGATTTATTTGGAAAACAGCCCATGGGACATCAAGTTCATAACAGAAGGACAGGGCAGCAAAGGAAGTTTGTCAACATAAGGTTTTAGCAAACAGTTATCTCCATAGCCGTTGGTGTAGAAGCAGCTGTATGGCGCTGCCTGCCACAGATAATCATTATGGTCACCAAAGGAGGATAAGCTTAAGGATAAACTAAAATTTTTTCAACAACTAATTCATACACACAAGTAATTAACAAGAACCCCAACAAACCATCTTTTTCAGAATTATTTTACTGAAGCTGGAAAAGGCTTTATAACACCCATGTCCAATTTTTTTCAGAACGCTGCCTAATTACATACTGAACAAATGAACTAGGTTTTCAAAGCAGAACTGTATGCCAGTGAAAACATTCACTTGGTTTTTTTCCAATCTGTAGTTCAAAACAGAAGTTATAGTAACTGAATTGTGTCAGATGAAAGTGTTCTCCTGACACGTGAGCTGGTTTTGAACTTAAAGGAACTAATTTTCAGAAGTGCAAATTGAGATGATACAAAGATAATAAAATATTTATTACCTTATGCTTGTCTGTCCTCCCAAATCCCAGACTTGAAATTTCAGATTCTTGTATGTCACTGTTTCAACATTGAAGCCAATTGCTGAAAGAAAGTTAAACAATTTCACAGTTGGTGATTCTTTTTTTCCTGAACTACATTTACAGCACTTAGTTTAAAATTTTTATGCCTGAAAATCCTCATTAGCTACATAATGAAGTTCCTCCAAGAAGCATTTATGGCTTAAAATACTGCAGTACTCTTGGAACAATAAAACCATACTATAAACATATCCTAGAGATCTGCAACAAATGCTAAGGTTGTTAAAAATGAACAGAAACATGCCTGAAAGTACCAAAAGAGACAGAGCAGCAGTTAAATGGATGGCCTGTTTTGATAACAAAGCACCCAACTGACAGCAATAAAACACCAAGGAATGCGTCCTTCGTGTCAACACCAGATCTGTGGCCTCGTAAGACCACAGCAGAGACTACTTCTCAGCAGAAAACTTGACATTGATATCTGGAGGATGGCAATAAAGTTACAGCACATACATATGTCATTCCTTTTCCTGTCAGCACGGAGAAACACAGAACAGGGAAACAGATGACGGATGTGGACTGCCTAAAATTTATGGAGGCTGAAATAAGCAAAACCATACAGCAAAAAGGATTATGGCAGAGTAAACTGCTGGCTTCTAAATGTGTTTTGTTTTTTTAAAAAAAAAAAAAGAAAAAAAGAAAAAACCTGACCAAAGTCATTCACAGTCATTCAGGAGGAATCTGAGAGATGTGGCAAGGATTCAACAGCCAGTATCTCTGTCCTCCACGTTACACTCAGTGATCCTAGCCAGAAAACTTCAGTACACGCACCTTAGCGTTTGCTATATGGGGGTATGACTGTATGAATGCTAAGGCAAATGGTAAAATCAGTTATACTTCTTTTTAAAAAAGCATCTCCTTCCATGAGATCTCACACTGAGTTGTTACGCTTTCTTCACAAAGTAAAAACACATCTGCATTTCTTCTTTTCTGTGTTAAATAGAAGCACTTATATAACAAACTTAAGACCCTTGCCAAAAATAGGAAATCAAATAGGTGTATGCACAAAATTTTACACAGGATGTCATCAGTCAATCACAATAATAGCAAACTCTAAGACTCACATTAGAGCTATGTTTGGAGACAGGAGATTTCAATAGTCAATAGCTACTATTTATTAAACATTTCTCTATCAAGAAAAGCCTGCCAAATCACGGTAACAATCTTGAGGTCAAATACTTTGCGCATTCAGCAGGGTAGCATAAAATATTATTTTTTGCACACTGTAAAAAAAGCACACCATAATAGTGTTACGCGAGAAAGTTCTCAAATACAACAGTGCTGGCTCCAACTCCATCAAGTCTTTTTGTATGTGAAGTATGCACGTGGTGACTTCAGCTGGCAAAGCTCACGTGTTGGCGCTACCAGCAAATCAGATATTTTTACTACAGGATTGATCACTTACTCGGAATGGTGGTAACAACTTCTCCAACTTGTAACCTGTAGAGAATGGTTGTTTTTCCTGCTCCATCCAGCCCCAAGATGAGAATTCTCATCTCTCGAGTTCCAAACAAACTGGAAAAGATGGTGGAGAAAAAGCCCCCTACAAAAAAAATCAGAACAGAAAGCCATTTCAATGTCAGCTAGCGATATGGAAACTGACCTGATTTCTGACTGAACAGCAATATGTTTCCTCTCAGTGAAAAAAGACAAGTTCAGGTTGCTGCCTGGACACCTGTGGGCTGAACTATATCCTTCTTTCCTGGCCTTATGCCGCTACGTTGTTGTAGATCTACCCAGCAAAATCAAGTTGCATCGAGCTTCCTCATTGTGGTTAGGAGTTTTTTCCTTTTCTCCCACTTGCCAAAATCTGAGCCAACTACTTCTTTATTTGTATTGGCCTCTATCTTTTCACTGCAAGAGACTATACAGGGACACGGAAGCCTGAAAGATTTTTTCCTGGTATTTACAGCCTCCCTGAGGCCCATCTATTTCTTCCCTAAAATTACGTGTAAATCAGTAGGTACATATTAAATACCAATCCATTGCAAACAATGAAGTTGCAATAAATTTAAGTACATTAGTGCTGCAGAGAAGTCTAGGAGCTTATTTAAAATCATTTTTATTTTGATTTTTTTCAGAAGTGGCTTGTCCCAACACCTTGCTCCTTCTTTAAATCCAGTACCTGGGGCCAGACTAATATCTGATTTACATTTATTAGATGTATACACGTAAAAACAACACTAATGGTCTAAGCCAGTAACAGTGAAGCTTTTTGTCGATGACTTTACATCTACAGAAGTTAAATAGTAATTTTGTGCATCCACCTACATGAACACTGTAAAAGACGATGAAATACCAAACCAGCTAGGATCATGTTGGATAACAGTGAGGAGAGAAGAGAGAGATTTGCAGCCAAAACCTGATTTAAATAGTAAGAAAAAAGAAAACGATTCCCCGCGTTTGCCTCCCGAGGCAAAGCGCCCTTCGAGGCGGGAGGCTCACGCCTGGGAGGGATTTAAGCCTCCAGGCGGCTGCTGTACGCCCGGGCCGGGGCACCGCGGTCCCCCCAGCCCGGGGACCAGGCCCGGCGCAGGGGCGGCTGCCGGCGGCTGGCCCGGCGCGGCGAGAGGCAAACGGCCCCTGAGGCGCCGGCACGGGCACCGCGGGCTGCGGGCCTCGGGGCCCTGACGGGGCCGCTCCGCCTCACGCCGCTCACCCCCGTCCCCCCCCCCCCCCCCCCCCCAGCCCCGCTGCGCCGCCCCAAGAAGCCGCCGCCCGCACAGCTCCGAACAGGGCCGCCCGAGCCGCGGGGCCCCGCCCGTCCCCCCCCGGCTCCCCCCCGGCCCGCACTGACCCATGTCGAGCCCCCGCCGGGTCCCGTCCCGCGGCCGCCGCCCCCAGGCTCCACGTCGGCCGCCGCCCAGAGTAAAGGAGGCGCCCGCCCCGCCGATTCGGCACGGCGACGGAGGCCGCCCGAGTAGAGGAAGGGAAAGGCCGAGCGTTGGATGAGCCCCTCGCCCTCCCCGCGAAGGGAACGAGAAGGGGAGAAAAAAGTTAAAATTAAAATTAAAAAGCGGGCCGGTGCGGTGTCGTGACGAATCTGCGGATGCGGAAGCGGGCGGGAGGGCGCTGAGGGGAGGTGCTGAGGGGAGGCGCTGAGGGGAGGCGCTGAGGGGAGGTGGCGCAGCCCGGCCCGGCCTCCCTCACCCGCCCCCTCACCCTGACAAAAAAAAAAAAGTCCCCCACGTTACCGGCAACCAGTGCTTCGTCGTCGCTGAGTGGCTTCAGAACTAGCCCCCACCACCACCACCAGGCTCTGCGGGAGCCGCAGGGATGCTCAGGGAGAGGGGCGGCGTAGCTCTGGGGCACCGTGCCCAGGAAGCAGCAAAGCGCCCCTTTATATCAATAAAACGCCCTATCTCTGCCCGTATGCATCCATTTGTGCCCATAAAGCTCCCTTTTCTGCCCATAAAGCATTCATTTCTGCAGAGCCGCCCTGGAGCCGTGCAGCTTTCAGTGGCGCAGAAGAGGGGCAAACTAGCACCACAGGCTCCCTTCTGTACAACAGGTTCTGGCTTAAACAATAAGATGCATGCCTAAGATCGCTACGCTAGGTGTATCAGGACTGAGATGATTGCATCATCAACAGCTGACGTGGCCAAATAAGCAGTCAAAGCATCCTCAGGTTTGTTCTTCCCAAGAGCAGAGTGGCTACTGGAGTCACCATCGAAAGACAGAAACTAGCACAGCTTAGTAATGTGGTAAAAGCATTACCAATCACAAAATACAGTGTCCTGGTACTCTGTGAGGTGTTACAGCACTTCCCTTCCTGTTCATGCTGCTGGGCTGTTGAAACATCTGGAACATGCAGAGGTCCACACGCTCAGGAATGATTTGCAAAAGTAAATACTGACATCTGTCTAGGCAGAAATCCCACACAAATATCAGTCAGTTATCAGAACGGCATTTTCTGAAATCTAGTAAATTCCTGAGACAGGAGAATTCCAAAATTATGTCCTTGTACGGAGTTGCTTATTAAATACATTGCTTCCTGACTTTCACTAAGATGGTAGAAAAACAAACAAACAAAAAAAGCTGTTGCCAATCAACAGAAAAAATCCAACTGTGTAAACCATTAATAACTAGCTATTCCTAAAGAACAGCGAATAACCATCAGCTGATAGCAGGGCTATAATTACCCCTGCTTAAAAGATGGCAAAATTCATCTGCACAAATTAATTATGTGAAGTACAACATCCTTAAGAATGTGAAACACTACATAACGGAAACTCAGGAGAGACAATTTACAAGGCACACGTGCAGAACTGGGCTCTAAGCTCAGACAGTGCAAAAAGAGAAATCCCACAGATCTTACATCAGAAATCGGAGGTTACACTACTCTTTTTTTACATAAGAAACAATGATACAAAAACCTCCTATGAGAATAATCGGTGACTACAGAACCAATCTACCACTCGAGCATGTTGGCTCCCTCTTCATACCTTGTATTCTGTCTTTATACTCCTGTTTCAGGAAAAACAGCATAGAAGCCTTTAGTCCTCTAAGCCGTAAAGAACGAAATGTCCATGAAGAACGAAACGTAAGGCAGTCACCTTCCATGCCTTTCCCTGTGTGTTTTTGTTTGTTTTTTTACTTCTACCTCATATCTAGAATTGTCTAAAGAGAGGAAGCTTGTATTCCTGTTAGCTTAAAAAAGGCAGGGCAGTGGGGAGCAGAAACAAGCAGTTTACTGTGCAAAAATGATCTCCTTTCATAGAGAATCCATACCAAACGGTGTGATCACAGTCTGCAAGTGCTGGCACTTGAAATCTCTCTCTCATTAAATGTGTGTGAAGCAAGAACAGCATAAACAGATGCAGATCTTTTCATTTTCTCTAACAGCATCCACAAGTGTAGTATCATCACAATTGCAGAACAACTTTTTGTTTCCTTTATGTCCTCCATTTGAAATCTTTCTTGCTTGAATTTTTACATTAATCATAACTCACTTAAAAACAATTCTTTATTTTTCCGTTCAAGTTGGGAGCAGTAGGAAAGAATGCACAAAACTTATCCAAAGAGATAATAAAAAAGGTAACATTTTTTCTGACGTTATTTAGAAAATGTATGATCTATAAAATATGATGATCCAGAAGGCCTGCCCAAGTGCACTGCTTCAAGGCACAAGCATCCTTTATCAGTCTTTTAAGTCCTTGATATCCTTAGGAGACCACGGATGCGTCTAACAAGAGCTTGAATAAAGGTGTAGCGTGACCGAACCTTAGAATATAACCCCTCGATGTCCAGAAGCTTCTTCTGCAGAGATTCACCAAAGCTGTTTGTGGCTTCTGTCTGAAGCTGAGAAACAGAGATTTGTTGCAGTAAACAATACAAAATCATCTCTAAAACATCCACTTATCCATCGTCTGTCAACCCTTTTACAATGCTTTATTCTCTAAAACCCTTTCAAAAGTAAGGGTTTTGAAACGTCTGAGCATAGCTTTTCTGTGCACAAACACCCGGAGAAATGTCAATGGGATTTATTAATAAAAATGAACTTTTTTTTCCTGCCCCTTCTGCATCCAATTAACACAAACTATTAAATTGCTGTGTAAGTAGAAATCACTTCTGTGTTAGCATTCGTATTTTATAGTCTGCTCAGTTTCTGTTACCCTTTTCAATCTCATTTCTCTACGGCCTAGCCGCTGTCAACCTGTTGCTCCCAACAGTTATAGATTCACAGAAAATCAGGAATCCTGCCCTCATGTTGCAAATCTTTCAAGGATAACTGATGTTTTCAGTGAGCTATTATTAAAAAATACATACCACTTGACTGGTTTATAAAAGGAAAAGAATGATTAATTTTCTCCCTAACAGTCTATCTAGCTCATTTTTCATTTAATTTTGTATATTAAGACTTGAAAATGTGTGTTCAGCAATGCAGCTGCTACCTGCTTCATAATACTTTCTAAAAATTTTTGCAACACTTCATCAGTTTTAAATTATTTACTGCTGGTGCTGATGTAGTGGGTTTATGTGGCAAGGTTTTGGTAGCAGGGGGCTGCAGGGGTGGCTTCTGTGAGAAGAATCCAAAAGCTGCCCCATGTTAGGTAAGGGCCAGTTCCAGCTGGTTCCAGAGGGACCCACCACTGGCAGACAGCCAAGCCAATAAGTGATGTTGTTTGTGCCTCTGTGAGAGCCCATTTAAGAAAAGGAAAAACCCCTGCAGCACAACAGCAGCTGGGGGAGAGGAGTGAGAACCAGCCCTGCAGACCCCAGGGACAGTGCAGCAGGAGGGCAGGAGGTGCTCCAGGCAGGCAGCAGCAGTTCCCCTGCGGCCTGTGGAGAGGCCCCTGGTGGAGCAGGCTGTCCCCCTGCAGCCCATGGGTCCCACACGGAGCAGATCTCCACGCTGCAGCCCGTGGAGGAGCCCCCGGTGGAGCAGGTGGATGTGGCCTGCAGGAGGCTGCGGCCCATGGAGAGCCCCCGCAGGAGCAGGCCCCGGGCCGGAGCTGCAGCCCGTGGAGAGGAGCCCACGCAGGAGCAGGGGTCTGGGGGGAGCTGCCGCCCGTGGGGGACCCGTGCTGGAGCAGTTTGCTCCTGGGGGATGGACCCCGTGGTACGGAGCCGTGTGGGAGCAGTTCTTGAAGAGCTGCTGCCTGTGGGCAGCCCCCGCAGGCTCAGTTCGGGAAGGACGGCATCCCGTGGGAGGGACCCCACGGGGAGCAGGGGCAGAGAGGGACCGTGAAGGAGTGGCGGAGATGAAGAGTCAGGGTCTGACCACAGCCCCCATTCCCAGTTCCCCTGTGCCACTCAGCAGGAGAAGGTGGAAGAGGGTGAGTGGTGGGAAGGTGTTTTTAGTTTGTTTTCCTCGTTTCTCACTTCTCTAGGTTGTTAGTAATAGGCAATGTATTTTTCTAATCTCCCTACACTAAGACTATTTTGCCCGTCACAGTAATTGTTGAGGTATCGCCCTGCCCTTATCTCAACCCTTGAGCCCTTTTCATTCTATTTTCTCCCCCTTTTCCTTTGAGGAGGGGGAGTGAGAGAGCAGTTGTGGTGGAGCTCAGCTGCCGAGCTGGGTAAAACCACCACAGTTACCACAGGTATAGATGGGAAAATTATGATCAGACTGCTCTCAATAGCTGTATGGCAATCACTCGCACCCTGTACTTCTCGGCAGACTGTTAAATCTCACCTGATCTATATCATGCTGGCTCACTCGATTTAGGCCACTGCTGAAATCCAAGTTGGGCTCTGAACCAAAGGAATCTAGTGATAGAAAACAAGAAGTTAAAATTATGTTGGCCACTCAACAACATATTTTTTCCACATCATTATAAAATTATTTTAAAATGCAATACTCAAAATTGGTCACCAAACTCGTATATTAGAAATTAAAGTATTTTTTGTACTTAACGTATTTTTCCTAAATCATTGAACAGTCATTAATAATTCTGAGCATACAACATGGCACTTTGCAAAAAGCTCCTCCCCAGACTCCCCAGATCACTTCTCTTTCTGACTTAGTTCCATTCCTTTTTTTTTTTTTTTAATACCAAAATTCAACACACTTAAATTTTTCTGGTGAATCAATAGTGCCTACATTTCTAAAAATATTTCCAAAAACACCAGTCTTCATTTTAATTTTTAATTTAATCTTAGATTATTATATTACATTTTCATATGCATTGTTTTGGACGATGATCTGATTACATTATTTAAACTTTACTTTTTTTAACAGAAATAAATACAAAAATACTTCATTTGGAGATATGCGTAACAAAACGCAAAAGCCTGTGACTCAACAATATTTGTATTGTCAATTCTTCAGAGGAAAAAAGAAACATAAGTCCAAAACCAAACAAAATCTCTTCATTAAATACAAATGGCAAGATATTAATAGTAACGAAATCAGTTTTAAATTTAATCATCAGAGTTACTCAAAGACACCTCAACGTTTCAGAAATTTTACCTTGCAGTCTTCCTCTCTTAAATGATGTCCTGGAAGACAGCAGTGGGTCTTGGGAGTCAGTGGGTATGCAGTTCAGTAGATAGTGTTCCAGGTGACGCCAAAGAATGAAGAGACAGGTTTCTATAATATCTGTAGACACACATCTAAGTGAAGGAGTTTAAATATGTTGTCCTTAGATAGTACATTCACTATATAAGTCTATTTACACAATCACTTTGAAGCAGTTGAAGATGTTACCTCAACCATCTGTAACTTCCTCCAACAGCAGGTTCAACCCCCACTACTGTGGCCTGGTAATGGACCGCATGCTCTCTCCTTACCTGCTTCTGTGCAGTACTGGCTAGGTTAGTGACTGGTTAGGTTAATGACTGCTGTGCTCAACCTGGAGAGGCTTTAAACCAGCACTCTGCACCAGAGCAGACGATCAGTGCTCATGTGATTTGTAATGGTAGTTCAGTTGCAGAAATAGTGAATTAGAGCTGAGGTTGTAAAGCTGGAGGTAGCACTAATATCTTAAGCTACAAGAGGTGCTTCTGCAAGAGTACATCTTTCCTAAGCTAGGTTTCAGAGGAAAATTCCAATCTTCTGCAGACAATTATTTTGTGTGTGATTAGTTATTTCCATAGAATTGCTGGTGTTTATGAGAAAAGGCTTATGCACAGCTCACTATAATGCTGGGAACTCCACTTGCTCAGACACACATCTCAATTATTTTTCAAAGCACTTTTGCCACTGCACCTGTACATATGTGTACATATTTAGTGGTTCTGGATACTAAATTTAAGAGCTGGGCTGTAATAATATTAGCAATACAATATTGTGATAATATTTAAGAGCTGTGCTTTATCATAATATTGAAGAACGTCCTAGCGGGGTCTCCATGATGGGAATTATCACTAACCTCATCTTCCAGCCAGAGTACTAATTTAAAAATACTTACAGCCTGACAGTAGCAGAACAATACACTCTTACTATTTTAAGTTTCAGAATTTCAAATTTCCATTTTGCCTAATAATGTGTTCAAAGTGGTCAAAACTCTCAGTAAAAAGAATCTGTTCCTATTTCTCCGCATTTCTGGAACAGCATCTTTAGGGTCATTTCAGTTTTAAAAGGATACAAGAACAGAGAGAAAGTAGTTTGGCTCGGTTGTTTATTAGCTTCACTAGGCGTCGCCTTGCCAAAACGTATTTTTGGGCAGTGGAGATTTTGTCAACCCCAGCTGGCATAACTGACTGACACAGCTGTAACAAGAAGAGGAAAAACAAGGTAGAAAGTCAGAGCAGAATAATGAAAGAAATAAGCAAATAAAATTATTTATCAAATGTTAGCTACTATTTCTTCAGAACTGTGGTCTCTATTTTTAAATTGCATAGCTTCGTTACCAAAAAAATGAATAAACTAAATGTATCCCCAAGCAACTTTTGTATCAAGAAAAATCATCATTTGGGTTATCAGTCAGTTTATTAATTCACTGTGATAGTGACAGTGATTCCTCTTCTATATAAAATCGCCGTTCTCTCTGTAACCCAGTCATCTCAGCAAGAACTGATGCAAAAGTTAGAGCTACTCAACACTACAAAAGTTACATCTATTTGTTCAAGAAGGATACATGATGAGCAATCCCAAAGCGTTAGCAATGTTCTTCCAGTATAATGAAAAAACATGTGCTACTTTTACAGAGCTAAGCCCAATATTTTCCCCCAAATTTTATGCTGCCCATCCTATGGACCCTCCTATCAACAGCAGGAAAGATCATGCAAGAGAACTGGAACTATTTACTTACCTAAGATGCTTCTGAGTCCCTGAGCTATATCTCAGTTACGAGCAAGCACAAAGACTACAGAGTCAGCAGAACTGTTACCTCTTTTATTTCATCTGGTGGGAGTTGCTCCACATTTTGCAGTTTGTTAACACTCTGACGATGACTATCATAATAACTGAAGAAATCATTAGTGCTCTGTTTCAGCAGGTAGATAATAATGCCCAGACCAGGCAAGCGCCAGTACGGAACCACTGGAGCTTGTGTATCTAGAAAAATACGACCAAGTTACAAAAATCAAATTAAATGACGAAAAAAATCAAGAAATCAATAAGGTATCTTCTCTGTCAATAACGTAGTGAAAGACATGAAAAACATGCACTTGCAAGTTTACATTTTATTTCTGTTTTAGAATTTACACAAATTAAAGTCTAGGCAAAACGTTCTGTGTCTGCAGTACTAGAAGACAGTCAGTACAGTAAGTACTGAGTGTAACACATGAAACTTTAACTAGACCAGAAGACATACTATGTAAATTTTTTAACCACTCAACTACATAACAGCACACCACAACCTGTTGCCACGTGCCATAATGAAGAGTTCCAGTCAGCATCAAAATGCACCTTACATGTCATCAATAACGTCCTAGTTCCACCTAACTTAATCTAGCACAGCTGCTGAAAAAAAAAAATTAAATCTTTACCTTCTCCCGTCTTATACTATTTATTTACATACACATTATTTTACTGATATATGTGTTTCTAAGGCTGTAATGGGAATTGGTTTAAAAAGCATTTTTCGTCACTTTTGTTTTAACTTGTATTAGTTCCCTTATTTGGTGGAGTGCAAGGCCATACATGCATTTATTACAGTATAAGAAAATGAGCAGCTACAGCATTGGCATAAAGAGACTTAAAGTGTAAGATAAACTACAGCCTCTGGTAGGTAATTTCATGCTAGCCCAGATGTCGCTATTCAATCTCAAAAAATAGCATGCCAAAATCTCACCTTGACGAGGCCCATCTCGGTTGGTTGTCTCTGACAGGCTAGGAGTGAACAGACAAACAGTGTGCTGAAAACTGGGGGCACTTTGCAACATAAGTGACTCACAGTACTCCATCACGTTTGCACAGATCTAAAAAAAAAAAGAAAAAAAGACAGCATGCAAGTTACTACATGTATAAATGTCAATTAACAACATTTTGCTTTCTCTCTACTTACTTGAATGTGATGATTCTTTTTTCTGATCAGTTACAGCCTCACTTCTATTTCAAGCCCAGGATTTGCAACCTCACCTCTTTCCCAAACCTACTAGTTGCAATTTCTGGTCATTTTTAACTCTTCTTGTGCATTTTCCATTTAGTGTTCTCCATTATTCTATTGCCCTCTGTATCCAGCCCTTATTTTGAAAATTACCGATCGATTTAAAGTTTTGAACTTGACAGACTTTGTGTCTAAAACAATAATGGTTGCTAATGCAAATTGAAATAACCAAACTTTCAATGTTTATTTTGAATAGAAATGAAACATGAGATCCTATACCAAACTAAAGGCAGTGTAGAACATTACCACTAGTCAAAATCATGTGAAAGTACCTCAACTAAAAAAATCTGTACAACGGGTAAAATTTCACAGTTTGAGACTGAAGGCTCTCACAGCTTCTTGTGTCCTCACCTGCTGCATGGCCAACTCAATTTCATCCCTCTTGTTCACTCTGTCTCCTTCTGAGTTATCATCTTGCAGTTTAAACTGACGCAGTTTGTCTGAACCACCAAACCGACTTAGAAGTCCTAAACACTGGCGCTGTCATGAGAAACAAACTTTTTTTAATTAAAACCTTAACAAAGGATGTGCATGATCCTTGACACTTTTAAAAGCTGAAGAATGATACATACACCTTAACATATAAAAGAAAGACAGCAGTTCACATAAAAATTTTAGAACTTTAAAAGCTACATTTATATCTTTAAAAACACAATGCTTTAATTCACCTTTACTTAATTTAAAAGTTAATGGCACCCTAAAACAGTTCCTTGAGAAATGAATTTGATTTAGAAGTTCACAATGATGTCTTACATCTTTTTAGGACTGTTATATTGAATAGTATCAATGTCAGTTTAGGTTTACCTATACCCATTTAAAACACCTTCAACTATAAATCAAAACAAAATCTGAAGATAATGAGTTGCGTAGAAGTAGAGGGCAGAAAAGCAATTGAATAGTTTCATAGAATGGAGCAACAATCTATAAATCTCCTTTTAGTTTACATATGGCTGTTAAAATCATCAAAGTGCCTCAGACTGGAAGTCAGTTTTATTTGGAATGCTAAAGAAGATACTGAAGATTAAAGATTTACTGGTAATTACTTTTAGAAAAAAGTAAAACACTTGAATTCTTTAATTACTTGATGAAAATAACATGACATACCAAAGACAAAAGTTACAGGAACAGATGACTGGATTTGTACAGTTTTGCTCAGAACGGCTCAGTTTTCAAATTAACTAATTAAAACTCCTTACAACAAGAAACCTTTCTACTGTTTCCCATGGGAATTTCTTGCTGACATAACATAGCAGAAAAACAACTACCCCAGCATTCCAGCAATCACTTACAGCTTGCTACTTTGCTTTAGGCTGGTCGATCTAGTAGTTACTATCAAAGTACCCAGAGAACACATCCTTCTCTTGGCAACCAGAAATATCTGATAGGACAGTTCTGTCTACAGACAGTTTTCAAATAAACACTTCTTTACAAACATCCTTGCTGACATGGATAGCAAAGCTTCAAAAACACTGCTGAATGATGAGCTGTAAAAAGATTTGCAGTTACAGCTTTTGAATAGGACTTACTCTATCCTGGTTTTATTTCTGGTTTCTAAGACAGGGTTATTCTTAAAAGGGAAGCAAAGAAATAAAATATTAGCATGTTAGACGCTGCTAACATCTAACTAGTTCGATGCTCAACACTGTTGAACTGGAGACATGCTTGGGGCAAAAGTTGTAACAATATTCTGCATTATGTTCACATACTATGGTGTTGAGTTCAAACTGCCCTCCTCCACATAAGGTGAATCCTAAATCAGGGAGGGAAACGAAGTCTCTGACCTAACTCTTGTGTTGCCAAGTGGTGTCTTTTCTACTTGTTTCAAAACAACAGCAAACACAGAACAAAATCCAATGACAAAAAACAACAACAAAACTAACCACAAAACTACTACTAATAAAAAGCACTGCACATTTTTCTTAATGCTGGAAAACATCCATTTCATAACTGCTATTAGTCAGAGCACAAAACCAGGAAGCAATTCTAATCTACACTCACAATTCCAAAAGGACAAGTGTTAAGCGGGTAACTTTATTACCTGAAATCGACCTATATGTCCTTGTAGCTCCATCTGCGTCCCTTCATTAATATCAACATCCAGCTCATTTAGCACTCCTGATAAAAGATACAGACATTAACTGTTTTTTTTTTTTTAAAGGTAAAAAAAAGATTTATGCAGTATATACATTTAAATATAAGCATTGGTCAGAAAAAAATCAGCGAAACAAATTTTTCTCATTCTTTGAGGAAGATATTCAGATATGAATGCAGCTAGTATGCATGCTATGTAGCTTACTGTTCTGCTAACTAATTAAAAAAAAGATGGGGGGAGGGAGGCTAGCATGAAAATTGCAGCTGTTATACTGTAAGCAAATGAACATTTGGCCTCAACCTACAACTCTGCGCTCCATCCTACTGTAATCAGACATTCCTCCTGAATGTCCTCCACAGCACTTTTTCTTGGAAGTTTTCTTTTCAAAATAAATACAAATGTAGAAAACAATAACAAATATATGGGTACACAAAAGATTTCTGCCTTCATTTTCTCAGTTGTGGAATTTTCAAATTCCGAATTTCCGAATGAAAGTTCCTTTTGAGGATACCACATGCACTTTGAACACTTCTATTTGCAAATGGTCCCAAAGACAAAAAGTACTTACTGCCAGTTGGCATAATGAAAAGAAAATGGGAAGTCAAATGCACATTAACCTGGACACCGTGTCCACTGCAAATCCACCATACTTACTTCAAGAACAATAGTTTAACATTTCCCTATTTTTTCAAGAGCTGAACATCTCCAGAGAATTCTGTGTGTTGTACGTATTCCCTGATATGCTATTGCTTCATAGAAAACAAAGTGAGATTCATGCAGATGTAGGTAACAGACTTCAAATCCGCAGTTCCTACCAGGCAAAGCTGCCTTGCTGATTATTCCTGTCAGGAAGGCCAGCTCCTGGAGAGATCCAACGCTAACATCTTGACACCTCAGGATTGCCTGAATAGTATCTGAATGGGCAATGAGAAACTGCAAAACCTGTACCACAAGAAGAAAAGAGAAATATGATTGTCTCAAAATTTAGCATCAGGTAAAGAGGACACAATGCTTTTACTCCTGTGAGAATTTTAGAGTGATCTCCCATACCAGTGAAAATGTTTTAGAAAAGCTTACTTCCAAAGCAGGACAACATATAATTTGATTGAGTAAGCAGTAACTAGCATCTTTTGGAACTTACCTGTCCTGCTGCTTGTAGGTGTTGTGCCATGCTGGATGTGAGGATCACTTGACACAGCTGAAGGGCTGGGAGAAGAATCTGGCGATAGCGTTCCACTGGAGCAGGAATGAAGACTGGGGGATCTCTCATTCCATACATGCTTAAGAGGTTTAGTGTGGAGAAAAAAAGTAAAGAAAAAAAGATAAAGAGAAGTAAGGCCCACTAGTGAAGCAGAGCCTTGACTTAAAACTACCCTCAAGAATCTGCAAACATTCATATTTCAATAATAGCCTTGTAGTTGAACTGAGTTTATATTGGAAAATCAACATATTTTTGACACACAGCTACTGCCGCTCCCTGACAAAGAGCCTCTGCCCTGCTTTCCTGTAGGCCCCCTTTAGATACTGGAAGGCTGCTACGAAAGTCTCCCCAGAGCCTCCTCTTCTGCAGGCTGAACAGCCCTTCTTCACAGGAGTGCTGCTCCAGCCCTCCGATCATCCTCATGGCCCTCCTCTGGACTCACTCTGACAGGTCCATGTCCTTCTTATGTTGGGGACCTCAGAGCTGAACGCAGCACTCCAGGTGAGAGTTCTTCTCATGAGAGAAGAATAAAGAGGAAAAATCACCTTCCTTGACCTGCTGGCCATGCTTCTTTTGATGCAGCCCAAAATCCAGTTGGCTTTCTGGGCTGCAAGCACACATTGCTGACTTATATTTAGTTTCTCATCAACCAACACCCCCAACTCCTTCTCCACAGGGCTGCTCTCAATCCATTCTCCACCCAGCCTGTATTTGTGCTTGGGATTGACCCAACCCAGGTGCAGGACCTTGCACTTGGCCTTGTTAAACTTCATGAGACTCTCACGGGCCCACCTCTGAAGCCTACCCAGGTCCCTCTGGATGGCATCCCTTCCCTCCAGTGTGTCAACTGCACCACACAGCCTGGTGTCATTGGCAAACTTGCTTACTTGTCTAAGTCTTACTTGTTTCCAAAGTGTTTGAACCAACACTGTGTCACTAAGAACTGTAAATGAAAAGCAAAGACTGAGGTTTGAAATCAGCCACGGTGATTTCCCCTAAATACGCGATTTTCTTCTCTGAGATCTCTAAGTCATCTTGCAATAACCAACAATATAGCAACACGCCAAGAATCTTGTCAAGCAATACATAACTGTAATGTTTTTTTAAACGTGAAATTACATTTACTTCACTACTCTACTACTAGTGCACCTCAGGGGAGGATGAACTTTGTACCTTTTGTTCAGCAATCAATTACAAAATCCCCAAAACACGTATAGTGGGTTGTTTTTCAAACATTACAGTCTAAATTAATAAAAAATTTATTAACAACACATGGACCATTCCTATATAAGTAATCAAACAAATAGGACTTTACATAGTATAAGCAACTGGACACCCAGTTATTTGGAATTTTCCTCTCAATAAAACAGGTTTAAAGTTTTAAACTAAACACACACAGAAAATACACCCACAAATACTTACTCAAAAGACTTATAGCTATAAAAAGATGTCACGTTCTCCCAGGACTGTATTACAGTTTCAAAATCAGCCAGGGAACCAACACTTACCCTTGATGGTCTGTTTCAGGTCGCATGTCATATATTTGACACTGTGCCAGCCTCACAATCACACCAGACCTCAACAGTTCTAAAGCCCCTTGCTGACTTTTAGCTACCCTGGTGAGGAATGCCTAGAGAACAAAGGAAAAACATAAGTACTTACAACTGGAGATGAACAATGACACTTATTAAAATTATGTCTCTATTTTAGCACCATTTCAAATACTATTATTTTAGTACAGTATCTCTGAGTACAATCAATGTAAAGTATAGACAAGCAACTTTTATTTAAAAACAACACAAAATTGTTCCTTAAGTGCTCTTACCATTTTGGACTCATAGGTGTACAGCGCTTTAAGTAGAGGGGGCTGAGGTGTGAGTAAGCTCTGAAGAGTCGCATCATCATCTGCTAGGCTATCCACAAGCACCTTCAGGTAGCCACTATTGGAGAGATACAATAGCCACTGCTGCTGCTTGTCTACTGAAACAATACGATCAAGCAAAGCCAATGCCAACATCTAGGATGGAAAAAAAAAAAAAAAAAAAAAACCAACAGAATTGAACCAAGGAAAAAAACAAAACAGAATTAAGTCTATTAGACTAATGAGATTACTAACAAACACCTAAAAATAGTAAATGCTAGGGATTTGCTTCTAACAGCTTCTTAAAAGCAGAGTGCATTTCTGCACTACAAGCATAACCCCTTATGTGGAAAATATTCTAAGATTTCTTGACATTTTAGTGTAGAACAAGCCAATTGCCTTTCCTCTATTACTTATCCTCTAACAAAATATTACAGATGCTGTTTGCTAACTATGCCACAATATTTTTAATGAAGTATTGCTACAAGCAGAATTACTAAGTAAAACTATTTTGCACTTTGACTAGATTCCTGTCAGAAAATATTTCTTTCTCAATATTTCTTTCTCAAGTTACCAAACTTTCCCAAAGTGAGAAAATAAAGCAGTAAGTACATGATTTAAAGATAACATATAAAAGTCACAGCAGTTTATGCCTACAATCTTTTGCAGCAGTGCTTACTACCTTTATTGTTAAACAAAGGGACACAAACCTGTTTGAGAAAATAATTAATATGCATGTACGTACCTACTTTTAACAACTTGAAGAATCAGTGGTAGGACAGAAATGTGACATAGAGCAAGTATCTACAGAGAATGTTTTCTAGTTCTACCTCATGAAATTTTCCTTCTCCACACAGTAGTAAAATGTTCTTTAAAGCAAACAAAACAGTAATTGCAGAGGAATAATTTATTTACCCGGCCTATCTCATGACCATCACAAGCATCACGACAGACGACTTCCATGAGAGCTGCCCCGTAACTCTCAATAATTGCCATGTTTTCTCGTTGCAATTTACTAAACACATCTTCAGGAGCTGTCAGACGTTCCCACATCGTTTTTTTAGCTGTAAAAAACAAGTATAACAAAAAAGGAAAAATGGAAAGATGGGCAGCTTAGCATTAGCTTAGCTATAGTACAGCTGAGGCTATATCCTTCAGGGCATTCTTTATCTTGCAACAGAAATACCATAAACAAGGGACAAGGGTGTTTGATTGAAGTGCAGATGTTTTCCTACAAAACCATTTTTTTCTAAATATCACACACACACCAGACAGAACTAAAAAACATTTGTGCCTGTATACTTATGCCACACTTGTAAATAACCTGCCTAAAACTATTCTAAGATTCAATACATGTAACTTAGAACATCTATTAAGCCTAAGAACTTTCATTGGGACCAAAAACACTTGGTTTGAAGGGAAGTAAACGAGGTAAGTTAAGTAGAAAAGTCCTGATTTCAAAGTCAGCAATAAAATACTGAAAGGTCATAACAATTCCATACCTATTTTCACTACCATAGGTCAAAAAGCTGACCAAGTAATAATCAGCAGAAGTCTTCATGCATAGTTACCAAACCCAAGGTTGTTGTTCCAGCCTCATCCAAACTCTAAGATGAAATAATGATTATAAATGTTGGTAAGTAAAGTATTCAAGCCATTAACAAATCCAACTGGCTTGAAAAACACATTTATTTTTTTGTTGACTCTTCTTGGCTTTGTTTTATGGTTTTGTTTGTCTTCCCCTGGGGTCTTTAACTAAAGGAACAGAAGGAATATCAAATAATCTTTGGGGTCCTGCGTTGGTGAGCACCAGGTCCAATAACACTTCTCCTTTGGTTGGTTTGTCTAACACCTGGACAAGGAAGTTGTCTTAAATAGACTCCAGGAGTCTCCTGGATTGCTTACTTCCTGCCACATGGCTTTCCCAGCAAACAGCCAGGTGGTTGAAATCCCCCAGGAGGATGAGAGCCTGTGAGCGCGATGCTTCCTGTAGCTGGAGCAAGAAGGCCTCACCAACAGGCTCCTCTTGATCGGGCGGTCTGTAGTAGACCCCAACCACAAAATGTCCTTTGTTGATCCGGCCCTTAATTTTTACCCACAGGTTCTCTACCTGCTCTTGGCTGTTTGTTAGAGGGAATTTCTCATAATCTATCCAGTTCTTAACACAGAGGGCAACACCCACACCCTTCTTTCCCTTCCTGTCTCTCCTGTAAAGCCTGTAGCCCTCTGTTCCAATGTTCCAGCTGTGTGATTTGTCCCACCACATTTCCGTGATAGGAATTAGATCATAGCTTTCTAATTGCACCCTGGCTTCCAACTCCTGCTGCTTGTTTCCTATGCTATGCGCATTAGTATACAAGCATTTCAGGGAGCTGAAATGCTTATTTCTCATGCTGTGTGTGTGTGTATAGGAACACATCAGATGCCTTATATTCAACTCAGCCCCACATGGGGCAGACTGAAGGGCCTCACCAGCATGCAGTCCCTTAAAGTCCCCTGAAGTCCCTTTTGATTGCTCTTCGGCTTCTCTTTGCCACCTCATCACTGCCAACTTGAAAAACCAATAAAGGGTAGTATTCAGAGGAGCGTACCAGGCGAATGATTCTACAAGTGACATCTTTTATCTGTGCCCCACAGACACAGCAGACTTCCCTATGAGTCGGGTCTAGATGGGCTTTCCGTTCCCTTCAGAAGGGAGTCCCCTATGACTATAACCCTTCTTTTTTTCTTGGTGGGGGTTGTTGTGATGCGGGGTATAGGTTGACTTGCCCTGGGCAACTCCCCCACTGTGTATGGACCTTTATCCACATCGTCATTTGCTTGCCCATCAAGCTCCACAGCCTCATACCTGTTATGTAGAGGTGCCTGGGAAGGTCAGGCATGCAGCACGGGGGTTCGCCTGCTGCACCAAACAGGAACCTGCTTCCACTCCCCCCTGTCTCTCACATCCCTTACCTCTGTCTGGCAGCAAGAGGGTAGGGGAACCTTTGTTTCTTGTGCAGTGGCTGCTGCTGGCTCAGGAGCCTGCCTCAGGGATGGCAGAGCTCTACCCCACCAGACAACTTCGTTCTCTGACTCCCTGATGTTCCTCAGCCTGCCCACCTCCTAACTCCATCTTGGAGTAAGATGCTTTCTATCTACATAACCTATCTACTTCCAGGAGACAATTCAGCATGCATGAACTATAGTTTAGGGTTTATTAAGTTTTTTTTTTTCTGCTCTTTCCCAAAGTACAATTGGACCATACCGGCTTCTAAAGTGTCTGGTTCATCTGGTCTCTGGGCAATCTGTAAATAATAAAGCAGTGATCCATAAAGATGTGTCCTCACTCTCTGGAAGCCACCTCCTGTTCACAAGAAACAGTCATAATTAGAACCAAACAGATACAAATTCCGTAACGCTATCTTCCACTGACAATTAATTTAATTTTTCTATGGCAGTGCTGGCAGAAATAAAACAAATAGATTTTTTAAATTAGGGTTCTACGCTTTGTATAATATTTATGAGTAAATTCAGCAAGTGTATGCTGCTATAAAGACTTGAATATGAAATTCCCTTTAAAGTTATGTGCACATCTTTCTTCTGCTTGTTCAGATTTCAAAAAAAAAAATGCTTTTCTTAATTTTTTTCTTGCTAGTTAGCATCACTTATATCAATAGTAATAACGGAAGATCTACCTAATTGACCATAATAAAAAAAACTTGAGCGGTTCAGTCCTTCTTTGTACTCTTGGTGGTTAGAATTTCCATGAACGTAGGGCAAAGGATATCGCACCTGTTTTCAAAATGAAATCCAGCAGCTTTTTTAAGATGATGTGAAGGGAGGAGTCACCAATGGAAGCAAAACCTATGGATATGCTCTCGGAACCGGGTGATGAGGCAAAAGAACCATCCAGCATCAAGACATATTGGGACTGTCCCGTCATTGGGACTGAAAGTGGCTGTTTCTGCTCTGTTTTCACAGACTGGCTCAGGTGGGCTGTCAGGGTGAACACAGCCCCTGCCACCACTGGCATCAGCTCCTGAGCTGCATCCTCATCCAGGATCTTAACATAGAAGAAAGAGAAAAAAAAAAGACACACAGAAAAAAAAAAAAAGACACAAACAAAAGAAGAAAACAAAGAAGTAGGCAAGTGTCTGATTTCATGAGCTATTAAAGCAATTAATTTAGTCTCTCGCAGCTATTTCATTTATGTATTCAAAAGGAATTCATTAATATAACACTATTTAAAACAAATCACAGTCAGTAGTGTCAGGTGAAATACATCCAGAAAAAAATATGTTGAACACGTTTTAATCGAGAAGACCATAAGCTTTCTGGTTTTTATTTCCATAAATCACAGGCAAGATGATAATTAAATCTGGATAAGAAACGGGAAGGAATGTGCTGTTGTTTGAGTTGCTTTATTAGTAAAATATTTAAACTTAAATTAGAGAAAGAACAACTGACACCTTCTTTGCTTTTTAAAGAACTCAGCTATTTAAAGAAAACTATTTCTGTTAAAAACGTGAAGATATAATTTAGGAAACTCAAAAGAGTGAGCATCAAAGAAGCATTTAAGACAACGTGGAGAAAAACTAATGGGAAGTTAGCATAAGCCACTTTAGTTCACTTCATCATTTGAAAGATAAACCTGGTATCTTTATCGCTGACACTCAAGCAGCTTTCCTTTTAAGCAATGTAGTTGTTTAATACAGTAGATCGACTATTTTCAAAGAAAAATAAAGATAATTGTTTTCTCAAATTAACAAAATTCTCCACTAAAGTATTACAGGAAATTAGAATCTGAAATTTGTGCTCTGTAAAGATTTTAGGAATTGAAGAAATTCTTTTGACCAGTAAAGATCTCCCTTGTTTCCCAAGTTTTAATTTTGTTCATATAAAAAACAAGACCCACATTCTATTAAAAAAATATTTTCCTGAAAGAGTTACGTAAAAACTGATGAAAACAACAACAAACCCTAAAAGGTTACTTTTTGTTCAAAAAAAAATGACATTTTCATTTATATACATTCCTCAAAACATAGCTTGTCTACCAAAACTAAATACGGTATGCCTCTCACAATAAACAGTAACAAGAAATTATTCCCCAGCTGACTAAACAATATGAGGATTTTTCATTAAATTTTCTTTGAGAATGGCTGAGTCAGTCATAACTGTCCAGTCTGTCTCAAAAATTATTACTCTATTTCTGCGATAAAAGATTCAGACTTTAAATATTTTAAGACAAAGCAAACGCTCATGTTCCCAGAAGCCCTTCTAATTCTAAAATCTTTACTTTTTCTACTCTGATGTTTCATTCAACTCTTTAATTTTTCAAAAGAAGCAGTGTTAGGATTTAAAGAGTGTCATCTAATTGCAAAAAATTAACAAATGCGGTACTGGCTGCTTTCATCACTTCAGTGACATCTTTTATGTTCCTCATCAAACGGGCTGTTACCTTTTCACCCACCCTTTCCAGACCATCATCATACCAGATCACACTAAGATGTCTTTCAAGATGTACTCGGCTCTGGTGAGGCCACACCTTGAGTACTGTGTTCAGTTTTGGGCCCCTCGCTAGAAGAAGGACATGGAGGTGCTCGAGAGAGTCCAGAGAAGGGCAGCGAAGCTGGTGAGGGGTCTGGAGAACAAGTCTTACGAGGAGCAGCTGAGGGAGCTGGGGTTGTTTAGCCTGGAGAAGAGGAGGCTCAGGGGCGACCTTATCGCTCTCTACAGGTACCTTAAAGGAGGCTGTAGAGAGGTGGGGGTTGGTCTATTCTCCCACGTGCCTGGTGACAGGACGAGGGGGAATGGGCTAAAGTTGCGCCAGGGGAGGTTTAGGTTGGATGTTAGGAAGAACTTCTTTACTGAAAGGGTTGTTAGGCATTGGAATGGGCTGCCCAGGGAGGTGGTTGAGTCGCCATCCCTGGAGGTCTTTAAAAGACGTTTAGATGTAGCCCTTAGTGATATGGTTTAGTGGAGGACTTGTTAGTGTTAGGGCAGAGGTTGGACTAGATGATCTTGGAGGTCTCTTCCAACCTAGACGATTCTGTGATTCTGTGATTCTGTCTTCAAAATTCATGAATATATGGCTTGCAGTTCACAGTAGTTATGCAAAAATACAGAGTATCCCCTCTGCCCAATGGCACATTCAAACTTCAGCATAGTAGCAATCAAAAAGCTGAAAATAATACTAAAGGCAGACAATTTTTTCTTGATTACGGTCAAAAATGCTACTTGAAGAGTAGTTTCTCCTTCATATAAAAAGACACAGCAAAAAAGTTCAAACAAAGGGTTGGCTTCCAGTAGAGCATTACCTTGTCATGCACATCCTGTAACAGATCACGGATAATCAGTTGTCTGTCTTCAGCCTGTATAAGATCCTGGGGGCAGGCAGTGAGTATAATTTCCACCAGCTGTCTCCACGACTCTAAAGCATGCCTCTTAGCGTGGAGGCACTGTAGCAACTTATTCCGCTCCACTACATACTGCAGGATAGTGTTGATCTCCTGAACACCCATGAAAAAGGAACTGAGTTATAAAATGCTAAAAGAGATTTATGACAATAACAGATTTCAATATTACAAGTTTTAATCTATTAGTAATAGTCTTTGGAAAAAAAAATAGGTAAGTCTTCTGATTATCAGAAACAAGCTGCCATTAATCATTTTAACAAGATACGCCAATACAATTCTGAGCTGCTTTTCACAAAGGCTTTTCACCATGAATGTCTCAAGTGTGTAGTAAAAATATATATATATATATATATATACACATATATACTTTAAAAATCAAAGCAGACAACTGTGAAAAGGCTGTGTGTTTCCTTATTTTTAATGTGTCACCTCTCATTCATCGTTTGATTTTCAAGCCCACTTAGCCAATTTCAAATAAAACTAAAAGATGGTAGGAATCTCAAAAAATAATTAAGCATTAAGCTCCTCCATGTTCACAGAAACTACAGCTTTATAGAAGAAAGGACAAATGAATTGTCATCCCCTATAAGAGACAGGCAAGATGAACTTGGCTGCTATTGTATGTAGAACAGTATGTTAAGTAGTTTCTCTTATCAAACTTTAATGTCTTTCTTTTTTTTTCCCTTAAGAAATTACTAACTCAAATTTCAGGACTCAAATCTGCAAGTTTTCATGGTAAAGCTTACTGCTTGATGGTTTATGAAATCCACCAAGAACAACAACAGCAATTTCTATACTTACTTCCATAAGTAAAGGTCTCTGACCAATTGCTGCCATTCCTTGAAGGGCATTGACTTCTGCAACCAGAACTCTGTGTAGGTGCTGAAATCGAAAAGGGATTAAAAAAAAAAAAACTTTAATCAGAAGAAAGATGTATTTGTCTTCTAAAATGAGACAGCTACATAGTAACAGATGCAACTAAAAGGCTAAGAAGATTCAAGTAAGTTTCATTTATTTTCCTGGTTTCTTCCATATTTCATTCTCTAACTACTTTTAGGAGCTGTCCAACCTCTTCTTGCTTACTGCCTTTCCCATTTTTTGCACTCCTTCATTTCCTTCTGTTCCAAAGCTGTTATGTTCTTTCATCAGTTCTTCTAACAAATCAGCACTCCTTCTTCTCTTCAACCTCCACTATAGTCTTTATGTGCAGGATTAAGGGTTTGTCTCCTCTTAAGACTAAAACATATTTTGTAATACAGAATAGCCTGTTTCTAATATGGAATAGTTGTTTTCCTATCACCAGCAAGATCACTTTGTCATTCTTTTCCACTCCTGCTTTGTCCACCGTTTTTTGGACCACAAATTTTTCAGGACTATTTATTAAATACCTGTCAATTACTTATCACAATGTGATACTATGTTAACTGAAGCCTTTAAGAACTACTGCAATACACAGCTATATTATGTACATAATTGTGTACACATATGCAGAACTACACAGTTGTGTTGCAGAACAATGAAATAAGGTAGAAGTCATTTACTGCAAGATCATTTGGGTGTTCTGAGATATGAAAGACATTAAAACAGAAAATATTTCCTCAAAGTGTCTTAAACCAACACGTGTCAGGTGCAAATGAAAAATCAGTGTGTGCAACGCAGAAGAAAAAATAAATTAACCCAAACAGTTTGCATAAATTATGTACGTCTGAAACAGATATACTCTTTATGTGTTTCAAAGTCTTATTAATGCACTGATTGATTTTAAAAACTAAATGATTATCAAGATATAAATGGCACACATAATTTGAGAACACGAACTACTGCGCACCTTGACGTTGCAGACCACTTGCCCACGTGCATTCTTGTGTTCACAATTAGCAATGACTTGCTCAATCTGAGTCCGGTCAAAAAAATCCAGTTGCAAAGGCTCTGGAATGTCCTGGCTGAAGTCAATTGAATCCAGAATACTTAAGATCTTCCTTCGTACTAGAAAAGTAAATCAATTCAGATTGTAGTCCGAAATATAACAGGGAGATAAAAAAGAAGAAAAAAGATTTTAAAAAGGATTGCAAATAGGAGCCTTACTTACCTTTGACAATTCAAATCTTAATGTGTAAAGTTTCAAAAGAGAACATTAAATCTTCAGAAAACACAAGTGATCTCTAGAAGGTGCTTAAAAACATTTTCTAGAGCCTTAAATTCTTAACTCTGTTGTTTTCTGTTATTCTCTTTTTATGTATACATTTAATCCAACTTACTACTACAAGATTCTAAATTTTGTCTCTTAAAAAACAGGCTAGTTTTCAAGGAGAACCATGCAGTCTTTTGGTGAAACTTAAATACGTAGTAAGAAATCTAAGGTCAACTGCTTGGTATTTATATTCTTTGCCACAAATAAACAAACACGTTCAATCTTAGCAACAGTTTCACTGTTCTTCCTGTTCCCAGGAAATTTATACACTGCCACCTCCCATTTCACCCTTCCACAGACACTTAAATACAGAATATTCTACCTTCCTTTTAAGTCCAATATTTTCCACTCTCCAACCAACTATGTCAAGGCTCTGAAATTCATTTTTTCCATGCTAAATAAATTTATTTCATGTACTGCTGCTGTTTTGAAAGCCTATTATTTCATTTTTCAGTGTCCGTTCTAGAAGCAGCCCCCCAATTCAGGAACAGAAAATTTTTACAGAGAAATAATCAACGTCCAGAAAGATTACCTTTAGAGGCAGTATCAAAGTGGAGAAACCCACTGACAGACCGACTTTCATCTTCTATCCCGCCTTCACCATCACCTGAAGCATAAATAATCAAAAGAAATAACAAATAAATACCACCTACTTTATCAAAACACACATACACATGTTCACCTGTGTTGCCCCAAAATGCGTGGAGACCTATGGCATGCAGACATGTTCACATGTTGCCCAAAAACACATGTGGAAGCACTCTATGTGTACACATCTATTAACATGTGTTCAGCTATATTCCCTGAGAACATGTGGAAGCTGTTACCATGTACATGTGTGTTCTCACGTTGCCCAAAAACACATGTGGAGGCTATTGGTGAGCACGTGTGTTCACATGTATTTACATGTGTGGCTTGAAATTGTGTGGGTACACTGACAAGCACAAACGTGTTCACGTCTTCCAATGTGTCATCCAAAAAAATGTTTGAACATTGACAAGCACATGCGTGTTCCATGTGTGCACCAAAAACGCTTGTGGATGCTGTTAAGCCCAGGCATGGTCACACATATTCAAGCATGTGCCCAACCTGCTTGTTCACACATGGTGAGTCATGTGGCTTGTACAAGTGCCTGGAGGCATTTGGTGTCCGCGTGTGGCTTCTACACCTGTCTACAGGCATTTGGCATGCACACGCGTTTTGAGAGGGCATAGACACATGTCAAGGCATATAGCCACATGTCATCACAGCAAGTTCTTCTTACCCAAGTAGGGTTTCACAGGCATGTCATCCAGCAGCAGATGCAGCAGTCTCTGCGTATGGGAGCGCTGGCGGTTCAGTGATGTCACTCGCATTTCTATCGCTGCCGTTTTCATCAACCAGGACATTTGGTTCAGTGTTGAAATCTCATGCTCTGGGTGGAGATAAGAAAACTCTTATAAAACTGAACATAAATAGTACTGCTTACTCCAACGAAAGCATTTCTTCATTTGAGAAAGCTTTTAGAACCTACCATTACTTAGGAATTGCTCACCATTTGTTCACAAAAAGACTGAGGGATCTGACAAATGCCATTCAATGCACACGAATGTTTTGAAAGACTCATACACAGGCATGGATTTAAGAGTATGAACATACAAAAAAATCTGGATGTAACCTGTACTCAAAACCATTGGAGAGAATCTATGAGCAAGTGAGATCAATAATCACTTCAGTGAAAATCATCAGACATTTACCCCCATGTGAGCTATCACTTTGCTTTTAAGGTGTTAATGCTTGAACCTGGGTCTCCAAGGATCTTCGTATTCTATATGAATCTCATTTCCATTCTTAAGTTATGTAAGAGATCGTCTAAAGTACTTCCCCCATTCTGGATATGTGCACTTGAAGGTTAAGACTACTGTCATCTAACAAAGTACTGGTGGTCTAGCATCTGACAAACCCAGTAAGTACACTTATGCAGTTTTAAGACGCCTACCTTTGAAATGCCAGTCTTAAACATTAAAACAAATCCATTCACTTCATACCTAACATCAGCACCAAATAAAATCTCCAGATACTTATTTCAAGGAAAAGAAGATAAAAGTGGTTATAACCACCAGCCTTCTACTCCCTCCTGTTCTGCATAGCATTCTCTTCCAAAATACACCTTTTTTGCTGTAGCAGAATCTAACAAAGCTACAACAATAATTAAAAGATAGGTAAGGATTTGCTTCCGGAGACTGGATATGCTCCAGAACTAACAAGCTATTTTACAAGAGTTCTGCAAAACAATACGAACTTCCTAAGCAGGCAGAGTTCAATAATATCAGAACTAAATGATTAGCAAAGAGGCAGCAATTAATTCTATCTAATCATGCTATGTATCTATCTTTCCTCTGGGATTGCTAAAGACACAAAGGAGGCATTGATTTTTTTGTCCTTAGCTAAGGACAAAAGTTACCTCTGGTAGAAAATGGCAAATACTGCAGCTGAGTGAATAAGAAATCCTGACTGGTCCTCAGGTATCTCATAGTTGGGCCCGAGGTGTCAGCACATGTGCACAACTGATAGATCACCTGAAAATCAAAAACAGTAGATATGGTATGGAGTTTATTTCACAAGAAACAAACAAAACAAAACCACCAAAAGCAAAAAAGAAGCATAACTCTGTTTTACTGCTCAAACAGTATTATTACCTGTATTTTCAGTAAGTTTCCCAGCAGCCTGCTCCAAAGCACAACATATGGTTTATAACATAAATCGAATTATACTTTGAAGGACTATTGGCATGCAGGCATCTATAGCAACTACTCACACACAACATGACTCTATAATCCTTTCAGTTTGTCTATTTCACTTAAAAGACAAGCACCTTTTTTTACTCCCTGCGTTCACCAAGACAGGAAATGTCATCTTCATCTTTTTCCTCTTCTACAGTATGGCCTCTTCCACTTTTAATTACTTATATTTAAAATACTTTCTAGATGTCACAGATTATCCGCACGATAAAGGTGTGTGATTTAAGGCCAAACAGCAACTAATTTTGCACACATGTCAAATCCAACTGTCTTCCCTGCCTACTCTCTCTGACTATATTTTATACACACACACACATCACTGCTGCAGAACAAAGAAGATAATTTTATTTGCTTATTTGGGATTATCTGTCATATTACATTTCAGCAAAATGCAGTTCCAGATATTAAAAAAAAAAAAAAAAACTTGTCATGTGGCCATAAGACACTCAGAGGCTTGTCAAAAATATTTAGATCATTAGCTTTACAAGTACAACCGAATTCCAAGCTCTGACACGAGTGCAGACTTTTTGTTTTCGGTGTTTTTAGAAGATAATACATTTTCACATAGGAAAAGGTAGATCAGAAGGAGTTCAATATATTAAAAAAAAATTTGAAAGATCCTTTTTAAACTAAAAAATATTATCAATATCATCACCATCTGTGTTCATCGACCATGAAGGAGCTAATTTTATTTAAAGCCTACTCTCAGTATACGTCAACAGAAAATAGGTTGCATACCTGGTAACAGAGTTCTGCAAGATGAGGAGATTCCTGAACTGCTGTAGGCCCATTCCTTGTTTCAGTACCCTTCTCCAATATGTTCAAAATAGCGTGAAGGCAAGTCCGTGGACAACCCAAAACACCTTCAAAATACAGAAGTAATTTCTTACTTACCTGCCTCCATAATAGATTGATGCAGATTAGAACACAAAATTACAGAAACTAAATGCTTCAGATACCTTATGCTGCACTATACTGCTCCACAGAGCAGCAGCAAAAACATCCACCAAAGATTTTTCTCAATTAAAATAAAGGGAGGAACTGTTTTAGCAAAAATCAAATTAAAACATCTGCAGGCACTCTGCAGAAAGAAGACAAATTATGCAATCAAAACTTCCTTAAGAATTTTCTCTTCAGTTCTATACAAGGAGATCGAATTGGTATTTTAATATTCTGCATCAACCAGATGAAAATTTGGATTCTCAGTCCTACACTTTAATTGAATATTCATTTGAGAATTTCAAATGTAAGTTTTAAATCTCTGTATTTAGTCATAAAATGACCACAATTGTTCAATAACTCTCCTAGAGGCACCTAACACTGCAACCAAGAGGAAAAAGAAAAAAGACTTTAAGACTGAAGCAAAAATTCTGTCAATTTGCATCCATCCTTTATCCAATTATTACTTTAATCCACCAAGCAAGATGCCCTTAAGCAGTAAATGCATCAACAACCACCATTCTTACAGGGGAAATAACCGTCTCTGTTTGGACCCACATCATTTATGCTTTAGTAGGAAATTATTATTCCTAGGCATATAGCTTATGGTCATTCTTTCTTCACATTATTAATGGGATAATTCAAAGCAGTCTGCAAGGATCTCTCACAGCCTGGAGACAAAGACAGTCTCCTATTACTGATCTGACGTATGATACCCTCTAAAATTGTATGCTCGCAGATCAATTATCCATATTCTTTATGTATAGAATTTCAAAATGTGCAAAACATGGTCTACCATTTTAAGTTACTTTCCAGATAAAAAAGAGGCTGGTGTCTTTCTGTGCCTTTCTGAGACATAAAATAACTCTAAAACTTTTTTTTTTCCAAATGAAATTCAGGTCCTACCTATCCTTCATTTAGAACTAGAAACAACCGTAAACAAACACAATCTGCTGGGACCAAAGCATCCAACCCAAAGATCATGAGAAATAGGCTTCTCTAAATAGCTAAAATCAAATCTGTTGATCCCAATGTGTTCATATAAAACATTCCTTAAAATACCTGAGAAAGAATCCTGTACATCAGATCTGAAGGGACTCCAAGAAGTCTCTACGCCAACCTACTGCTCAAAGTAGAGCCAGCTATAACAGCAGACAGGATAAAGCTCATAGCTTTATACAGCTGGATCTTGACAAACCTCCAAGCATGAAGACTTTATGTCCTCTCCAGCCAACCCATTCCCCTGCTTCACCTTCCTCACTCTGCAGAAGTTTCTTCCATATTCGCTCAGAGCCTCTTTTCAGTTGATGCCTACTGTCTTGTTCTCCTGCCATGCACCACTGAAGAGCCTGGCCTTTTCCCCTCATTAACTTACTTGTAGATATTGGAAGGCTGTTATCAGGTTCCCCCAAACCTTCTCTTTTCCATGCTGAATAGGTCCCATTCTCTCAACCTCTCTTCATAAGCTGAGTGCTCCAGCCCCAACCATCTCTTCTGAACTTGCTCAAGTTTATCCAAGTCTGCCTTGCACTGAATGCGTGATCGCTTCCTCAGAAGCTCAGCCAAACAAGACAGACTAATTCACTATTTTTCACACCAATTCCAGAAATATTTGAAATGCTATATATGCATATATATGTGTATGTGTGTATATATATATATATATATATCTTCTGTAAGGTTTTCTTCTACATTGTTAAACAGCCAGACTGTTTTCCTACTTGATAATTAATCTTAAATGGGAGTCTGAGGAGGGGCAGAAGAGTACTCAAGTTGTATAACTTGTTCAAAGTCTTGTCACACATAGGGACTTCCTGGATCACCAAATCAATTTCTCTGTATTGCTGACAACCGCAATGTATGTGAACAGTAAATAAAATTACACTTCTCTTCAAAATTATCATTTCCTCCCATAACTCTAACTTCAAGTCCATTCCAAAATCCAACTTAGACAAAGGATCAAATTCTAAAGCAGTTTAAAATACTGCACCTGGGTTCAACTTATCTCTGAGTACAGATTTTGAGGATTAGAACAAGGCCCGTTTTATTATTCTTAACATTCAGAGGAGCTGGATCTCCCCGTGAATTTTCTGATAGATATTCTCAGTGTTGGTGGTATGAGAACTGAATAAATGCAGGATCAACTTTTCCTTTTCATACCTGGGTCTTGCAGATTTGTGGTGCTGACAGGCTTCTTGAGCTCATATCCCAAGAGATACAGAGCAAGGCTGGGAGGACTACACTCAAGAGAGGTGATAAGGAGATTCAGAATATGGATCCTTGTTTCATGATGGATGCGTGCCCGCTGCTTTTCAGGCTCCAGCTCTTGATTAAAAAAGATTAGGTGAACAATTAAGTAAAGCAATCGATTTAAAGTAATAATCTTCAGAGCCTTCAGATTAAATGCAATAAATGTAAACCATCAGCTTATATTAGTACAGAGGAATACAAGATCAAAGAGTCAAATTACAGCTCTGAATAACACGTCCATAGCAATTTAAATGCTCCTCTCTTCTGAAAACACTCAGTTTCTAGCTGGCTCATCATACTATGGACATATCTTAACAATGCTTTTCCTTTTGTTAAGGGTGTGTCTCTACAGAACACAACACAAGAAAAGGATATTCTGACTTTAAAGCCCTTTCTTTCATTAATTTCATTCTATGCAAAAGATAAGTGCAAGTCATTTTTAAGAAACCTTTTACATACCCTCATCTGGATTAATTAATTCTTCTGCATCTTCATTGTCCAAACATTCCACAAACCCAGCCATCAGCTTCTGGCTAATACTCTGTATTCAGCAATGGAAGGATGAAAACGAAGGGGATTTTAACCGTATTAAAAACAATACCTTTCAAAATTCCCTCCATATAGGTTGACACAAGGTCTAGACAAAAATTAACCTAGTAACCTAGTTACTAAGCATGAAAATTATACGCTAAGCATAGATTAGCAGAGAGACACTGAAGAGAAAAGAAAAAAAATCTACTGTTGTGTTACATATGCTCAATTATCCTCAGAGGCTGAAGACTATGAAGTCAAGAAAAAGTCTCAGTATTTCAAAGAAGTATCTCTTATCTCTTCTTCCAAAGCATTCGTGTTTTTGCTTTTTTTCAATTAATGAAGTAGTCACTTTTCACAATGCCACAGTAAAAGACTTTTTGGGGGTAGGTAGAGATGAGATAAAATATTGTTTTAATGTACTTGATCTAGAAACATAGCTTTTGAAGTAACATTACAGAGCACCAGTATTTCTTCAACACTTTGTCTTTCCAGATCCAAAGAAAATGACACTTACCTGATCATGTGTGAAATCACCAACTAGTTTTATCTGGATGTTGGAATTATAAGAAATACAGCACAGAATCTTGGCACTTTCAAAAGCCAGTTCAGGATTGCTGTTTCCATGATAAAGATACCTTTAAAAATACAAGATTATTGTAATGAGATTTTTGAGGACTGTAAGATTCCAATATGGTAATGCATAGATGAGAGAATACTAAAACAACTACAAAACAAACTATATAAGAAAATGTTAAAACTGCAACAAAATTTTACTTCACATTAAGCAGTTCACTCTCCTCCATCAAAAGTACAGGCTAACATGTAGATTTAATAATCAGCCTCACAATTTCCAGCATTCTTTTTATCTATAATCTACCTCAAACAATGCAAGACAGTAGTAAAAAAAAAAAATCACAGACTCACACAAGACGTGGAGAAAATACCTGCAGATCACACAGAAACAAGTATCATCAAGGACCAAAACTGTATAAACTAAACTACTGCATATACCCAAAATAGGCGAGATTCAAAAAAAAAAAAATTAAATTTTAGTTTAATTTAATTAAAAGCATCTTAAAAGGCACTTTTTTTAACTGTTCATTAACTACTGTTATGTAAAAAAAAGTAACATGGCAAATGAAAGAAAAAATATATACAGAGATCTTGATTTCTCAGAATCTCACTGAATAAAAAAGCAGTGTTGGTTTGTCTGTAAAGTCAATTTAAAATTAAACTGTAAATCAGTGAAAATCAGTGTTTCAGAATGCTAGCTCGATACTTTTAATATAGAAACTAATAGATAATACTGTAAGACATTTAAACGCACAAGAGCAGCCAAAAGAAGTTTCTAGTTGTCTCCTACCCTATACAAAACATTCAAACTGTGACAAAATGAAAATTATAACCCAGGTAATCACTGCAAATAAGGCAAATCGTAAGAAAAAAAAAGCAAAGAAAATAAATATAAATGCAGATTCCAATCTTGAGAAGCACTGCTGGCTGTTAAAATCAAAGGACCAGGATCCAATCACTTCTGTGCCTCCAAAACTCCTAACTTCTCAGTACTTTGCACATACCTTGCAATATTCACCACATGATCTGCCTTCTTAGTGCGAGGATTGATTCCTTGAAGCAGCTGCTCCAGCGGTGTGACAATAACGGAAAGATGGCTCTCCCGCAACAGATCCATAAAAAGATTCTCCTTCTGGAGGGTCAAGTTTAGAAGTGCAAGGCAATATTGTACTGCTTTCTCTAAATGCTTCTTCCCTGTGCAGTACACAAACAACAAAGAACCGTATGAAAAAGAAAGGATCCATTAAAATAGGCCATGTTCATAAACCTCGTTCACCATACCTTATACCAAGAAAGAATTTGTCGGTTATTTACTGCTAGGAAAATTACCCACAAAACACAATTTATATATGCCAGAAAAACAAAATCAAGTTGAAGATATGTGCAACGTCAGCTTTAAATCCCACTTTATATGCATTTTAACTTCACCTGAAAAATAAATTCGAGGCACGTACCAGGAAATGGAGCATAAGTATCAAGCTGCTTAACTCCTTCTTCCAGCAAACTAAGGGACAGTTCCAGCATTGGGGACTCATTCAATAGATGATACATCAAGTTGAACCCAGGTGGTTTATATGCTATTATTTCTTCTCCTAAAGACAAAAAAAAATAAATCATCAAATAGAAAAGACTTCCATTGCTCAAGCTAGCCTGAGCTGGAAAACAGCAGTCCCTGTTGCTGTAAGCAACATCTAAATTCACAAAACATACTGCATACAAAGTCTTCAGAGTTTTTGTCCACACATAAGCTATCTAGGTAGCTTAGAAAGTTTGCAAAGAGTAGTAATAGTAATTACCACTACTTTTCAAAATCTACTAGCACAGTTTCAACTTTAAATCATTAGACTCTCCCTAGGTTTATCTGGCCTTGAATTCAAATCAACGATAGGACTCTATACCACAATGGAGCTACATTAAATGGTTTCACGTGACTGAAAAGTAACTGAAAAAAGTTTACATTCCCCAAAACTGGCATGAGGGAAAAAAGCATTTCCAGAAACCAAAGTTGACAAAGTCCACTGAAACACTGATGCTCACAGTATACAAATACTTGCACGTCTGCTACAACAACACATGTTGAAATGAAACTACTAGCCTGGAACACAAAGACCCTCAATAAAACAAAAGAAAAACAAAATAAAAGCAGAACTCAAGACTAATGTTTCTGTTTTATCTAGTCTAGTAAATTGGGGGGGAGAGCAGGAGAGCAGTCAGAAACATTTCTTAATAGGCAAGTGAGAATGAAGGTGCAGATTCTTTTGACATCAGACAGCTTAAACAAACCCTTTCCCTCTCTCCTTTTTCCTTTTATTTTGTGTTTGTGCTTCCCTTCAACATGTCAGTAGACACACCATTTCACTGTAGACACAGTGAATCAGTTCAAGAAACGGATCTAGTCAGAAAAATTGGTTTTAATCCATTTCTCCAATGTATCACATAACCCACAAATAACCACACAAGCTGAAGCATTAGCTGAGGATGGGAACGAGCTAACAGAGATTGTTCGAGACAGTTCAGCTGCTAAAAACTGTTTGCCAAAGGACAAGACACAGAAACCTCTCCAGTGAGCTTGCCAAAATCTGCGAGTGTCTTAAAGTTGCTGTTCACTTCTGAAGTGATTCTGACAGCTCTCTACTGCTACAGCAAATCAAGAAGCACCAGGCTGGCATTCAATGTTAAGAAGAAACTTTGTATTAAGAACAATCTGCAGCCCAAACCCAGTTCACATAAGCCTTGTAATGAGGCAATAGCCATTTACTTTGGTCTTATTAATTCTGGACAACCGTTCTTTAACGATTTCAGATCATAATTCTACTGCTACTGACCGCTGTGAATACCTAATATATCAATAATAGCAATACTAGAGGATATATCAAATACAGTGAGACTTTTAAATTAGCCCTATAAATAGTGGTGATTTAGATATAGACCAAAGAAAAAAAAAACAGAGGAATAAGCCAAAACCAACTTTGGATTTTTTTTTAAAAGTGTCATATACTGTTTTTAACCAAATCAGCAATGCAAGGGAAACACAAATCATTCTCCTAGTAGAGTGTGAGAAGTTGGAAACAGCTTATATCAAGCTCTACTGAATAGACAGCATAGCTCCCCGTAGTATGCGGACACTTTTTGACTGTCGTCCTATCTCATTGCCCTGACCTAGCTTTTCGCCTGCTTACTTGCCGTATTAAACAGGATCACAAGACAGAGGCAAGAGATCAAAGCAAGTTCCAGTTCTGTTTGTCAGAATGAATGTCAGTGAATGAACAAGTTAACCTTGTAACTCCACATATTGGTCCACGAAGTCTTCCAGCTGAGGTTCGTAGTCTCGCAGCAATTTGTAAAACACTTCCAGAACTACCTCAGCTACTTCCCACTGTGATAATCACAAAATGAAGAAAAATCACATATAGAATATGACTGATACTGCAGCAACAAGACAAGGATGACAAAGAATACAAAAATCAGTGCAATGAAGTACTGGTCAGATGTATGGCATGAGTGTCTAAATCTAAAATACTATCCCACAACACTTTTAATCTATCACTACAAATAATTTGAACTGTCAAGCCTCCTTTTTGAAGTAAAATGGAACACCAAAACAGATTTGTTTATTTTGTTCTCTATATTATATATATTAATATACTAAAAACTACAAGCATTGAACTTGCATATAATACAGACCTAAGATGCATCCGCAATCTCAAATTGTTTTAACTACTTAGATCTATACCAGTACATTAAAAAAAAAAAAAAAAAAGATTTTGAAACAATTATTACTTTTTCAGCAGCTCTCCGGTAAGCTCTGGTGCGGAATCGGAGAAACACAGAGTCCCTGAGGAACTGGAGATAGGGATCAAAGCCTGGTGGGCGGAGACCTGCTCCCAAGTTAGAGGGGAATGAACTCTCCACTAGCGTGCTGATGAGTCGACAGAAGGCACGGGTTAAAGGATATTCCTCACATCGAGACTCAATCTCGTTCAGCTCAACCTTCCCAAGAGAACAGCAAACACAGGAAGAGAAAAAACAAAGATTTTGAGTGAGAAAGAAACACATGAGAACAAATAAGATAAGGGCATCATCTATGAAGTACTTCATGGCATACTGACTTTGCTGAGCTTTTGTCCACTGTGTCTCACAAACAAAGCAAAAGCAGTGAAGCAACAATACTCTCAGTTCAGTTCATGAACATATTCTTCATTCATTTCTGAGTTAATAGCAGATATGCCTCAGCATTTAAATGTAGTCTGCTTGTATTTACCATTTTTATTAAAATGGAAGTGACCTGCACCAAGATGTAATAAAAGTGACTCCAATTTAGGCAAATAGGAAAATCCGGGGATGAAGCGTTCATAAGGAACTTGAGGGTTTAGACGCTGCTCTGCTACTAGCACAATGCTGCACTAGATTCATAAATGAATAAAAATTTCCAGAAATTACAAGGAGGCCTGAGAGTAAATTGAGAAGCTGTGAAATGACAGCACCTATTCCCAGGGTTTCCCGTGGATACAGCAGCAGATGCAGCCTCTCCAAGTTTTCCCTGTACTCATTTGTAGAAGATGAGGCAGGCTACCTAGGGACAGAGAAACCCTTACCTCAATACCAATTGCTTGTCTCTGGCCTGGACTTCTCACAGTTTGTAATATCTTCAAAACAGAAAGAGAAAAGAAAACAGACAAACAATATGTTTCACATAGTCAAAGTGCATCTCCATCATTTCTATCAGGACTAAAAGACACTCATCACTCTGCAGCTATAAGTAGCAGTATTGTATATCCTCTTAAAAGCCAAAAAGCTAAGATTTGTCTGACTGAAAGGCTGGATTACATACTGTACACTTGAATGCTTCTAGCTTTACACCCTCGAAGATCTGCACCATGCTTATGGTTAAAACAAAGAACAAAAGTCCTTTCACATTAAAATTTTTCTTCTTTTGGTCAGGGAAAAGACATTTCCTTTGTTATCTCTTACAGCAGTACATTTCAGATAACCTCCAGGATGATCACCTTTCCAGGGATGGGGGTAAGGCTCACTGGCCTGTAGCTGCCTGAGTCCTCCTTCTGTAATTGCTAATAACAATTAACTTTTCCTCTGAAAATTACATGCCTGCAAGTGGAGCTTTTTACACAATTCTTTTCTTTTATGAAAACCACTTATAGTGGGAGAATATTACACACAAAAAAAAAAAAACATAACAGAAAAATACATAACCTGCAGAACCATTTACTACTGATGACAAACATGGAGGGGGAAAAAACATATGGAACATACAGGACAGTCAGTTATGAAAGACTTTTACATAAAAATAAGCACAGCCCATAAGATCTACAGCTCAAAACCATGCTGTCATTTTCAAAATTGCTTCAAAATAATACCTAAGTGAAAAAATGATATTCAACAATGGAAACACAAGAATTTAGTAGAAAGTGCGATACAATTGCTACAAATGCAGCTTTCAAACACACTGACAATTTCATCAGATTGGGTTGCTATAGTTATAAGTACCGAAAATCCTAAAATACCTGGGTGTATTCCAGGGATTGCCAGAGTGAAGCAGCTATTTCAGGAGATTTTCCAAAAGCAGTAAGGGTTTCTAATAGCTCCGCTTTCAAAATAGGAGGAATGCTGCACTGCAGAAGTCCCAGAATGACCACCACCGGTGTCCACTGAGGGTGCTCACAAAGAGCCAAGCGAGCATTCTCACTCTGCAGAGTTCAACATAAAACAAAATTGCACATTAATATTTTGAAGATTATTCATGTACTGTAATGCCTAACTCACAGTTCAGTATCAGCAATGAGAATTCTGCTTTGTACAAGTACACAAAACATCAGAAGAATGACAGACTTTGCCAATGCAAACAATTTTCATTCAACAAAAAGCCCAATTTAATGATCCGCTAGTACTAAAACTTTACCTAAAATTTTACTGAAGTTGTCCCTATCCATAAAGAAAACTTATGTGCATAATAGACGTTGCTTAGGATAGCCTTTTTTTAGACTCTCATTTGAGACTCTCAGATGAGCCACTGGATAGGGACAAGCTTCTAGTCTCATCAAATGATAATTCCCTGCATCCTTAGATGTTTACTCCTTCCCAGGTTATGGTTTGATGATGCTAGGAAATATAAATTTTAAGAGTTCCTTCTTCCCCACTCATCCAGTGCTGACAGGATAGTTTACATAGGCTACTGAACTAACCTGGCCTTCCAGAGGAACACCCCACCACCAGCACCAAAAAGAAAAAAGATGATTTTTCAAAAGCCCAGTTAGTTTCACTGATCTGCTTTGTGTTTGTGTCAGCAAAACCATCTTGCAAAAACATCTTGCTAAATCACAGAACTTTTAGGCTAGTATTCTTCAAACCTCTACACTGCAGACTCTGCTGGGTACTAAGGAGTCGAATTCCACACTGTTCAGCTATCCAGATAATTGACAATGTAAAATCTGTATTGCAGTTTGTCTCTTAAAATTCCTCTTCCAGCCAATCCATGGCACATTTTGCATTACCAGTTTAGGGACATTATAAATCTAACTCTGGAGGCAAGTTTCACAGCTGGTCAGTTTCCTTGCCAAGTTTCTACTCTTCCCCTTGAAAGTCTTCTATTATCTCTGTTTGTTTTAAAACTCAGAATTACATGCAAAGAACTACTCCCTAGGCATTTCTTCTGAATAGATCTCACTTCTGAAAGACATCGTCGTGACAGCGAAGTGTCAGGAAAGCTAGAAAATCAGTAACATTGACAACACAGGAAAAGGTGCCATCTCTTCCCGTTTCACCCTGGCTGCACGTTTGGTCCTAACAGTTATTTCTGATGCTTCCCATACTTTTAAAGTTCATGAATCAAACAAAAACAACTGCTAGGTAAATTTGCCCTAACCATCTTTTTGGTCAAATGAACTTCACAGATGAATGACGATCTGCAAGAAAAAGAGAAAGTATTCAAGCAAAACAAACAAAACCTTATTTACCCAATTTACTATAACTGTGGTCAGCTGTAAAAAGGCAATTAATCCATCTTGTTCTTTCTGTGTGATTCCTCGAAGAGGCAGGTGACGATACTGGACACTGTCTGCACTTGGCAAGTCCTTCCTTAAGTGTTCATGATAAAGCATCAAAGAGTGGAAGAAATGCTCCCAGGAGACAGGACTGCCACCTGTTCCTTGGATGTTTTCCGCTAGAAAAATGACAAAAAGGTTGCAAGATTTTGTTTTTACTCTTTCACAGGGCAACCAGGAAGGTAGTTAAATTTAAAAGGAAAACTTTCTTATCTAGAGCAAACAATGTATTAAATTGAAAGAAAAGCTCATATTGCTGAAATTAGTGTTTCAGTTGTTTTGCTGGGGGGGTTGTTTGTTAATAGAGACATGAAGATGCTAAGATGACAAGTCAGTAGAAACAAGTATTCTAGTAATCACAATGTTTGCAGCACTACTTCAAAGTAGTTTTTTTCCACTTTGATCAATGCAAAATTAATGCAAAACATAGGACTGACCAACAATTCTTTCTGGGTTCCGTTAGAATTTATTATACATGTAGTATTTCTCAAAATGCTCCTGGAAAAAGACAAAACCAACCAGCCAAACAAAAAACCACCAGCTCAGGAAAGATAACTATATTTAAATATATATATAACTTGACTTGAAGATATTACCAATTTTATATATTACATTGAGCTATACTGATATTCTACATCTTATGTGTTAAGACATGCTGCCTTAAAACCCCACTGTTTACTTACATGAATTATTTGCTAAGGTACTCAAGAAGTTTTATTACCCTAATCAGTCTTTTTTTTTTCCAGATTACATTCCAACTGAAGCCTTCCAATTTCATCTTTGTACTAATAATGAAAAGTACAAAGTCACAGTTCATTTCACATGATATTTTTTATTTTTTTTTTACTTTTTTACTTTAGCAGGAAAAAGAGAGGAGAAAGAGCTGAAGTATTACTTTTCTTACCATGACTACTGCCATTGACTTTTAGCAAACTAAAGCAGTAATGAGCACACTGAGGCCCACTAGCCAGTCCCCGCAGCATTTTCAAGTATGGGATGTAAATTGTGGAGGGAAGGAGATCTCCCATTTGCCTAACAAACTTTGACAAGACAACCTAGAACAAATAAAGATCAGTGTTTAAAAAAAAAAAAAGAAAAAGAGTATTTTAAGAAAACAAGTAAACAGCCAAAGTCAAAAAACAGATTCTAATGTAATCATGGTGGGGGTTAGCGGAAGGCAAGGAATCACAACTCCAAAAAAAATTCCTTTGTTTACTGGCCTAGTCAGTTTCACAGAATGACAGAATGGTTGAGGTTGGAAGGGACCTCTGGAGATCATCCAGTCCAACCCCCCTGCCAAGCAGAGTCACCTCAAGCACATCGCACAGGATCACATCCAGGGAGGCACTCAATGTCTCCAAAGAAGGAGATTCCACAACCTCTCTGGGCAACCTGTTCCAGTGCTCTGTCACCCCCACTGTAAAGAAGTTTTTCCTCATATACAGATGGAAAGGGAAATTTACCCTGAAGGTGAAAATTACTTGCCAAAGAGAAAATAAAATCATTCATACTAATGCAAAGATAATACACTAAATCTCCCATTTTGTATTTCTAGCAATCAAATTTACTTCAGCTCACAAATGCTGCACAACAGTATTATTAGCACACTTCACAGTGCAATCAGCGTGTAATAGGGAATGAAATCACTATGCATGTCACATCACTGAACAGTAATTCACACGCACAGTGGTTCTTCCCAGGACTATATCACAGTGGCTGCAGATTGCACCACGACCAAACTTAGTTGCCTGTATTCCAGGTGGGTCTTGGGATGCATCCAATATGTCCTACACTAGGTTTTGCCTAGCACTGAAGTCATTCAAGAAGCACTGATGGTTGATAGCATCCCAGCTATCCAAAGCTTTGGAACAACTGCTTCATCTGTCTAGACTGCTTTTTCAGTCTAATTTTAAGTTCCAACTCTTATAGGCTATAACCTTTGGGCTTTAAATAATTACAATATTCTCATGAATTTTTACCCCTAAATAATACCAGCTACGTTTATTAGTTGCTTTTTTTTTTATAGTTAAGAAATTTTACTTCTCAGTTACGCCAAGAGGTACGTAGAGATCATAAGACAGAAAACACAAGAGCACTGTTAGCAGAATATCCTGAGCAACTGGGACAAAATTGGCCTTACCAGAATTTTTAAAGAGGTTAGACAGACTCTCACTAAATTTCTTGACAAATTTGAATGACTGGTAGCAGCTCATTTTAGAGCAAGCAACAATAACCATGTGATGCAGAACAGGACACATGCAGATAAGTCATGGATAAAAGAAAATAATGTCTTCTTCAAGGCTAGCTGTAATAAGGATATCAAACATTTGGTTTTTTTAACCCTTACTATTGCAGAAATTGTTATTGCTTCAAACTGCACCTTTGGTTACTTTAATTTCAAGTTACTAGTAACCACTCAAGAAAATCACTTTTTTCACTTAAAAATGTAAAACTGGTAAATCTAGATAACCTGGCGCTGAGGAGGTCTCTGATGAGCTACTCCGAGGTAGGACCCCATGACGGTAGATGTCTGCAAAGGCTCTGATGGACACCAGTATTCAAGGGCAAGTTCCAGATTAAAGGGGTCTTTCCTGTACAATTCAGCAATCTCTCAGACAAAAGAGGATGACAAAAAATATTATCAACTATGTAAAGATGAGAATATTATTTCAACAATGAGCACCGCTTCTAGATAAGCTAAACATGCCTGAGACACAAAGCATTCCACACCAGATGCTCCATTCCTTAGAACTCTCTGAAAAATGACACCTTCTAAATAGCAACAGCAGAACAAGTGACAGCCAGAGAAATTCAAAAATCTTAACTGAATAGGTAAGAATTTTAAGAATAAAGGCTATTTCTAAGTTACGTTAAAATAGCATAGTTTAAGAAAACAGATACATTAAGATAATCTTACTATAATTTACATTTTAGTATTTATAATTTTGTAAAATAACTTTGGCTCAAGAATCCTTCCACCAGAAGAAACAATGCAGTATTTACTCACTAAACATTTATGAATTGACACTTTATTAACATCATGTCAATATTCGTTTAAGAAAAAAATCCCTTTAATCCAAAAAGTACAAGACACAGCATTTTATTATTCAGATACAGATTTTCTAATGAAGATTGAAAGTCACAATCACTTTTTGGCATAGCAATTTAGGAAAAAATAGGGCTTACTAAAAGCATTAAATGCTCCAGATCTCTCCGAAGGGAAATAGGTGGATCATTACCCATCTGAATACTCATATGAATCATGCGAGCATCTTCATCAGCACGGTTTCTCAGCTGTTTCACCTACACAATATATGAATTGGAGAAAAACGCTGATCAATATTTAGCGAAGAATGAACAGAACAACAGAAATAACTGAATTACCTGAACAGTTTATTAAAAAGTAAGAAAGGAAATGAACTTGCACATACATGACAAGAGTATTTAACAATTTTATTTACTTATTTTAAACAGAGCCTACATTTAAAGACATATTCTATCACTTCCTTACTGCCAAGGCCTCAGTTCATACCAAAAGCCCTGAACTTAGCCTATGGGGGTTTTCCCAGCTGACTTCACCCGATCCTCTGGTTTGGATGCAGAAGGTGGATCCTTTTCCTCTTTTTACTTTGAAAGCTATATAGGTTAGCTGGACTTCAAACAAAGAAAGTTAGATTATGGTCCAAAAGGAGTGAAGAGAAATGGAAAACAGCATGAAATAATGTTTTCTGTATAGAGACCTATGCATTCCACTTTTCTTAGCTATTTAAGGCTACTTCTAATTACAGCTACTTCATCTTCTGAAAAGTTTTGTATTGATGTAATTACTTTGGACCCAGGAAAATTGTCTGTCGCAGCCAATAGCATGACCACATGTCAACAAATACAGTAGCAAAAAAGAGAGAAGGAAAGGGAAGAAAAACTGCAGCAATGGAAAAGCCCTTTAGTCAGTATCTCAGAATTCTTTGTGTCAAAAAAGACCAGTTACTGAACAAAAACCCAGCTGATTTAATTTTAACATCAAAACGCCTTTCACAAAGCACCCCACAAGATGCTTAAAGAAAGCAAACAGCCAGGGGATGAAAAGTTCAATTTTGTTACATATTAAGTAGACACTGAGAAACAAGAAACAGAAATAAGCAACCAATTCAACACAACGAAAACTAAAACATAGTGATGCCCAATAGATATAAGTTCATGGTTCTATAATATATCTTAAATTGCAAAATTGAATGAGCTACAAAAGAATTGACTCATCTCAAAAACTTAGAACTAGAGATAACTGCAGAAGGGGCCAGGGCAAAGTATCTAAATTAGTATACTAACAAAATTAATACAGGGATAAAATAAAGTGTTGGTAAGTGACATAGTGCATTATCTAAACTACTAAAGCTAATTATTGAGTTCCAAATGTAATGCACTCAACCAAAAGATTTACCCAAATCATCACTGGCAAGCAGAAAATACATGAAAGCTATAAAGAAGAGTTAAATAAAATGCTGACTTATTATAATCTTCGTTTAGTTTAATTTAAATCTACATATACCTAAAAATAAAAAGGATCCTGAAAGGCAGACGCTTCTATTTACCTAAAATTTAGGATTCAGTAGAAATAACTCCACACATAAGCTAAGCACTAACAAACTGCAGGTGGACAAAAAATCCCTTCTAGAGCCACATCCCAATTGTCTGCTAACAAGTCTTTCCTCTAAAAGAACTAGTTCCTCTAAAAGAACTAGTACTGGCCTCTGTCAAACAGGAATGGTCAATGTCACAAGTCAGTGGTCAGATTTTTGCTCATAAGCTGTATTACAAAATCCTATTTCTAATGAAGAATCTCTTCATATTTAGGCATTAGGTATAACCAACTGCAGATCTAAACCAAAGTCAAAAACTGAAACGGGAGAGAAATACTCTTGCCAAGGCCTCCAATTCCACAACACAATGAAGGAGAGAGATGAAACAAAACCAACAAACAGCCTTGGGATTTTCACGCAGTTCTGTGGGATACAGGAGACAGGGTCAGATGTGCTTTTAAATCTAGGAAAGCAGCAACCTCAGCCTGAGTCAGTCTCCAGCTCTTCCACCTTGATTCAGGAAACATACCTATAGCTCTTTCATAAAAGTTGGTATCAATACAGGGACATATTTCATCTTTGGTAAAGCAACAGCATCTTCAGAACTACCTCATAAAAAAAGTTCCCAGTTCCAAACGTGTTAGAACCTGCCTGTTCAAAGAACTTTCAAAAACTATACCTCACACATTCCTCCAATTCAAAATGCTCCTAAGGGCTACCGCATCTGTGTTACAGAAAACACCACTGCAGGCTGCAGGCAGCCTTCAAAGGAAGTCCAAAACCTGCTACAGTGCATTACGTTTTGTATGCAGGCAACCGCTGCAGTAGAAGAATACTGCTTGAAATTATCAACACGAATGCATTTGAAATGACATTGTATTTGTTCCATGGGTGTTCCGTTTGTGAAACAGACAGCTTCAGAAAACAACATGGAAACCCCAAAGATTATAAATAAATTAGGATTAAACCTAAAAGCTGTCTGCAACACTTTCATACGCACCCTCAAAGATTCCTAAGGCTCAAATGTTTTCCTGCCAATATTGTTCTCATTCTGACAGTTTACAATGAACAAAATGTCTTTTTGAATCTTTCTTTTTGCTCTTTCTTTGAAAGGAGTAATTATTTGCAACTCCAACTACAGCTCAACACAATGCACGTCACAAAAGAAAGCCTACATCAATTACATAAAAGCATTTTCATAGAATTTTAATTTTCCATGCCTAGATACAAGGTCTTGCACAAATAAAACTGTTGCAATTGCTTCAAACTTTTTTTTTTAAAACCCTTCTACAGCACTTCTATTGTTCCAGTGAAAACAGCAGGTCATTTTACTAACAACTGATGGTACTAAAGAAAACGTAGAATCCCTCCCCTTAAACGTGCAAAAGATCATTAGTAACAGAATGAAATAAAAAATTAAAGACAAAAACTGTCAGTTCTTTTAGGTTATACAACTGTCAATATCAAAAGAGGGGAAAAAAAGACAAAAACCACAGACATCGGCATCAAGCCCAGAATTCATTTAAATTCTAAGCATTTAAAACAAAACCACTGCAAACACAAAAGCTCACTTTGCAATCTCACCACACTGAAGTAGAATTTGATTTTTAGAACACTTTATTGCAGAAAACAAACCCCAAATGATATAGGTTCCACAAAGTCAACAAGCTTTCTGAAGTGCAGCACCTCGAGCTCAGGTTGATATCTGAATCTCAATGCTACCTGTCCTACTTTTAGAAATAGAAGACGACGTGCCCATGTTTCTCAAAAACTGTGCTATTCACAGAAACAACTTACCTTCATTGGCATAAGTGCAAGGAAGTCTGTGACAAGGTTATGAATTTTGCGAATGTAAAATTCCTCCTGGTAGAAATTTTCAGATCCCACAACAGATTCAGTCAGGAACAGAAAGACATTATCAGCAACCGCGAGCTCTGCCATTGCTTCATCTGCTTCAGTGAATTCTGCAAGAGCTGGATGACAAATAAAACAAAAATCACAAAGGGGGGAAAATAAATTACAACTATCTGTTAACAAACTAAACATATTTCAGAATACCTGTCTGACAAGCCAATCGACATGCTTCTAGCCACTAAGTTTGTTCCACTGAACAGGAAAACACAAGTTACTGTAGGGTGACAGTCTCAACTTTCTGCTGTAATGCAAGTTAAAGTACATAATCCATTTACCTGATAAATCTGAGGCTGTGAACTAAGAAGCACAAACCAACCTTAATTAAACATTAATCATGACATTTACATTTTCTTTAATATTCTGTAGTAGCCTCAGTTCTGACCTAGTCATGAGCCTGGAAAGCTGGTGAAGTACAGGAAAAAAAAAATTAAAACATCTGTCCTCTTAAGATACAGAGGTTTAATATTTGCAGAGGCAAAAAGTCGTAAACATGAATCTATTCTCCATTGACGTGTTCAGGTGATATTAAAGCTGCTAAGATGCAATTTTTCACATTTTGCAGTACATTACAATCCCTTTCACTTCAATGAGACACTATGCAGTATTAATGGCTAATGATTAATTATTTCTAAATCTGTGTACCTATCACAGCAACTCAATTCTCAACAACCAAACTCAGGTATCGAGAAAGCTTTGAAGAAGGAGCATCAGCAGTAGTTTTATCCTGAAGGTAAGTACTAATACCTGAAGAAGGTAACAACACTTTGACTTGCACCACTCGCAAGCTGTGAACCCTGAAGTGCACCAAGTGGCAATTTACCTGTCACATCAGATAACTGGGATATTCCTCGTAAAGCCAGTGACCAGGCTAATCGAACAGTTGCTTGCAAGCCTGGTAGTTTCCAAGGCTGAGATTCCTGAAGACGAGTGTGTATTGTTGCTATGTACTGTCTTTCTGCTAGCAGAGGGAGACGGTGCATCAGATCTTAAAGAAAAACAAAAAAGATCTTAAAGAAAAACAAAACCACAAGTGCAACACCACCACCCAGTGAATGTGAAAAACAGGCAGAATCCTACAAATTTGTTACCAAACAATGACAAAATTGGTTAAATAACAATTTAACCACCTGCACAACATAACCCCCGTGGGAAACCTGTCAGCATTACCTTCACGATCCTCTGTGCCTTGTTCTAGAAAACTGACATCAAAGCAGTAGAGGAGCGCCATGAGAAGAGACAAGTTCACACCATCCAATGAGCCATCAGCTTCTACTGTTACTTTCTCCAAGTAACTTATGAGGATTAGAGTGTCATCCTTACTCAGCGGTGACTGGCAGGTCCAGACAAAGAGACTTTCAGCCAAGGACTGTCGGCACTCTTTGATGAGGTCAGAAACCTTTTCAAAAGAAACAGTGTATAAAAATGTACTGGCAGCGCATTCGATTTGCTTTTCTCAGTCCATTATTATGACTAGAGTAAGTTAAAAATTACTTTAAAAACAGCAGCTGGAGAAAATGCTGATTTCTTGAAGTGCTATGCAACAAAAGGTACGTTTTTTCTTGTTATAAGCCTTCACATTCCCTGGCATTTCACAAAAGGTGTGACTAGATAGCTTTGAGAATGACAAGATGCAAACCAGCACCTCTGTCAAGGTCAGAAGACATGAATCTACACAGAATTTTCATAGCTGTAAACACAATACATACACAAAGGTCACATTTCATATCTCTAATACATAACTACACTGGCAGTTACATCCAGTTAAGGTCTGAAGATTTCTTCCTTCCATTCCCCAAAAGAGATGTCCTCAACTGACTATTTGCATACCTAACTTTTAAAGAAATTGAGCAATTGGAAAGACATTTAAAATTCAAACTTCTTTCCATCAAACGAAATATTTAAGGCAACTTTTGAATATACACATAAATGAAATCTAACATTCCCTAATACGTATGGGACAAATATCATGCCCAAGAGGAAAGCTATGAAGCATTTTCATACTAAAAAATATGATTTTATTCTTCAGCACAATATTGCATGTTATATTAAAATAAAGTACATCGGCTCTCCAAAACAATCAATTTGTCTTTTTTTTTTTTTTTCTAACAGTGACACCAAAAATTACCTGTTTTCAAGCCAGGACAAACATTTACTTCATTTGTTAAATTCATTCCTCCCCCCCAAGCTGAGTTTTAACTTTTTAACTGCTTTAAGTCTCCTGAAAACAGCAGAAATTCAAAACAAAAATAAAGCAAACAAACAAAAATCTCCTTAAAAATAAAAAGCCCCTATAAAAAGCCTTTCATAATGGTATTTTACTAGCTAGGTTATCAGTTTCTAATAATATTCTTGATCTATACCCACTGGACTCGGTAAAATAAAAAATAAGGCATTCTATCTCCATTAAAATCATGGGCATAGTGGTAAAATGAGAAACTCTTCAACACTAAACACAGCAAGAGATCTCTGCACAGACTCCAGAAAAATAACAATTCTAATGAATACAAAGGGGAATATAGTAGTCCATCTAAAAGCAATGAAGCAAACCTTTAATACAAAGCATTACTTGAACTTGAAGGCAAATTAGAAGGATATGCTTTGCATAGTTTCTAGATTAAACAGCAAAAATGCAAAACTGCTTATCTGGCAAAAAAAAAAGAAAATATAGAATACCCACTTAGATCCCACATTGGAAAGACCAGAAGTTAAAATGATAATGTTTAAAATCTTCCTATTACAAACACAGTGTGCAGTTAGACACAGTCCCAATTAATTTCAAGGAGTACAAAAATGAGAACTCATTTTCAAGCAAATCTGACTGTTCACTATTAGAGATGCTTCTGGTCATGTTAACACAAATAGATTATTAAAAAATGCATTATTTGCCTGCCTAGACCCACTTTCATTCCGTTTTAATCCTTCGCGAATTTTACTTTTCTATTTTTATTCCAGTGGCGGTGGCAATGGTAGTGCAGAAGCAGATAATTTAATACACACTCTTTAGAATAAAACTGCAAAAACGTTTACTTCCTCACAGTCCTTAATTGCATTTCTTCACTCAAGTTAATGTGTGCCATAATATCAGGGGGCAACAAAGAAACAGAGATACCGGTAGTAATCTGGATTACACAGTGGTATAGTGTAAACCACAGTGTAGTTACCATTATGTCTCAGCCAGTAACAGGGCTTTCAAGGGTAAAGAGAAACCAGAAGGGGGGGAAATCAATCTGTATCTCTCTGTGATGAAATGTACTTTAACCTGCACAGTAATTTGGAAGAATAGTCACACCTAGTCCCCTGTTTACCTCTTTGCGATGTTTCTCACTGCCCAATCCTCGCTCTCTCTGGAGTTTATCGAATTCATTGTTCAAATCAATTTGAGACACAAGTGTGAGGATCTTCTGAGTCAAACCGTGTTCCATTAGGTCATCTGTAAAGCGTGTTGTCATGGACATTAGCTCTTGACTGTAATCGAGAGAATATAAATTTAACAATTAATCATATTATTCCCAGTCACGGAGGAAGTTTAAAAGAATGATTCCCGTCAAATTTATTTGATAGCCGGCATAAAATGTACAACTACATCAGACACACAAAGCAACTAAATGTGCATCAGTAATTAATAAGCAGTGCTCTCTCAAAATGCTGTGCTGAACAGATACGAAGTCTCTAGGCAACCATAGCTTCAAGAACATGGAATATGAGAAGAGTACAACATGAGTGAGCCAGGTAAGATTACTGTCGAGCCAAAAGTACTATATATAAGATGCACAGATTTCACAAGCTCACAGCCTCTTTCTCACTAGTAAATGCAATTGTCCAATTACTGAAGCAGTGGAACTACTTCTAAAGCAGTCACTTTTTTTTTACAGAACTGTATCTACACCGTAACACATCTTTGAATCTTTCTCTAGTTAAGCAATCACCATGCACTGGAACTAAACAGTGTGTACGGTTTTCTTTTTAGTCAAAAAAACATTATGTTCTCCAGTGGATAGTGTGTCCATTTTAGGTAAAGGCAGGAGCACAATCCTCTGTTTTGCAGGATGTGGGAAGTCAGAACACAGCACATGCAGAAACTCCGTCTTCCCAATACTGAGTTGGCATCACTAGTTAAAGAAACCCTGACTGGGTGGGTGTCTGAAGCAAAGCACTGCCAAAAACACAAGCAGCATGGGAGAACTGAAAATAAAATATCTATCTTTATGACCCGTTAAACATACTTGTAAGACAAAAAATATTACGTTTAAACATGAAAGTGACAACATCAGGTCATGCAAAAACAAATTTGAGAATATTTGCTTTCCCTCAACAGTCCTAAAAGCATTAAAAGCAAAGAGCTAGTTAATCGAACAGTTAACCCTAATACAGACCTGAGTTCCAACGTCCACGTCTTGCCTTGGCGTGACTGTATGAGGGCTCGTAGTGAATTGGCAATGCATCTTTTTCCATCCCAGTACAAGAGAACAGCCACAAGACCTCTTGTAAGGCCAGGAAAATGAGGTTGCTGGTGTTCTCCTATTGGATGAAAATGTACAGAATATCCACAGAAATTTGAGCATGCATACTTCGATGAAAGGTTTGTATCTTTACATTTCCAATTGAAATATAAACATAGCATTCAAAACAACCATGGTTAATCACCATCATTTTGATTTGTTTCAGACATTTCCAAGAAATCACAGATATTTTGGGTGATATTGTTAAAATTCACAGTCAACTATTAAAAATTCCACACATTTACAAGTAGAGGTGCAAGTGCATATGTATCCTAGTCCAAATGGTAGTTGCAACTGATGTCTACCTGTCTTAATCAGTTCAAGCTGGTTATCAGAAGAATATATATTTTCTTTAGCAAATTGAAATTTTCTGTCTGAATTTGCATCAAAAACACAAGTTTGAAATAGAAATTGAGGCTGGCTTCCTGATGCCTTTCCAAAGGTGATACACTAGCAAGTTACCTCTTTAAGGAATTCGAAAAAAGTTAATGGTGAACAGTAACTAATAACAATAACTAAGAGAGTATAGTTTAATAACATTGAAATCAATTTTCTATGTGCAAAGCAGGTCTCTTCCCAGAATACTTCTCTTACTAATCATTTATTAGATTATGATCCAAATACAGCTACATATCAATGTATAACTAACACAATATTTGCAGAACCAAAGCCTATTCCAAAACTATTTGAATTATTTTTAAACTATTTTGAAATTCAGTGATAGAGAAATAAATCATTTTTTAAAAAATCAAATTATTACTGCTTTTGCAAAAGCTGCATAACATACAAACGTTACAGTTCAGAACTTTACACTTTTACTTTATACTTTTCTAACCTTTATACTAAATGACAGCACCAGGAGATTTCTTTTTAAGAACATTCTAGATGTTAGGAAACTCAGGCTTTGACTGAATCAGGCATTCACATTAAGCATACACTTAACACAAACAGCAAGGCCCTATTTAAGTTCTATTTCTCCAGCTCTTAAATATTTTCCCTTCTCACCAGCTAGAAGGAGCTCCACAGCTGCCAACTCTCCAATATCAAAGAGGTCACTGAGGATAAAGGCTTCTCTGATGAGTTGTTCTGGCAAAAGCCTGGTTCCCTGCTGACCTTGGATAGCAACCCCTTCCGTACTTGCTTTCTGAATTTTCTCATGCTGCTGAACATTCTTTGGCTGGAAGAGAAACAAGCAACGGAAGTTATTCAAAATGGCAACAAGAAATACTGAATAAAGCTTTACACCTTAATCCTTCCTCACAAATACAGTTCTGACAGGTTACACTGTTGTCAAAAAAAACAAAGGCAGCATTTTTTAACACAGAGATAGTAAAGGCATCCTAAAAATGCTTCATGCTTTCACAGTAATAGTCTTGTTGCGGTAATATACCACAAATAATATGATACAATCAGTGCTGACATTTAGTTTACTGAGAATAATGGCAAAATACATAGACAAAGCTCTATACCCAACTTATTTTCTGACCTATCAGTCTCACAAAGCCATACGCTATTTCAAAAGTAACAACAGGAGACGTTTTATAATTGTTACCTTGTGATCTGTCAGCCAAGAACCCGTGAGTTTTTCCAAATCTCACATTCCTAATAATTCATAGTCTATATTTTGTAAATTCATGCTTACCTATTCTGCACGTTCATTTATCTAACTAGCTGAAGCATGAGCATGGACCAAAGCCAGAAGAAGCAGTTTTGTGCTTCCTTTTCGAAATGCAAGAGGAGCACAGAAAAAACAATACTTAACTCAGGGATTGTCAGATACTTTTACTATTTCTTTTGAAACAGCATTCAAATAATCAGAGGGAAAAAAAAACACATTATAGATACAATTATCTTCTACAAGACGCAGAGCAGTATCTATTTTTCAAGCTACTTCCATTCTTACAACAGAAGATTGCTGTAACACACTTGCATTATGTACTGTAAAAATGTAGAATGAAAAGAATAGTCAGGGCCTAAGGAGTTTGCAATCCAACACCATGAAACAGATTAAATCATCAATTTTCCAACTCATTTTGCTACAGAGCATTAGTCCAGTACCGGATTTCTGAAGAGAGAAATGAAGTCAGATTTGTGTTTCTTTAAAACCTGGTCGAGGCGATGAATAGCTTCAGGTTGCCTTTTCCAAATGGCATTCATTACAGTCTGCCATATGTCCTTATATGGACCCCACAAGCTGGCAGCTGAAAGAAGAAATTAAAAAAAAAATAGCATTTGAAATGGAAGAAAGAAAAAAAAATCTTCATACAGTATTTTCTATAAAAAGACTTTTTTAATGTAGTGTTTATCCCAGCTTTACAGTCTAGATTGTTATGCACATCAAGCAAAGCATATTCTCCCTTTGTAAGGTACCACCACCAACAAGAATTGCCTGATATAAAACCTAATTGCCTTTAGGGAGTTAGAGAAACAGAAAAGATGAAGTAAGCAGGTAAGTTCCAGGGCTGAAATTCATCTTACAGTCTTGTGTCCTTATATACCTAAGAAATTCCATCCACTTCAATAAAATTAAAGAATCAAGAACTGGACAGACCTTGAACCTGAATGCAACTCGGCAAGGTGGGCTTCCTGCTTTCCATTTTTGACAGAAAGATCAAAACTAAGAAATACCTAACATGAGGGACTACAAATGAACAACGGTGCTAACAATGTGAAGCATCACTGCATCAGACTGTGCAGAATAAAACATGGATTAGGAACCAAAATCATAACTGTAAAGGCGATTCTACGTTAAGTAACAAAAATCATAAGCTTAAAGGCACTGTCCCATTTGTTCATCCTTCCCATTCTAATTAAAATATACACATACAAGTGCTTTGGACATAATACTTGTTGCTAACACTCTGCAGAAGAGCTTCATAAAGATATGAATTTGCTTTACTAGAAATAGAGCAACACGAACACTTACCTCAGTACACCGAGAAGAGACAAAATTAGTTCTGGAAGCTAGCAAGCACTTATTTAAGTCAGTTCTTAATTAAGCTGAGTCCAGCCACACTCTAGAATCTCTCCTTCTCCTCAACACTGAAAGAAAGTTCCCTTTGCATACTCCAAAGTCAGTACTACAGCTAAACGATCTCTTCCTCACTAGAAGCAGCATCATTCACAACTCGAAGTCTGTAGCATGAAGACTGCACTACAAGTTTCCTCATTTGCATCAAGTCCCACAAAAATAGCATGCCAAAGTAGTCTTCAGAATTCTGGCAGCATCATTGCCTAAACCAAGAACCTTACAGACAGAAATTATTCCTACCGCTTGGCATTAACGTCCCATTTAAAAAAAAAAAAAAAAAACACTCGAGATTTATAAGGCTCACATTAACAAGAAGTACCAAAACGTTTCCCTTGTTACGTATCATCTGCATTCGTGAAAGTTGCAGAATCTACACACCGCAAGTCATTGCTAGATGTGCCAAATAAATTCATTACTAATTGTATTCTGTTTACCTGCACGCTGTCACGTCACAACCGCTGCCTGATTACAGTTTCATCTGTTTCAGAGCATCTCCTAGCAGTGGGTTTTGTATGCTGTGCCTTGCAGGTTAGCCCACATGCAAAAATACTAGCATTTCACCTAACGCTGGCTTGACTTTTATTTTTTCCCTTGGTAATGCACGAGGTAACACTATGAACTAAAATCAAGTACAGAAGCAATATTTTACCTTCATGTAGCTTGTTCTGGTCAGCTCTAACCCTCGAGGTAACCCCAAGGAGCATCAAAGCAAAATATATCCATCCACGCATCATCTTGACGAGGCTGTTCACATTAAGACACTACACCAAACGGCGTGCTCTGAGGTGAAGATGCCCCTCTTTTCCATACAGTGAAGACAGCCCCTCAAAGGCAAAGCAATGCAAAACGCAGCACATAACGCTAAGGCAGCACAGGCCACGCAGAAGTGCAGCACGTGAGCAACCCAAGCACAGGAACGAGAGCAAGTCTCAAGCGAGACCACTCGTTTCAGTCAGTTTTACCGTTAACGTGAGATGTCTTGGAAGCAAAAACAAACTAAGCACAATTTTCAGTTTTATTCTGTTGCAGAGGAAGAAATCACATAAAGCAATAAAATAAACCCTCCCACCCCAAACTCAGCACTCACAAAAGCTCCCATCCTGCATACTGTCGCTTCCTATGCGCTTAGCGGTGTCAGTAGAGATGTGTATCAGACAACGGCTTACAGAAAGGACAAATCCTCCACCCTTTTCAAACATCAGAGTGTTTTATCTTATGACTTTACCCCTGCCCAGACAAACTCATTCAAGACAGCTGCTACTGGACAAATAATTTCACACTGCAGACTCTAGCTGCTTCTCCCACGTAACTTCACTGAGTTCAGAGAATTACTTCTATTCTAAACAGCCTTTTCCAACCTTCACTCTTATGAAGTCAGGGAGTCCAATAAGCAGCAACAGCAATCCAGTGCCTGCCAAAAGCTGCTCAACTCTTTCCCTTGCCCAGTTGTTTGCTCTTATCCCTACAACATAACCGCTTTGCACCAGCCCAAACATATGTGCTGTTAAGCACTAAAACAAATGAAGGATCCACTCTGACTGACCACTAATCCAAAAGAAGAACTAATTTTCAGCAGGATCACATCTATAACCCGATTTGCACTGTGTTGCCACAAACAACTATCCTAGCACAAAGACGGACTATTGCAGAGAAGGAATAAGTAACCAGGATGGAAAACCAGCTGGACTTTTGTTGCTGCTAGCAACCATGCTAACTTTTGCCACTTGTGTTGTTTCCATTCTTACAGTTTTAGGACTGAGCATCCCACCAGGGAAAGCAAGGAAGGACAGGCTAGGTTGCCTCTGTTGACAACAGCAGTTGACGCTTCTGCCCAAACTTTTTGACAAGCTAGAGACTTAACTACGCTATGTCTGTCCCCACAAAAAACAAACTATAAGCTAAGGTAAAAGCCATGTTCTAGGGCCACATCCATTTTAAGTTCTATCTCATCTTTCATGTACAAGGTTCCCCCTTCTTCATCTACTGTAATTAAAAGGCTATAGAATTTATTGTATACATTACATGGCAAGAAGGTCTAGTCCCATTTGAATGGCTCCAATTTTCACTTTAACAAAGCCACTTTTCAGATTCTGTGAATCACAGAAATAATCACCCTTCTTCACCTTCCAATGAGGGTCTCTGCTTTTGTGGGGGTTTTTTAGGTTTTTTTTTGGGGGGGGGGGGGCTTTATTTAGATCAATTCATTTAGGGATTCATTTAGATCAAAATAACTTCTCAGTAAGTTTACTCCTTGCTTGACATGGGATTTGAGCTTTTGAAATCTGATGGCTTTATTAACTGCCTCACTATGACAGACTCCGCCTTTTGGCCATGCCCACATTCCAGTCACAACTACTTTTCGCAGGGTCTCTGTTCTCCTGCTATTAACCTAATGAAGTTCAACACTAGCAAATGCAAAGTCCTGCACCAGAGACAGAAAAACTCCATGCAACAGCACAGGCTGGGGTCCAAGTGGCTAGAAAGCAGCTGTACAGAAAAGCACCTGAGTGCCCTGGCAGACCAGAAGCTGAATGATAAGCTGAGAAGCACGCCCTTGCTGAAAAAACTGCTCCGGTACTGTGTTGAGTGCTGGGCTCCTCTGAGCAAGACAGATGCTGGAATAGGGGGGCAGAGAATATGATGGATGAAGGGGGACTGAAATAACTGAACTTGTTAGGTCTTAAGAAGAAGCGGCTAAAGAGGAATTGGAGGTTTCCTGTCTTCAACTACTTAATGGCATTGAATGCAGAAAATGGAGACAGAGATATCCCAGGGGACGATGAGCAGCAGCTAACACAAGTTGCAATGCGGAAGCTCTCCGTCAGCCATTGGGGAAATAACAAAAACCTACCCTGAAGACTGTCAAACATTTGAACTGAGGCCCAGAGGAGCCTCTGCAAGTGTCTCCATCCTCACAAATATTCCAGCAACTTCGGGTAAAGCCCTGAGTCCTGCTTCAACAAGTAGGTGTGTGTGTGTTGTTTGGGTTGGTTTTTTTTGTTTGTTTGGGTGTTCGTTTGTTTTTGTTTTTGTTTTTTTTTGGGGGGGGTGTTTGTGGTTTTGTGTTTTTTTTTTTTTTTTTTGGGGGGGGGGGCGTTACCGTGCAGTTATACCAGGTAAGCACTGCCTCAGTAGCCCCCATCTGCTCCTTGTGACTGAAGGGACCGCAGAGGCTCCCGCTGCTCCCAACCCTTCGCCACACTCCCCGCAGGACAAACTCCCTCCACGCTGCCAGACCGCAATTCACCCTCCTTTTTGTTTGCCTTTCACCGCGGACGGGCTCAAAGCGTGCGACCCCGAAGCTAAACCCCACCGCCGAGCCCCCCGGAGCCCTCCCCGGGCCGGGCAGCCCGTTCCGCGCAGGCCTCCCCGCAGCGCCCCAGGGCCGGGCACGCCGCAGCGCTGCCCGCCGCCCGGCCCGGGCCGCGCCTCGCCTGGCGGGGCTCCTCTTACCCGAATTTACCGCCAGCGGCGCCGCCATCTTAGCGAGAGGGAGGAGCAGCGGCGCCGCCGCCTAAGGAAGGCCCCGCAGCGCCGCGGGCTGCCCGCCGCCGCGCCTCCCCAGCGCGGGTCGGTGTCCCCGGCTCGCTGCCCGGTCCGGCCGAGACCCGCAGCCGCTCCCCTGTCCCGCTTCGGTGCCGCCCGCCTCGCCGCGGGGGGGACGAGCGGCCGCTCCCCGGCCGGAGCGCGGGCGGGCCGCGGGCAGCGGGCGGCGGGGCCTGAGCCGCGGCCTGACGGGAGCTGTAGGCGCGGAGGGCGCCGAGCCCTGGCGGCTGTTTGCGGGGCCGGCGCTGGGAAGTGGAAGGGGAGCGGGCGGGCCGTGACAGGACGGGACCGGGAGCCTCACGGGGCTCCGGGCTTCCACCTGCACCCACGGACCTTACACGTCGCTTTTACTTCATTCGCACACGTGCGCAGCCCTTCCTGTCGTGTTAACGGGAATCCTTCAGCCCTACTTTATAAGCCACGTTCAGTAAATAAAGAAAAATACCTGAAGTTAGATGTAAATTTATTGGAGTGTTTTCTTATTTTCTATTAAAAAAAAAAAGCCTTGTGACATCGTTATTTAAAATACATGTAATTAAAACAGTAATATCCACTTAAAAACAGTCAAGTTTTTTTGATCAATTTTGTGAGTGAGCGTGGAGCTTTTTAAAGAGATATGTTTCTTGGTCTTCAGTGGTAAACTAATGTTTACAATTTGTATTGAGGGAAGAAGCAGCCATGATAGAGGTTATACTGTGAAGAAAGCTGCTTTTAAATGCAAAGTGCAAGGGTAAAAAGTACCAGGAATGAAGAAAAGAAAGGAAAAGGGACATCTGTACATGTGTCTAGAGCTAAGGAATATATATCGGTATCTTAGGAGTCTCCTATATCTGAAGCCAGTGTACTACTCTCTATCCCCATGGTAATCGTCTTATACAGGAATTCCCTCCGGTCTTACCTTTAAGGTAAAAGATTCCACCAGAGATATGTATTCAATAGTTTCTCCTCTTGAACTTTATTAAAGCAATATTTCACCTGTTGTGAAACAGCGCCCAACAAAGTAGACCCATGGGAAACTGGCAAAATAAATATTTTTTCTCTAGATCTTCAATATAATTGGATGGCAGAGGGGGCAATAGAGAGAGAGCAGTGGTCTTGGGATGAGAGTGATTTGGCAAGATGGCTGTAGGAAACAGGACACCAGAACTGGAGATTTCTGGAGAAAGAAAAGAAAAAAAAAAAATTTAAAAGGGGCTGGGGGAGTGTCCTGCCCAGAACAGCTTCTCACAGAGTTCAAAGGATTAACCTGTTCTCCTTAATTTGACCTAATTTGTTCATTTAGTCAGAGGGCTTATATTTCTTTGAGATACCTCTTTTTGTGGTCTTAGCCATGAGCTTGAACAAATCTATCTACAATAAAAATAAAATGATTGATAATTAATTATTTAGTTTGTTGTGGGAAGAAGACAGTGTCAGGCAAGAGGCAAAAGCGGAAAATAAGCAAAGCTGTTCCACAAGCAGAACTAATGCAGGCTGGGCACAGCATCTCCTACCTTCTGCACACTCATTACTGCAAAGCCACATCTCTGCTCCTATACCACCCAAAGACTGGGGGGTTATGAGAGGGAATAAAGCAAGTGGGAATTGTGATACATTCAGAGACACCTGTGCTGATCAGCCGGCCACAGCAAACTTAAAGGATAGCTTGAGGTTTTACTTCAATCTTTACAACCACAGGGGGCTGTCCTCATTTTGATTTTTCTTCCTTTTCATTTTCCCTGACTTTCACAAAACTGGTGAGGACATAAACTTTTGAGTCCTTTTACCCCTTGACCATATTAGGCTGGACTTGGCGTAGGAATTGCAACAGGTTCAAAAGCTACTCAAAATATTTGGCAGGCAGAGTGTGATTTCCTAAGCCCCATTTCCTTAAGAAACAAGGCCAAAAGAAGAAAAAAAAAAAAAGATAAACGAATCAATTTTTTAAGAAAGCCTTTCCCAGACATTAAGAGCTGTTGTAGTGCTTTTGGCATTCAGATGCAGCCAGATTGCACACACTTTTTTTTTAATCTCTTGGAGGAAAAAAATCCTGTCTAACCACTGCAGATTGAAGATGTTAAATTTCCAGATAATTCTTTGGGTTCTTTGCCAATGGGCCACCAGTCACGTAGCAATGTGAAGAAAAATCTCCATGAAAAGAGCAGATGGTATGGGGTAGGTCATTAAGCAGCTGAACTTCAGAAGAGAAATACCATGCTTAGCTTCAGTTGCGTAGCATATATTTTACTCTTTCTCTGTTGGCAATGTGATTTTTTTTTAATGGAAAACAGTTGTGACAGTACAACTCCTAGTATGAATGAAGGAAGAGTTGTAGCTAGATACACCATTCCATACATTCTAAACGTATTTATGTCAGCATAGCTGCATTCATCTGTGCTTTGATGAGTAGGCAAGTCCATGGCTAGTAATTCTTTGCTTATTCTTGCTTTATTGGCTCTCCTTTAATTGAGGATCTTACTGTTTACCTGGGATCGCTGGCTGGTTTGTTAAGCTATTTTTGCCGAGTCACTATAGGAAAAGAATACCTCATTCCTCTTCCTAACAATAGCTCTTAGGAAGTTCTCCTCCAAGACAGCTGGGTTCAGTGAGGGACACATGCTTCTTTCATCCTTAATTAGAGGATGGAAATCTGTGAAGTATCAAAGGTAGGCTGGCACTGAATGCCCGAGATGGATAGCAATTCCTCTGGATTCCAAGGAAAGGAGGTCCCCAGATTGCCTGCAGGGTAGTGAATTCTGCTTGTGCCACGTGAGATCTTGTATAAAGCGTGCTATTTTCTGTAGGTAGCAATAACTGCTAGTAAGGACTAAAATTAGCTGCACCATGGATGCCTGGTCCTTGACTGGAAATTCTAGATGCTTTCTGCTGTAATACAGAGGTAACATTATTATTTTTAATAATATTAAATCTAGTCATTGCTTTTCATAGTCAAATCACATACCAGGATACAAAGATAACAGTAACGATAATACAATTTATTTAGTTTGCATTTTATTATGATTATGAAGAACAATTGCTAGTAATAAACATTTTTTCTAATGCCCAGGAGGCCATCCATAATCTTGTACCTTTAATCTTGAGCGCAGTCATGGGGATCATAACCTGTGTGATTAACTGAAATGAAAATCCAAAGTATTTTCTGCCTGGTAGCTGAAGAAGATGCCCTGTAGACGTACACCTACATAAATATAGATGAGCATTTACATTTTGAAAGATTTTTTTTACCCAGAAAGTTGAAAGTATTTCTGGCTACTGATTAGACCTTAAAATTTACTTCCTCTAGCTCTGATTTTGACTGACACCAACACTGTGCATCTCAGCTTACTCATCTGTAAAAATGGGTGTAACATTTCACAGTAGCCTGGAATGCTGATCGACTGGATCTTTAGCCTGGCCCTATCTGAACACAGAAAAAGAATGTGGTTTTGGGTTCCGTTAAGTCGGCGGAGTAAAATCCCTGAATTTTCTTACCACGCTGTCTAATTTTCCGGAAAACTTCTTAGCACTCTAATCCTCTCTTTGTAGCGAGAAGGTGTGTTTTATACATCAAGATGATTAGCTCAGCCTCAAATCTTAGAAGAAAAGTGTAAGACCTTTCCCTGCAGTGATTCTCAAAAAAATAACTTTGTAATTTCTCTGTCTTTCATCCTAGATATTTCTACTGTCACCATGGTTTCTAAGCTCATCAGAGAAACTGTGTTAGGTTGTTGCTAGCTTGGAGAAGTGGTTTATCTAGTCCAAGGCAACAAAGAGCTAAATGTTCGCAAAGTTGTATGAATACCTTCCTCAGGATCTGGGAATGGAGGGAAGGAAGCTGAACAATGGCGGATGTTGTCCTCCATATGTCAGTTAGGACAATTATTGACGATCAACATCCAGTTGCAAATGAATGCCTTGATAAATGGAATCAAGTAACTTTCCTGCTTGACAACTGGGTATTTGTGATCCCTGTCTGGGCTGCAGAGGTAAATTGAAAATACCATTCTTGGCTGTGTGATGTCTCTTGAACTATTTTGGCAACTTTTTGCTAATTCCTGCTTTGGGGCCTTAGAGCTCTCTGTCTTTTTATTCGTTGTTCTCTCTCCCAGAATTTAAATAGCTTTTGTCTGAAGGGAATGCAGCAGTTATTAACGTAGGATATAATCTGATTGTTGTAATGATGTTAACTGCTAGTAATCGACAACAAGAGGTGAAGAAATATACAACAGGGAAAATGACAGAAAAGCAAAGTACAAGCCAAATGGAGATATTTGATATAGTCAGTAGACATGTTGGCACATCAGCTGCCTCATTGATATTCATTCTGTTCAGGGATTTCCGTATCAGATTTACAGATGGTTGATGTTTTTGCTAGTTGCCAGTCCCACAATTTCAGACTTCGTTCTGAAATTCACACTGAGCTCTTTCCACAGCATCTTTTATGTATCTCGAAAGCTGAATTGTATGCTTAACTTCTGGATTCTCATCAGAGAATGGCTGTGCTGGATTAGGTGTAAAGCCACAGAAGTGTAATGAGGTCACTTTGGCAACACTGAAGGTGTGTAAGGTTGCACAAAAATGCCTGTGCTAAGAATGTAAAGCACGGGGGTTCTTTAAGTAGTGGTGATACAGGAGATGGGAGAGAAAGCATCCTGACAGTTATAATCTGAGCCAAATTGGAAAAATCAGGACTTTACACTTATAAACTGAATGAATTTGATGGGAACCAGCGTGACTTGGGAAAAATGGCATCTGGCAATGCCTTCTCTACTGCAACATAAATTTGCTTCACAAATTATACTGCCACTCTGTTAATCATTTTCCCATTGTCGTCCACTTTGGCATTCTCTGGGTACAAGAGGATAAGTTTCTCCACACTGAAAATGTGTGCAGAATTTGTCTTGCACAGTTCTGACCGTCAGTTACTGAAGTACTTTCCCTGTCTCGATGCTCTGAGATAGCCTATTTGAAAGACAAACCTGTATGAATAGGAAGCATAAGAAAGGATTTGCTTTCTGCTCCAGTCCATTTTTGTTTTGTTAAAATTTTCTAAGGATCAGAAAGAATTATCCTCAGCAGCAAGAATCTGCAGGACATGAGCAGAACAAATTAAATTTCTGAAATGGGCAACTGTATTAATTGTCTCTGGTGCCAAATTATTTCACGAGAAGTCACAAATCTGTTAAAGTCTCCTCCTGCCTTATTTGGTTATGACTGTGCTGCAGAAGGATAATGAGAAGCAATAGGAGCTGTTCACATTTAATAGAGCAATTGTTGAGACCACATGTTCAATAACTCCTACCAAGGTGACACCTTAGATGTTGAAGCACTGAACTGTATTACGTGCTTGAGTGATCAAGGCTGGTGACTATGGCTATGCTCATTCAGTTGCTAGCGTGTTTAATGGTAGAATGGTGGAAAACCTTTATCTTATCTGCAGGTTTCCAAGCTGCATGGCACATACCACTTTCATACCTTCCTTCTAGATGGCATCAGATAGCCAAAATGAATTTCCCTAATCATTCAAGAACATTCCTATTTAAGTCAGACAAAGCTAATCCTCTGTCTTGGAAATGTAGTGCTGAAAAACACCTGGTCAGCTAATATGAACTCTCAAATAATATGAGACCTAACCAATGGAAAAGATAAATTTCTCAGAGTTAATTGTGTGTGTCTGCAGGTGTCCAACATGGTGGAATGGTAATCTGTTAGGTCCTTCTGCAAGTCAAAACTACTCCTATTGTAAATTAACTTTTGTGGAATTATTATGGATAATGAAGCATACTTAGGAGAATAGTTCACTCCAAAGTTAATAACCTAGTGAGAGCTGCATACAAGAAACACCGATTTCAGGAACAGAAAGTCAAAGGTCAAGAACTTGCAGGAAAAAAAAAAAATAGTGACCCACATTCATCATTATGGTTGGTATCTGCATCAAGGGTCATACCAGTCCTCATTCAGTAGACAGCAGTAATTATGGTTATGATCTCAAGATAGCTTTACATCTTGTGCTATCTCTTTACAAATGGCAATCAATATTTGCTTGGAAATAATATTCAGAATGTGTCACTTGGCTGCCTTCCTAGGCATCTTTCTATTAACTAAATTATTTTTTTTATAATACTTTCACTCCTATTTAATTTACAGTCTGTCTGAAGAGACGAGAAGTTGCGGTGAAGTCCAGCCCAGGAGCAGCTTGAGGTACTGTCTCGTTCTAAGACACCAAGGAAAAGGTTTGCTTCTAGGTGTATTTGGAATATAACTACACAAGAACGCTAAGCTATGAGAAATACCCTAAAAATGAGGTGGCCTTATTTTTAATGAAGATTTGATTGTACATTTTGGGTGACTTAGTTTGACATTGTTTTATCCTGGCAGATGGTAAATGTATTTCAAAGTGATTTTCCAGAACTTCTGAGAAATTTGAGTGTCAATTTTGCGGTCAAGCCAGCATTATAAGAAGGCTTAATGCCTCCCTTTCACTGGAGGAGTTCAGATCACTTTTCAGGTTGTCAGAGGCTTGCTATAAGTACCCTTCCCTCTGCTTAACACATCTCCCCTACTTCCCATAAAGGTTGGAGGTGACTTTGGCAGTGTACGCCCTCAGTCTTTCTTGTTAGTGCCACTTCATTTTGCAAAATATAATTGAACTTTCACTGGATATGGAACTGGAGCCTGCCAGAGGGTCATAGAGATAATTCCACCATTCAGATGAGTAATCTGACCACCAGGTAAAGCATCTTTCTCATGTGGTCTGTTTCAGTCTTCAAGTCTCTTGGAAAAAAGCATCAGCCTCAATCAAAAGAACCAACAGAAGCACAGTCCAGGGTCCTCTACTGTCTTAGAGCTCTTGCTCAAGTAATGTAAGACTCAAATACCAATTTACTTTCTGCCTAAATCATGAAGAAATGTAACCTAAGTTCCTGCTACTTTGGAGAATTCTTGAAAGCCTGATCCATGTGTGAAAGGGGACACCGCTTTCACCAGCTCTGTGAACTTGACCAGCTATAACCTTTTTTTCCTTATGGGTGTTTTCAAACCAAGCCAATCTATATTACAAGGTTACCTTTTTTTTTTTCTCCCTGTTCTTAGCAAGAACAAAAACGTGTTTTTATTTGTATTGATCACAACCACTCTTTTAATACTTTGTTGTGGTTTTTTTTTTGCCTACTCAGATAATTCCATGAGTCATATAGCCCCAGTGCTCTCAATAGACAGATTGATCTCATCTAATAGTTACCTGTCTTTTCTCTCCATTCATGGCTCCATAAAAAAGGATCCAACAATACCATGCAGACACAGACTTGGAGAGAATTAGGGGATAGTATTAATTGTTGATATTCAGAATTAAGAGGGAAGAGTAAGGAGGCAGTTAGGAGGTTTGGTTCTGCCACCACACAGAGCTAGTGTCACCCAGTGCGACGTATGTTCTGGCATGATGCCCACATCCTTCCCAACCAAATCATGGCTGGAGTCAGCTGTGCCAGACAAAGACAGTCCTCAGCAGGCAGCCTGATTGCCAGAGCCAGTCAGCATGAGGACTGCAGAGGTAGGACAGCAGGAATCACCTTTCGGGTGACCTTCTGTCACATGTGGTGACATGAACAAAAACCCAAGCTCAGCCTTTTCCCAGCACGCAGCGGGCACACCTTACAGGTAATTGTGCTGTCAGTCTACTCTTCTGCATTCACAAGCCCTCTGCAGACTGAGCTGCCACGGCTCACGTTTAGAGCTTTTATTTAAAACAACTGCTTGGATTTCACACGTGTGAAAGCTTCAAAGAGGGTTTAAAGCAACCAGCCTTTTGAACTTGTGTGTGTTGAATTTCGTGGAGACTTCTCTCATGAACTGGTTGCTTCATGACATTTAGAGCTACTGAACTGTAAAGGCCTATAAAAGAGACAGACAAGTAATGAAAACCTAAGGTGGCTATGTTTATCCTCTTAATTCCTCAGTTATCTGAGATGAAAGGTATCAATTAAAGGTGGATGCTGTGTCATAGCTAGGTTTTCTTAAGGAATCACACTACTCAGAGTATTAGCCAAGCGCCTTCTACAGTTTGGATCATTCTGTCACATCAACAATTAGAAAGCAGCACCCAATAAAACTCAATTAGGCCATCATATTTGCTTTTGTACAGGCATACAATAGAACCATTGTTATTCTTTCAGCAGTCTTACTTTAGATTTTGAGTCCTGCATTCTGTTTCTGCTCTTTGCCTTTTCCTGAAAATAGTTGTACCTCAATAAATAGATACTGTACCTATTTAACAATTTTAAAATAAAATCCACATTGGTATTTTTGCCTACTAGATTGAGACAAGCTTGAATAAGAAGCTTGGATTTTAACTAGATCCTGAAGATGAAATGATAATACCCTCATCTTTAAGATCTCAGCTCAGACTACTCACTGTTTGCCTGTCCTGAGGTGAGACGATATGACTTCATTCTGGTGAGAAGAGGTCTGAGAGATCTCCATCTGATTTCTGTGCCTTTGAAGTTTGACAGAAATGAGTCAATGTATATGCTGCTCAGAAGAATGAGGAAAGGTATATATTATGCAGCAGGAAGAAAGTCCAGTGTCTAGATTCCTATCTGCAAAGAGGATTGAAGAGGAAGGCAACCAGCAGCTCATTTCCCTCATGTCCCTAATTTTGGCAAAGTCTCCTCACCAAAGTGGGAAGTAGCAGGCTGCCCACCTCATCTTGACGCTTTTACTCCGCTGCTTCCGTGCAGGAGAGTGAAGAAAGTGACTGCCCGCAGACCGGCTGAATGAAAGGGTTGCCTCTGAAGGGTGACAAGGCTGCCCACGTGCAGCTAGCCTTTGGCAGAGCCTCCTGTTACGCAGCACCCTGTGCATCTTGCTCTGCAGCGAATTCCCTGCTTTCTTCTCTCAGCAGACTTCATGTTACCTACCGTTCTGATTAGTCATAGCTTCACCCTGAAGTCTTTTTATAATTCATTCCAACATAATATGCCTAGGAGATTAAACATGGCAGATTCTAGATACATTTGGTAGAATCTGGTGGGTGCCCACATCTGTTTTGTATCGTCATCCTGTACCAATGTTTTCCGCAGTGTGGGCCTGATACTCGGTGTGGAAATCCTGTGTGGGAAACTTGTAGAATGAAACGATCTTTCAGAGAATGACGAGTTTTCATTGTTCTTCACAGAAATCGGAAATGTTCACCTGTTTTGGAAATCAGGCTACTTTTCTGGGATCCTATGCAAATATAAGCATCTGAAAATTTTGAAAGTTGTGGCTTTTAGATGTTATACTCTTTTATTTCCTAGTTAGGAGAGGGAGCGCTAGGAATAGACTAGAGCAAAGAACTCAGCATATCCTTCCTTCTCCACATGTCAATCCAACAACTGTGCAGTACCTTTCAAGGCCCAGCCTACAGTGCGTTTTTATAAAACAACTCCTCAGGTAAGAGCGACACAATACTTAAGCAGTGGAAGTGCTGATGGCACATCTGTGCAGAAGCTTTCCATGCAATGTTTTGGTTTCCCAGAAATGATACAAGGAGAGTAAGGAGAAGAAAAGAAAACCTTAAGTAAAAATCAGCACATGATTTGCACGGTTTAGCAAAACGTGGCTCCTGTCACAGGCTGGCTGACTGCAGCTTAAAATAACTTATTTAAGAATCAGAGGCATTTTGTCATTCCTTAAAAAAACAAGCGCTAGATTATTAGGAATAAAACAAACTGGGTCTAGTCAGGGCTTCAATTGCACGTCTGACCTGTTAACAGGAGATTTTACTATTCACGCAGTAATGTGACAATTATTTAAATGTTGCAGGGGAAAATACAGTAAACTTTGGAAATTCATAGGAGAGATACAAAGCTATATATTAAAGTAGATAAATACCTGCCATCCTTCTGGTGTCTCTGTTAAGCTGAACGCTACGGTCAGGATACCAGCCTGGTGTCTGTCCCCCCGGCAATGATCCCTGGCCTTAGCGTCCCTCAGTCTGGCCCTGTAATGCCACAGGAGGGAAGATGCTGGAGGGAAGATGGAGCAGAAGGGGAAAGAGCAGAGCAGCACCAGGCACACAGCACAGCCTTCGCTCTGTCAGCATGTCAAGCGCAGGCCATTAAGAAGAGGAAATGTCCTCTATCAGAACATAAAGGCCCAATTTCTCTGTACAACAAGCACATCCATGTCATACGGAGTCTCAGATGCAGCTCTGCCTATATGCAAGACTGATCTTATTATTCTGGGATCTCTCATTCGTCATCATTACAGTCGGGTTCCTGCAGCTTCTTAAGGAACATGCTCATATTTCTGATTAACAAATGCTTCACCTTTCCGATTTAATCTATTATTTTGGCTATCTAGCCTATCTAATCTCAGGCTCGTCTCTCTATCAGCATTATTTATACAGCACAAAATTAGCTGCAGTCGCTCACATTCCTTTGGCAAAAGGAAGTAGATCTGCCAGGAAAACTGCAAGGTTGCAGCTGGAGCTTGGCTGGTGCAATATATTTACAAGCATCAAAGTTCACCCCTGCCCCTTAGTGCAACGTCATACTTTCTTGACCGGCGAGCTCCGGCCATGCCTGGCCTGTGTAGAACATGAACTCTAACACTGCTAAAGCCTGTGGACATTCTTTTCACTAATACTTTCTGTTTGTACGGTGGCCATGGAATCAATACACAGTATAAAGTATTGCATTTTCCCAAGTCATGCACTTTTTATTTGGTCTCAGCAAATCCCATATGGCTGAGGCATTTTTATAAGAATGCAAGCAATTCTGAGCTCTGTAGAAAACGCTGAGTGCTGCTGGATGCAGGCAGAGGGCAGAAGAGGAAAAATGCATTCCTTTGAACGCACTAATATAGAAGGCAATTAAGGAATACAACAACAATGAGCAATAATTTTCTCTCGTAATGTATGTTGCGCTTTAAAGAGCAGGTGAGGACTCACTGAAAACAATAACAAGTAACATAATGAAGTCCTGCCTACACAGGGATGTTACTTCAGATGTTTTCGATGAGCTGTCTCGAGTGCATTCACAGAGATTGTTTTAAAGTGACTGGGCTTTCATTTTGCATGAATGAACCCCAGGCTCACCAGCTATAAGCTGCATCGAGCTCACAGGAGGATTCTTTCCACTCTCGCAACGATTTTCCCTCGTTGCATAACGTGATGTGGTTTATTTGCTGTCTGGCCCGAGTGCCCTCTTCTGTTACAAGATCATCTGGATTACATCTAGATGAATGCTGGTGGCTTCCTTTGCAGTTCCAGTCCCGCCAGCCAAATTCACACGCTCCCTAGAGCAGCACCTCTTTTCTTCCCGATACTGTCTCATGGGTTGTGTGTAGCACACCCAGGCCTGACTATATGATGGTGCCTCAAATACTAGGATTTGCCAAACTGAATGCAAGAGAGAGGCATTCCTGAGAGGTGGAGCAGTGCCACCATAAAGCAAACACTGGCTGCAAGAGCACAAGGGGTGTGAGCAGGATCTCCAGGACTTTTCTTTCTAAATCCCCAGAACTGGATGAGTTGGAAAAGATTTATATGTGTGAGATTGCCACTGAACCCCGGTATTGTAATGTACTCATGTGATTTACAACAGCTGTCAAATGATGTCACTTCATACAGGGCGTTGTAGAGCTAGTATTTGTTTCAAACCACTACACTGAAATGCAAAGACTGAAGTTACAAAAATGCCTTTTGAAATCCAGAGAGATGGTCAGTTTGCAAGTGCTGCTGAGGGAAATACTGCTGTCACATCCTGTATTCGATTGGAGCGCTGCATCTCCAAACCAGGTAGTATCTGGATGCCATCACTGGCGGTGGAAATGAGCTGCATGAACCACGAACCTCTCTCCACCAGTTTGGCACTGTCTTCCCCAGTGTGGTCGTTGTGGCCTTCCACAAAGGAGAATCCAATCCACGTCCCCACCTCACGCTGCTTGGCTGCGCTTCTGGCCTCGCTGCTGCTCTTCCTGCTGCTCAAACAACACGGCGGCCCAGCATGAGTTAAAGGGAAGGCAGATTGCAGGGCAGACATATTTATTGCAACAGTGGATGCAGAAAGGGAAAAAGCAATAGCAGATTTAATTTGGCTCATACGTTGCTCAAAACACTGAGCTCTTAGCTCCTTTCACGTTTTATGAGACGAATTACCAAAATTAAACATTTCAAAATGCTGAGATTATGAGACACTTATAATCAAATCTTTAGCAATATCAAATCCTTGGATTCAGGCCAATCGCTCTAAAGTCTGTTCTCTTTTAGCGCACACGATGCTGACCTGTATGTGCTACCAGAGATATTAAGGCAAAGACTGCATCCCATTTTACTATGCACAGAGCAAAGTGATGCAACCGTCTTGCTTATCTGTATGGCGTCTCTCATTTGCTTCTGCAATTGAGTTTTTTCAGCACTACTCCTCTGAGTGCATACTCCTCTGATTTATCCATCGCCTTTTTCGGTAAGACTTTTGCCTCATCTCTTGGAAATGCACTTCAAGGTAAAATCCCTACCAAGGTGCACATGTTCTGCAAATTTGAATCCTGTTCCTCTTCACCTCTCACAAGTTCAGGATCATCCCTTCTTCCTGTTCCAGAATCAGTACAGGCTTTCTATAGAACAGAGAAAAGTGAGAGGTATCTTTCTTTGTTACATGCAACCAGGTTCCCTGGAAACATCCATTTCCTAGGGAAGCCCAGACTGAAAAAGCACATGGGAATGACATACCAAATTGAGAAGAAAAAAGGCAAAGGCAAAGGCAAGGGAAAGGGAAAAGGGAAAGGGAAAAAGGCAAGGGAAAGGAAAAGGGAAAGGGAAAGGGAAAGGGAAAGGAAAGGGAAAGGGAAAGGGAAAGGGAAAGGGAAAGGGAAAGGGAAAGGAAAAGGAAAAGGAAAAGGAAAAGGAAAAGGAAAAGGAAAAGGAAAAGGAAAAGGAAAAGGAAAAGGAAAAGGAAAAGGAAAAGGAAAAGGAAAAGGAAAAGGAAAAGGAAAAGGAAAAGGAAAAGGAAAAGGAAGAAAAAAAGAAAAAAATTAAGAAAGAGAAACCTATTATCATGGGCACTGTGTTCAGTGTAGAAATGACAAATATTTGCAATTTGTCACTGGCAACCAAGGCACCATAATGATGAGGTACATGAGCCTTGCAAGCTGCTCAATGCATAAAAAACGTTTCAAAAGAGAAAAGGGGAATAGGAAGGAGAAGTCCATGGATCCTGTGAATGGATTTTAGCACAGAAGCCAGAAGGCACGAGACGAGCTGAAGGATGCTGGTGACAACTTGTGTTAGCTTGCACACAAATATCTAGATTCAGAAGAGTTTGGGACTCTTTGCTGGAAATTGTGCAGAAGGAAGCAGACCTCTGAAGAATATTAGGATGTTATATGCGTATTAGTACCTCAAGTGCACCCTGAGATTAACAAGAGTAGTGGTGACTCGCTGTAGGTCCCCATGGATTTCTGTGCCCTTTCCAGAAAGCAGGAGTGATTTCTGCTTTCATTTGCAAAGGTAGGGGCAGTTAGCACTTGCAGTGTGTTGTGCCAGAGTTAAGCTGAGTAAGTAAAGATTACCATGAAAAAATTGGCAGAGGCATCCCGAAGTTCTCATCTTTCCCTAATAACACTGATTCTTAACAAAAGCAGTAACAAAGACACATTTCTTTCATATCTTTGGCTACAACACATTCATTTTTCACCAATATATTCTCTCATTTAAAGAAGACCAGGACAAAATCCCACATCCTGCTTCCCTGAGCAGTTTGGACACCTCCTGCTTCTCTCATAGATTTTGAGCAAGACATGGTGAGCATCTGTCACTTGCAGCGAATATTGATCAGAGTGTTTGTAAGGCTCCTCCACCTGCCCTTCATTTTTCCAACAAAGCCCTTTGTTATTATTCTACTGTTACTCAGAACAGTTATATAGTTCCTTTATCCAGCACATTTGCCCAGTAAAAGGTGTCATTAGCCAGAGGAGCAGAAAGATGTCTGGGTCTCCCAGAGTGACAAAAGAAATGGCAACATCATTAACATCCATAGCAGTCCAGGGAGCAATTCTTACTGTTGGTGCAGTAAATAAGGCTGAATTTCTAAAAATCCTGTCATCAGCTATTGTATATGACTCCGCACTAATACTTGTGAACTTTCCATACTAATCGATGAGGCTCTGCAGAAGCTTGGAAAATCATCTTTTTTTTCTGTTGATGAAACCTGACTGTCAGTATGAAATACAGGTGCACACGTCCAACCGCTGCTTCCAGCACAACTCAGGAGCATCAGCTTTCCAAATCTTGAAGGATTTTCTCAGTACTAGCACACTGAAACATGCACGCGGTCTGTATTTCCAGCACACTGACAGACCAGGGTCAATCCAGCTAGCACCTGGCTGCCTGGGTGGCTGGCCAGCCCGGGGGCAATGATGCTGCACATCTCCACACCCAGAGGTGCTGCCCTGTTGGGTTTTTCTTGCCACCTATTCATCTGGCAGTCTGTGCAGATGCTTTGCAGCCTTCACCATCTTGAAGTGCTTGTGTTAAGTACTAATCATCCAAGCCAGGGGAAGTGGAGGGCAAGCCGAAAATGTAAATCCTATGGATGCACATTTGTACGCTAGCTGGTATGCATTGGTTATTTCCAAGAAAATGCATTCTTAAAAGTTTTCTTGTAGATACAGAAACAGTTTCTTAGAAACAGTCCTTCTCAGTTATCAGACCCATTTGAAACAAATGAAAAACAAACCTTTCCAAAGGTGATTAAGGTGTCAAAATGTGGCCATGTAAGTAAGAATAACCTATTGAAATAACTATGGTTACTTAAGAGCAAGAAAATAATTAAGTGAAGGACATCTTAAATCTAACAATGGCCACCTTAAATCTAAAATGGCCACATGATGGCCTACTGAATTACTCTCACAGAAGAAGTGTGCTGAAATTTGTGTTCATACAGGGCTCAGCAAAGGAGTAGGAACAGCCTATTAGCAAGGGCAAGACTCCTCAGCAGTGGATTAAAAAAACCACCAAATCCACTTAATAAACAGCCTTAACTCTGATCCATGAATCACAGCTCTTAGATATATTAGTTTCATTTTTCTTTTAGAGTCAAAGCACTTACTTTTATTCATCAGGAAGCATCGCCAGGTGTGTCACCAAGTACATTCCTTATGTAAGTTACTTACATAATAGGTACTTTTGGAACCTAATCATTTATATAGAGCTCGATATGAAAATGTGCAAAACACACACTTTTTGAGAAAGTCTATTATTTTTATATATATTCATTGGAACTTGATTATTATGTAGCTATATCTATGATGTATATGTTAGAGTTGAAGATGCAAACACGGAATTTCTCATATATACAGCTCTTTCAATTTCATTGTACGCTTTGTTTCCAAAAGAGCATTGCATTTGTGTTACACATGTCAAGACTACCAATGAAAACTATTTATTTTTATGCAGGCTTGGAGCTTGCCTATAGCCAGAAGTGGTAAAGTTAATTCATTGAGCTTGATGTTTTGGATATACTTACATCGATATAAAACTTTATACGCAGGAGGTAATGTTGGCTTGTTTTGGGAAGGAGAATAAGCGAAGCCAACACGAAGCACTGTGTTGCTAGCAGAACAGGCGTGTGGTGAGAGGCTGTATGAGTACATAATGCTTTAAGAGATAAATGTAAAGATGAAACACATCATATTGCTACATGAATCAGTTACACTGATCGGTTAAGAGCGCATTCTGCGATGACCACGGTGATGAACACCTCTCACCTAGCGACCGCTGAAGTAAGTAGAAGCCTCGGGTGGGTATTGCCGTGGCAGAAGTCCCAATAGCTCGTGCGCGGGAGATAAGCGGTGGCTGAACAGCCAGGGTGAAGCCGCAGGAGCTGGGCAGGAGCTGCCACCGGAGAGGCAGTAAAAGCGCCTTGTCTTCTTGTCTGGTAGCCGAGGTCCTGAGGGTCCTTCGTGCGCTACGGGGCTGCAGGCACAAGGAGGGGGATTTGCGGGTTGAGGTGTGACAGGCCCGCGGCCTGGGGTTTTTGGTGCCTGCGGTAGAAAGAAGGGAGCAGCAGCAACGTGGTTTTGCCTCAGTTTCTGTCAATACAGAGACCAAGGAGGCGAGTCTCCGGCGGGGCAGGGATTCTTTCCTCCGGGTTTTGCAGGAAGACGCCCCTGTCAGAGTCACTTGACAGGATTTGCCTGAATTTTGAAACTGGAGAGGGGGAACCCAGCAGACGGCTGCTGCCGCGCCTCTGGCCGCTGCCCGGGACGGGCCCCGGGCCCGAGGGGGGCCGGGGCCGAGGGGGGCCGGGGCCGAGGGGGGGGCCCCATTTTTGCGGCTCTGCGTCCCGCGGGGCCGGCCCCCCTCGGAGCCGGGGCAGAAGGCGGCGGGACGGCCCCCCCCCGAGGGGCGGCGAACGGAGCCGGGAGAAAATAATAATAATAAAAATAATAACAAAAAATTATTAAAAAATAATAACAAAACAATGCGACGGCTATGGTAGGGGAAAGGAGAAAAAAATAAAATAAAATGAAAAAAAGAGCCGGTGCGCCGGACCTGTCCGGGTTTAACGGCCAGCAACAGGTGGCTGCCACCGCAGCGGGCGGCTGCCGGGGACCCCCGGTGCGGGGCGGCTCAGCCCGGAGGGGGGCGGCGGGGGGGGGGGGGGGCGGCGGCGGCACCGGGGGCCCGGCTCGGCCCGGCCCGGCCGCCTACAAGTCCCGTGCGGCCCCGCGCCGTCGCGGCTGTTGCCGTCGCGCCCCGTCCCCGCGGCCGCCCCCCGCCGCCGCTCCCCGCCCACTGTCGGCGGCGCAAGCGCAGGGGAGGCGGCGTCCAGGGCAAGTCTCCCTAATGTAAGATGGTGGCCGGGCTGGCAGCGCAGCGCCCCGAGCTCGGAGCTTCCCCGTCCCTCGCCTGAAGGCCGTCGGAGCAGCCGCCGAAGCGCCCGGCCGGCCGCCGCCACAGGTCCCGCCCCGGGAGCGCCGCCGCGGTCGCCCCCCGCTCTCCGCTCGGCTCCCCTCGCCTTCCCTCCCCACCCTTCTCCTCCTCCTCCTTCTCCCCTCTCCTCCTTCCCCACACGCTCGCCCGCCCGCCCCCGCCGGCCCGGCAGGGAGAGAGAGCCGCGCACACGCACCGCGGGCTGGGCAGGGCCGAGCCGGGCCGGGCCGAGCCGAGCCGAGCCGAGCCGAGGAAGGCGGGTGAGTCGAGCCGCAGGCCGGGCCGGGGGAGGAAGGAGGGAGGAGGAGGAGGAGGAGGGGTGGGGGAGCCGGGCCGCCCTGCCTACGAGAGCGCCGAGGCTTCGCCGGGACGGCGCAGGCCTCAGCCCACCCCCCCGGGCCGGCCCCGGCGGTGGGGGGGACGCGGGGCGAGGCGGCGGCCGCCGCCGGGAGGGGGGCGCCGGGCACCGGGGGGAGGCCGCCGGGGGTCCCCGCCGGGGGTTGCCGGGCCCCGGAGCCTCCCCGGGCACGGGCGGCCGGCCGAGAGGGGAGCCCCGGGTTTGCGTGGAAATTTCCTCTCTTCCCCTCCTGCCTCCTCCCCGCGGCCGGGCTCCATTTGTTCTTGTGATAGGCACTTTTATTTTAATATTGGGGGGGAGAGGGAGGCAGATGGCAAATGGCAGCGTCTTGTTTTATTTTTTTCGTGTTATTTTGTACCGTCCCTGTAACCTCCTGAGATTTGCCTGTCTGTAAAATAATCGGCATGTAACTTTCCGTCTCCCCCTTGCAAAGCGCTGGAAGCCCTTTCCATTTTGTGCGTTAGCAGGAGCAAATGACAGGGCTGCGTGCGGACTCTCCTCTGACTTCCAGTGACTGTCACGGAGCTCTACCTGCCAGGCTGAAAGTGAGCTGCTGCTGTCTCCGTGTGCACGGGAAGACAGGAGGGAAAACACATGAGATCGCTTCCTTACTGTCCCAGGAAGGATTTAATAGTCCATAGCTTAGATGACTGTGTCAGTGTAGTGACACCAAATGCGTAGTTCACAGGAGCAGTAATTCTTTGGACCGTATCTTAATGTAAGCAAAAGCCATCAGCTGGTTAAAGCTGTGGAAACTCTAGGCCTGCAGATGTTCGCTTGCTCCTGCCCAAGTTTTAGAAGTTAATGTTGGCCGAGCGCATGTTTACTGAGCCCGTACAGATTCATAACGCGCTGAGCTTTAACTGTCTGTATTTCATTTTAGTTTCCAAGTGTTTCAACTTGGACATCCCTGTACTTCGACTTTGCATTCATGTAAACATGATGACTGGCATTAACAGCAGACACTTGTACAGATAGACAAATATGAGGAAGAATGAGATTCCTGCTGTCCTCCCCGTATTCCTGTTTTATTTGTTTCACAGGGAAAGCACAGCGAAGTGCGGTCTTATGAAGAGCAGAGAATAAAATAGCTGTAAGGTTTGAGGGGACGGATTGGTTTCAGCTGGCCTCCAAATACTCAAATATGCATCCAGTTTCTTCATGTCTCTCTAATAACGTAGCGGACTAGCGCATGGTCTAGGAGTCGGATGCGTTGCACCTTAAGCTTTTGGGATTCTGTGGTAGACTTTCTAATTCATAAACAAGATGAACACATGTAAGTGTTTAGAAATGCTTGGCAGTTGAACTTGGCTGAATTGCAAGCAAAGTTCATCCTAGGGGAAGGGATTGTTTTGGAAAGGGGGGAATACAATGATAAAATGATCTCTGCTTTTAACTTACTGTTTCTTCAGGTGCCGCCTCTTATTAGCTTTTTAAATGATGACTCTTGGATGATCCTAACAGCTTTCTTTCTAGAGGAAGGGTGGTGAGTGCCTTTCAGGAACAGTGCTCTCAAAATTTGTTGGTGCCTTTTCTTCAGCAAGTTTAAGAACTGCTATACGGTGCCCTCTAAATGAAATGCTGGGATTAAAGAATTTGGTCAGAGAATCTGCGCAAGTATGTGGCTTTTATTTTTTTATTAAAAATATTAATTATAAACAGATAGATGTCCTCCTATCTGTCCCTGTAGTTCAGGAAAGTTAGGATATTCTATATATAAGTGAAATGGTTTGAAATTACTCTGACCAAGATCTTGATCTCTTACCAAGCAAGGGCCCTGAAGGCTTAACCTTGACAGTTATTTCTTAAAATTTTGCCTACCTCTTTGAAATATGTACCGTCTGAAATAAACTCATTTACCTGTGCATACAAAACATGTTCTAAGTGACTGATCATAGATCAGACGAGGCATCTTAGGCCTTACATCCCTTTATCAGAGCTAAGAATTTAGTTGTCCAAGGCCTTACCACATGTTGGAAGGAAATTAATTGCTCAGGAAAACCACTAGCATCAAGAGTTCTTGAATGTTCACATGGGGAATGGTGTGTTAGGTTCTACAAACCACCTTTTGCCACACTTGTATTTGTGTAGTATTGCTATGATAATTAAGTGCATCTGTGAAAGATTGCAAAACTTATCTTGTTTTAATGTCCTGAATGTTTCTGTTCTTTAAGGTAATTTTGATGCTTTCTTTAATTTCTAGTGTGTAAATTCTGTCTACTTTGTCCTATTTTTATCAGATGGAAACAGCATGAAGAGTCAGGAATCGGTGAATAAGTAGGCATCTCTTTGGGCCCCTTCTATCTAGTTCTTGAAGAACAGACCAGTTCCTTTCAAGAGATTGGTTAAAATTTACTAACGCTTTAACAATTACAAATGCTTACCAGTCTTCGAAGTATAACAGCAGATAGTTTGGTGTGGATTAGGATGGTGCTCAGATCTTCTGGTTCTACCTGTAAGCAAACTGGGAGGGAGATACAAGTATCTAGCGGGCAATGTGAGTGTAAGCTCTGTAAGTAAAAGCATGTATACATACGTTCTTGTGCTAAACCGTTTGGATCTGTTAGGTGTATGTTTTCATCAAACTGGGTTTTGTTATGTTGTACCAGAAACTTTAATCGTATGTTTGGTTCTGTCAGATGGCATTTTTCTTGAGTGAACCTGATAGGGGGATCCTCATCCTCTTCTTATTTCAAAATTATATTAAACAGTCTACTAAATTAGTGAAAGTTCAGAAGGCATGTTTTTGACTAGCTCTGGCTAGCTGTTACTAGACTGGGTACTCCAGCCTAAAGAAAAGAATTAGTGTTTAAAATAGTGTTTGCCACATAGCACTTAAGTAATAAGGTCTGGTGTTTTTTGTGGGGGTGGGGTAGTGTGTTTTTGCTTGTTTCCCCCTGGCTGTTCTAGTATCATGGCAGATCTAAGGTCTTTCTTGTAGGGGTATTTCATTTCAGTGGGCCTTAACAGTGTTTTCTTAAACGTGTACAAAGTAGTTTATGTACGCGCTATCTTATGCACATGCTGTAACAGCATGAGGAAGCAAGAGAACGGCACCTTATCACTCCTTTTGTGTATTTTAAAACCCATCTATGTACTATATTCTTGAGCAGGAATAGGTTAGAGTTGATTTCAAAATATAATTATGTTTCAGTATTATTAGTTAGTTCATCTCTTGCTGGTTTTCAAACTGCAGAGAGGTGGGTTGGGATCAGTAAAAAGGGCTTCGTGCATCTTCTAGTCAGTGAGTTTAAAGATTGCTATAGAGTTGATGCAAATGTGCTGCTGAACTTGATGGGCATGGAGCTTAGCTCTTGGCCGGGGCTTGCTCCCAGAGCGGTGCTGCCTGCTTTTGACCAGGATCTGTTTTGTAAAGGACGATGGCAAAACTTTGGTTGTCTGCGAGTGACTTTCTTCTGCAGTCCCAGCATCAGTTTCTTCCTTGCTGCGCTCTCAAGAATTAGATGCCTAATATGAAGTAGATTTCAATTGCCTGCAGTATCTGATGTGAAATAACTGCGCTATTCCGAGCTTTGGTTGTGAGATGGAGGGCTCCCTGTTGGAGCGCGGATCGTTGGACTGTGTCCTTCTGGGGTTTGGTTTTCTTAGTCATCACAGCTTAGCAGTCCTTGATTTCTGAAATGCAAAATTGCAGCATCTTGTGTTTGATTGTAAATACTAGTTAGCAGCACTAGGATTTCCCCTTCTTTCTGTTTCAAAAGAGATGAAATGGATGGAGAAAGAACGTGTAACGATGGTATCTCCCCTTTCTTGACTTTGAATTTCTGCTAACGAATTTGGAACGGAATCACAGGAACTTTGTATGAGTGACAGGAGTAAGTACTGTGGTTTTTAAGTAGTGCTTCATCCCTGCTACTACTTCAGCACATTTTTTAGGCCTCCTTCAGGGTGGACTGCAACCTAATCTTCTGTTTTGGACTACTGAGCTCTAATCTCTTCCTTGCTGAGCAGAACGGGCATTTACTTTCCCAATATGGATATTCTTAAACAGTTTCTGCTGTGTAAAATTTGATGCAGAAAAGTAGTAAGTAAAAGGGTGGCAATCTCACTCATTGTAGGGCAAAATATGCTATATAGGAAGACCTGCTACCAGCTTCCCAGCTTAATGCAATGAACAAGTGAGAAGCTGGGCAACTTGTTTTAGGAACAGTGAGTTCAACAGATGACTTATTAGAAAGGAGGCTACACATTTGTATTTTAGTTTAAATCTACAGTTACAGCAGAAAGCTTAATACAAAACCTGTTTGAACGGTGTATATTAATTTTAAATTGCAAGATGCCTGGGCTAAGACTCATAGAGGTGTGAAATACTGTATTTGCAACCTAGGTAATGTTATTACTGCAAACCTATCTCTTATTACATGTTAACAATAACTTACCATTTAAAAAATACATATTTAACAACTTCAGTGCAGGTATTGAAGGAAATAATTCAGTGATATAGAGATATACTTTGCAATTGCTGACCTGAGGGAGTTCAAGTGATGATAAAAGTTTTGATGAAGGTGATGTGCCACATAGGTAAGCATGTGATGACTGCCATTCAGAGTTTCTGGTTTGCAGTACAACATAGAAATTAAAAAAAAAAAAGGGGGGGGGTGGGGGGGGCAGGGGGTTGGAGAAGTGCATAGTGGTAGTCACGAGATGCATGGAAAAAGTGTTCAGCTGCTTTCTTTCTTTCTCTACCTTCTCTCCAAACATAATGAGTGAAGATAGGTATATATGTAGCTGTGGCTGTACCTGTCAGTTCGAGGCCTAAAGCTTTGCTGTGATCTGCAGAAGTTACCTTGGGCTGCTGGATGATTCAGAAATAGAAACTATACCCCCCTCTCTTTGAATAGCTTCTGCTTCATTACATGTGACTTTTCTTTTAATGAAATCTAGAATTCGTCTTCAGTGTCTCATTCATAAAAAAGTATCCTCTGAGAGCTCCTAAAGTAGCATGAAAAGAAAGGCCAAAACTTGTTAGGTCAAAATCTGTGTTTATAGGTCAGCTTGTCTTGTAGATAATCTGAGTGCATCTCCCCCTGTCAGTGTGAAAGGTAGGGGCCCTGAACTGCTGGAATTAGCTAAAAGCACTAGTCCAAATGAGAGAGGGGCCCAGGAACGCTGATCCAATTTGTCTAGTGATTTAATCTTGCTGCCATTTGTCATAGAACTGCTGCTCGTCTAAAGTAGCCCACTTGCATGTGCTTCTGTTGCTTGTTAGCAAGTCCGATCCCTCTTCCTACGATGGTAAGTTTTCCTTTTACAAACTTCATCTTGGGCGAAGGGTCAAGGAAGTTGTAACTGAAGGAACCAAGTTTGAGAAATTGTAGTTTCTTGTCTTTGAAAGCTTCTTTGCCAATACTTTCATTTAGTGAAGTGTGCATTTAACATATTAATGTTGTGGCTTCACAGTTACTGGCAAACTGGTTCTGGAATATCAGGTGGTAAGTCTGAAGGCAGAGGACGATTGCTGGTGGCTTTCTTCAACATAACTGTTAGTGTGCAATAAAAATATGAAAGAATAGCTGGGAAATCTAAGGAAATACAAGCTTTGTAATCATCAAGCTGTCTTTTGCACACAGGCAGGCATCTTCTGGCTGGTTTATAGCTTTGTTTGTCTTGAGTAGTAGTGGTAACTGTAAGAAATGCTTCACTGTAGGTCCATCCTCTTGTTCACAGCAGTGTAGTGGCTTCCTGCTCTAATTGAGCTCTCTTAAAGCCATTAATTTCTTAATCATTTTGCTCGTGGTCTCATTTTGATTTAACCTTGCAGGCTTGTGATTCCCTGGAGGTGGGGCAGCAGCATACCTTGTAGGAGAACGATTGCTCTGGTTACTACTACATAAATACATAGCGCAGTGAAACTCGGTAAGAACCAGCTGTGTTGTGTGACTGTATGACTCTTTGACAGTGTTGAGAAAACACCTTGCCTCAGTTGGAAGCTGCTTGGAATTGGTTCTGTAAAGAGCAGCATCTTTTGCTGGGCTGCCAGCTAACTGCTTTCAAAGAAAGGAGGGAGCCCCTACAGCCATCTTTGTGAGGAGGCCCGCTGTGGTATTGCTGTTACTCTTTTGGGTTAGGTATGTAGAGTGTAATCCAAGCGAAGAACCAGAAGACAGGCACTGGGAATTAAAATCCTTACTTTATCTCTACTGATAATTAGTACCAGTTACTGTTTGTTGTATTTTTTTGTGTGTGCACATGTGTGTGCCCGTGCATACACTCACATACTTTACTCTATTGAGTAGAGGCAAGCCAAAATTTATTTTCTAACAAATTTCACTTGGGAGGAAGAGGTGAGAGGCAGGTTCCTTCTGGCATTTGCAATACCGTAGTCAGCCGTGCTGAGCAGCTGAGCCACTCATTGGGTGAGAGGAGCAACCAGCTGCTGCTCGTGCTGCATGCACAGTGTACGTCTGAAAGCTTGGAAGCAACTTCCATAGAAGTGCAGGGCAGCACCTTTCGATAGTATACCACTTTTTTCCTGGGACTTCAGATGGACTTGGGAAAGACATCAGTATGTGGAAGTGTATGAGAAAGGCTTGGTGTCACTCCGTGGTGTTTTACTAAATATACAGCCAGATATTGAAGAGAGCATCCCCTCAACCAGAGCCGCCATCAATATAGACGTTGGTGAGGCCTCCTTAATATTGTATTTCTCTTGTATAACTTTTCCTCTTCTTTTTAAAAAAGAAAGATTTAATAGCCACTTCTTAAGGCAGTTATTTGAATCTTGTCTGGATTCTTTTTAGTTTGCATCTCATGTGGGCTTTGCCTTCTCCGAAGGCACTGTGCTCAGCTGCTCTTGATCAGTAAGAATTTAGAGCTGCTTATTAGTTTGGGGGGTGGGAACAAACAAAACCTGTGAAGTAAAGCCACAGCATCTAAAGAATATGCTGGGCAAGTGCATTTGAACTTCTGTGCTTTTTATAGCGTCTTGCAGTCTGGCAGATTACTTTTTGGGGGATTGAATTCAGGATTTTGTACATAGCTAGTGACTCCTTAAATTCACCTGCCTGAATTAATGTACTTCCATATAGCTGAGGCAGTAGTAGAAGGAATATATCTAAAACCAGTGCTCCACACCCTCCTGAAGCTGGTGGAAACTGATACTCTGCTTTTGAGTATTTTACTGGATTGTTTCTTTTTAGACTATTAAATTGTTTTTCCCTTTCTGCACAGCCTTTTTAGAAAATGACCTGGAAAACTATGTCCCTAGGATACTTCTTAATGCTCTCCCTTTCCTTTTTTCAAAGTCAATTGTTTTTGTCTGTGACTGTCTCTAGAATTTGTTTACTACAGCTATAGGTTATCTTCAAGCCATCATATGCTCTATTCCCCATTGAGATAAAGGTACTTCCCTGAATGGAGGTGTTGATCTTTCCCAACCTTGTTGTTTACTAACAAATACATATTTCTCTGAGCAGTAGCAGCAGAAGACTGTAACTCATATACCAGACATGTGGGAGGTAGGATTTATGATCAGAGTGAATACTGCTCAAACTTGTCACCTCTGTGGATTTATAGCACTTGTATGGAGTGAGTGATAGGAAGATTCTTTCATCCTCTGAAGTTTACTCCTGCTAAGTTATATGTATGAAGTTTGGTTTGCTTTCTGAAATATAACTTATTTTTTGGAAACGCAAAACAAATATCTATGGTAAAGCTGTAGTTTACTTTGATTAGTTTTAAACGTAAGCACATGCTAGTGGTTATGCCTTGTTATTGTTAATTTGTGAGTTCTTCAAACTTTCCAGCACTTACTCCATTGGAGATGGAACCTTCACTTGAAGGCATTGATGTAAGATTGCTATCTGGAGTCTTTAAACTCGTGTGTTTAGTTAATAAAAACAAAACCCAAAAACTTGGGTAAATCAAGGTCATCCTGAATTTCTGCCCGAGAGGAATTTAACTTTTACCCTTGGGACAGTCTTCTGATTGTAGTTTCAGCCCATATTTTCGTTTGTGTATGTCTTTATTTCTTATCCTTAACTGTGTCTGCTAAAAGTGAATGGTAATTTGAGAGATAATTGATAACTTCTGAGTGGTGTTGTCTCAAATGCCTAGGCTTGTGGATCTGAGCTCCGTACTGATGTTCTTTTGTTACAGCAGTGATCTTGTTGGGTAAAGAAATGATGAATGAAGTGTCATCTTCCACTTTCTGAAAGGTACTTTTTATAGAAAAGTGCAACGTATGCTGAATGAATATTTTTTTTATTCTCTTTAGTTAAACAGAACTGAGTCAATGTCTGCCTTCAGATGATAGGACCAATAGGTCACTGGTGTTACTGGATGCTGCATTTTAGTTAGATGCACCTGTGTTCTGCCCAACTCATTTCTCTAAATTGCTAAGAGATACTGCAATATGTAGAATTATCTGCTACAGAGCTGTAGATTTTGGAGAAGACTCACCTCTTAATGCTTTCAGGGTAAAACAAGAAATAAACCCAAGGCCTAGCTTCCTTTCGCTTCAACAGTGCCATAAACTTGGATGCAGGGTGCGTGCTATATTTGCAATCAACTTTACCTTCCAGATGTACTTAAAACAATTGAGCTTTCTTGATGTATAACTTGTGCTTTTTTTCCCTCTGTTGGACTTGGCAGTTGCTAGCCACAGGGCTAGTGCTTTAACTACTTGTTTCCTCCTGAAAATGCCTAAGTATAGGTACATAAGTGTAGCTGTTGTATCCATTTAAAGTAAAAATGGCCTTTTGTATGTTAAGCTTGTACTGTAACTTCACAGTTCCACTGTAACACATGGATTTACACATTGAGACAGTTACAGTGTGCCACAGCAGTCTTTATGCTAGGGAATTCTTCTGATAAAACACTTTTCTACCTGATGCTGCAAGTTTAGGCTTTGTTCTGTGGCTCAAGCACGCTTTGTAGTTTCATTATAGTCAATAGATATACTCCATTGGGTAAAGTTAGGTACAACTTAAATGTTTGTAGGATCAAGGCATTAATTTTTAGCGTTTTGTTTTCTGCCTTGAGCTCTGTATAAATTCAGGTAGCTTCTAATGTGTTCCTGTGTTGCCTGAGGTTTAAAGTGAAAGTACAGGCAGGTTATTCATCTAATATTACTGTATCTCCAAAATGTTAAGTGTTCCTTTGCCTGTGGTTAACAACTGACTTGGCTATGCCTCTGTGGTGAGAGGTAAGCATTGTCAATATGGCCCAAGTCAGGTTTGCTTCCTTTTGCTCTCATGTGGCTGTGAAGATACCAAGAGCATAAATGGCTGAGCTGGAACCTGCAGGTGGTGACTTTGCTGTTTCTCAAGTTTTTGAATGAGATTGAAGAGACTGGCCAACTGTTTCTGCTGCTGTGTGATTTTGGGTAGCTTCTCAAGGATTCTGACTAACTTTTCAGGAGGTGCAGGGACTTAATTTATTTGTAGGAATTAAAAAACAAAAACTAGATGAGTACAGACCTTTTCTGAAATATTTATTCCCCTCTTTTTGGGAATCAAAGAAAGGAGGGGGGCTTTCCTGAGATGTGTGGAGGCCTGTAGAGAAGATTTGTTTTTCTGTTAATGAAGCTTTGCTGTTTGTTCCGGTATCCATAATTCCCCAGTCATTCCCTTGAGAAAAGGGAAAACATTTTCCTCCCCCAGGAGGTCTAAAGTAAATCTTTGGATACGACCCTTCTCCATGCCTCTTTCTCCTCTCTCTGGTATTCACTGACTTACTGGCCAAGACATGGATTTCCCAGTAGTTAACAATTCCTTACGTTACTTGTTTCACCCGAGAGTGTTGGTGTCTAAATAGCTAGTACTGTCCTGAAATATGTTGCCATTAGCCTGATGAGTAAGTTTGGAGTACGGAAAGGGTGATTTGGAAAAGGGATATTAGAAGTTTTGCTTGTGGTTATCACTAGGACAAAAACCTTCCCAGAACGCAAGCGTGCTTGTGGCTCTTCTGTTAATTTATCTCACCTTGAGTATCAGCTTATGGTTTAGATGGCAGCCTGTAGAAAGTACTCTTATTCTCCTTCATGTTATATCTTAAAGTGTGTACAACAGAGGTTTTTCTGATCTTATTTACTCGTCCCTGTGTATCCAAGTATATATTTAATCCTGTAAAACTTCTGCTCTGCTCAGCAGAACTGTCATTCAGTTGGGTGGCTTTTTTTGGGAGTTCTTCCATAACTAATTCTAGTTTAGAAACAGCTACAGGCTGAATATGAGATGTCCCTTCTTTCTTTCTCTCTAGAGTTGAGATGTCCTAGGAGCGGATTACAGTTAGAGAGGCAGTGTACAATTCATTTCAGTGTGTACGGGAAAAGATTTTAATATAGAATCATAAAGGTTGAAAAAGATCTCTAAGTTTATCTGGTCCAACCATCCCCCATCCACCAATATTACACACTAAACCATGTCCCTAAGCACCACATCCTGGGGGTGTTTAAGGAAGGGTTGGGACAGTGACTCTACCACCTCCTTGGGCAACCCATTCCAATGCCTAAAAACATAACCAGGGGAGAGCATGAACGCGGTCCCCCACTACCACAAATGATGCAGCAGAGTCCTGCTGTTGTCTCTGGGGAAGTGTAGGGATGAAGAAAATCCACTCTAATCCAGACTTTAGACTGAAAATCTTACATTTCAATGTCATCGACGCATATGAGCCATATGAGTTTGCCAAAATTCTATGAGTTTGAATAATACCAGTAACAGTTGTTGTTGTTCCGTTAATAGCGGCATTAGGCTTCCGAACACCTGAAGGTGACAGAGTGGAGGTTAGCGGAAGGCCATCAAAATGTCTGGGACAGTTTGATGCTCTCTGAGACCAGGTGAGAAGAAATGAAGGGAAGTTGGGTCTTCATCCTGGAGAAGAGAAGGCCTCAGGAAGGTGGGAGCTAATAGTGCCCACTGGTACCTGTGGGCAGGGTATTGAGAGTACTGAGCTGGGCTCTTCGCAGCAGCGTGCAGAGGGCACGCAAGAGACAGCAGGCTTGAGTTAAAATAACTGGCTTTAAAAAGAGTTTCACCATGGAGATGTCAACTGTTAGAACAAGTTTCTGAAGGAGGTGTCCATCCTTGGCTGCTTTGATGACCCAGCTAGGTAAAGCCCTGAGTAATTAGACTGGCCTTTGTGACCTTGCTTTGAGCAGGAGGTTGATTAGAAAACCGTTGAGGTCCTTTGCAATCTGAGTGATTCTATGATGCTATAACAAAAACGCAAAACTCCTCTGCTTCATCAACAGAAAGTTGTCCGTGTTTGAGTTTCAAACCAAGTATCAGTCATGGGCCTTAATAGTGTGGGTTCAGTGGAAGTGCAGAAAGGTTTTTAAACTTGAAAGGAACTCCTTGAAGTAAGCACTGAAGCTTGTGGGTATGATACGTGAGAACTGCTGAATCTCTTTCACTGAAAAAGGATGTTACCTGGAGAAAAAAAAAAAAGAAAAAGCTTGAGCTGGTTGCTTAAATTCAGTGATTAAGTGCTCTGAAGTGAATGACTTCTGGATACCCTGTCCATGGTACTGCAGGTGCAGCCTGAGCCCTTCAACAGCTGCAGTAAGCCTGGGAGTGTGCTGGAATAACAGTGGTGTAGTGGTGAAGATGGGGTTGGCTGTGTGTGTGGCTGTTTCCTCTTGTTTGTTTTTCCTCTGCAGGGTTTTCTTTTATCCTTTGAGCTTATAGTTCTCTTCGAAGCCTTAGAACAGTAACAGCAGTGTTTGTGTCTAAAAGCTAGTTAATGTAGTTGACTCACTGCGTAAAGCATGCGAAACTGAGTAGGCTTCACTTCTGTTGGTTAAAAAGCACGATTTTATTGCAGATAATACAGAATAACTTTTGCAACTTGTAACTGCAAGTACTCTATAATTTGTCTTAGACCAGAATTTGTCTCAAATTTCTGCTTAAGCTAAGACCTTTAGGCAGCTTGCTAGTGATTTGCAGGGTTATGAATCAAGTCACGAATAAAAGATTAAAATTAGCTGTTGAACATCATCGCGGTGGTTCATAGCTTCTGCAGTGTCTCCTGGGAGCATGCAGGCAAGGAAGGAAATGTGGCACCTGAAACTTTTTCTTCTACTTCGTGCAGTACTTATGTATCCTTCATAATAGTTATCTTAGACCTTACAGGTGTTCTTTTTCATGCTTGGGATTTTTTAAACTAACCCTTTGTTATGTTGAAGTTGCTGTTAGATAAAAGCTCAAGGATGCATAATTTTTCAATACCTTAGTACTTGTATTTGCTGGAAAAGCAAAAAACATTGGACAAGAATTCTGGCCTTTTTGACCTCTATGTACTAGGGCTTGCTATGGTTTAGTGGCACTTGCAAGATAAAAGTTATGGACTAGTGAGCTAATACAGGTATTGGTGAAATACCCGATACCTTTAGAGAACACTGTAAAGAAAGTGTTCAGGAGAACTTTTTGTGTGTCCAGTAATATTTTTCAAGTCGGTCCATCAAACAAGTTTAGCAGGAATAATATAAATATTCATACAAGTGTATTTCATTCTGGCCTGGAGGAGTGGGGAGGTAATTTATTCTTCAGGTTGACCTTGGTTTTGGCTTCCCCACACAGCTGGTAACTTAGTGTGATAAGGACAAGCTTGGTTACTGTGGGTACTGGAGATCTGGACTGCAGTTAGCAGATAGCGGTGACCACGATATGTAAACTACATATAACTCTGAACTAGACCTGAGCGCCAGCTAAAAGGTCAGCTTTTAAATATTCAGTGACTGCTGGAGAAGTAGAGTTCTGCAATCTTGACTTTCTGCTGTAAGAAAAGCAGAGAAAATGACAGACAGGATCTTCATCTAAATGTAAGATTTTTTTTTTGGAAACATTCAACATTGCAGTAACTCTTCTGTTGTTGGAGGTTGTCCTTTGCCTCCTATATAGCTTGTGGATTATATTTTGTACTTTCTCTATTATTAGAGACGTTGAAAATTTTAAATAGTTTTGTCTTCATCTACAAATGCAGATGTGATGTTTAAGTAAGATTTTTGAAGGGTATGCGGGGGAAACTATTTAAGCCGTATAAGAAGTTCCACATCGTAGTCCTGTTGTAGATAAGTAGCATGAGAGAACCATTCTGAAAGACAAAGTGACTTGTAAAGGTTGAAGAAAGTTAAGAAGCAGACCCTGAATTAGTGTTGAACTCTGGGGAGAGACTAAATGCAAGGTTTATAAATGTGGCTAAAAGGGAAGCAAATGCAGCTGGGATGTTAGCAACCACAGTGCTGCCTGTCATGGACACCATGTGATGGTTCTATAACAGATACGTCAAAGATTTTTCATCCTATTTTAAACTGACGAAAGATGCTTGATTTACTGCACAGGTATAGTACATGGAAGGCTCTATTTTCTTGCTTCTCCCTTGTCAAAAAGATTTGGATATAAAGGTGACTTGTGACGTGTATCCTGTTGCAGAGTATCAAAGATCTTCTCTTGCCCCTTCCCCTGTCAAAGTAGCTATGGGCTTCCTCTGCTATGCCATAGTTCATCTTGAAGTGTGGCCGTTTAGAACGTTCATCTTCTTTTGTCTTTCACTGAGAATAATGATGTAAATGACAGCTGATTCTAATTCTTATGAACAACCTAAAAACAATTTTTTAAAATTAATTAACAAATTGTTTAATTTTTGTGAGAATTTGGGACATCTGAATTCAGGATCAAGTGCTGAATATATTAAGGAGCGTACTTGTAATTTGTATCAGTCAGTAATTACTGAATTTGGAGGTGCTATGTTCTGTCATTCTGCCCCACTCTGCAGAAATATGCTTCGCTATGAGCTGGCTGGTAGTGACACCAAGGATTACTGCGTGTCTGCAAGGCCGAGTGCAGCGGCAGTGTCTTGTTAGACCAGTATACCTGTTTATTATATACATTGGTCTAATAAAAGATACCATCTCAGCCTACAAACCTTGCTGATACCCTGAAACCATTGGGGTTGCTTTGGAGTGGTACAACTGCAGGAGTCTGCTCGAGGCACAGGAACGTGGCTTCTCCGTCTTTGGCAGCCTCGGGACTCTGCAGCAGAGCACAGAGGTAGGAGGAAGATGATTTTCTTTCCCTCCATGCTTGTTTTCTTCCTTTCTCGTGGCTGTCCTTAATCCATGCCCTGCTGGTCAAGGATGGCTGCTGTGGTCCCATGCTCTGTTTTTTGTATTTAGGCACTTGTGTTCAGCTGCAACAAAACGACTTGCGATTTCAAGTGGAGAAACTTAATTCTGGGTAGTGTTATCTTTTGTTATCTTACATGCTGTGACCTTAAACTAGAGAGAATGTTCTGTGTGCGATAGCATTCTTGGTCTTATGTCCAAGGCTACACATCTCAAGGAGTTTTAAAAAAAGTGCCTGTAAATGTCGCTTTAATATTGTCTGGAACATTTTTCAGGCCTTCGTTGAAACTTTTTTTGTATGAAAATCAAAAAGCTAAGCTGTAGCTTGAAATACAGCTTCTGGGAAGTAGTGCTTTATCTTGGGGCCCCTGGCAGGACAGGGGGAATATGGAAGTGAATTCTGAACGTGGTTGGTTTAGGGCTCCTGCCTTTTGGAGAAGCAAAAGAGCCTGGCAGCTGCTGTGGTCCGTAACCCTAAGGAATGGAGGCAGTGGGAAGAGTGTCTCTGCTGCTGGTGTCGTCAGACTTCATTCCTGCGGGGAGAGGACGTTACTCTTCTGCTACTCTTAACTCAGACTTCTTCTCTGTACTACCTACTCCACCCAATGAGCATTTCCTTCCAGAGTTTGGGAATTAAGTTGCTGGTGTTGCAGTGGCAGCAGGAACACTTAATCCATTTCCAAAGGTTTGCTGTTTGTGTGAGAGCTGGGAATTCGTTTGACTGGTGGTGTAGTCTAAATCTGGGAATGATGATAAAGTTGAAACATGCATACGTCACTAAATTTTAACAAACGGAATGGAGAAAAGCATTAAAAAAATCCCCCCTCCAAAAAACTGCCCTTTATTCACCCCGACTTTTCATTGTTTTATCTAGTTATTGCCATGTTAATGCTTTAAAGGCATTATGTGTATTATTACATCAACCAAAAACCCTTGATAACATCTGATTTACCTGTCTGCATGGACGATACTGATTACAAACCTTTTCTGCTCGGTACCTGAAGAGAAAAAGCTAACCTGCTTTTCATAGCCAAATATTCCTGCTTAAAAAAGAGCAGATAAACTTTTCCTTCTCTTATGTGTTGTTGTCCTCTGTTACTTTACACCTTCATTACTGTATGAATCTGGCCTTTATGCAGATGAGGATTTAAAAAATTGAAATAATGTAGACTGGTCCAGTGAAGTGGCTACAGCACTTGCCAGTAAGTGGATAGCCTGGGTGCTGTATTTCTGAGTATTTCTCCTCCCCCTTGCAAACCTCTAGGAAAGGTGCTCTGTAGCTACGTTGTTGACTGGATAAATGGTTCTGAGAAATACCTTTGTAAACCCAAGGGGGTAAGTCGGTGGTGTGGTGACTTGGTATTATTTTGAAAGTGGACGTTTCTGTTGCAGACAGCAAAACCTCTCCATTTCTCTTGCTCTGCTGTTGGAACGCTAATGAGGGTTTTCAGGTTGCTCTTTAAAACACTTAATTGCTGTTCAGCACCTTGCAGATGAAGACTAAACCACACTGCAAAGTCACTATTGTAGGTTTGTAATCACATGCTAGCCCACACAAAAGTGGCAAGGCACGATGACCCATTGTTTCATTTTGTAGTTTCTGCTTGCACGTTTCAAATGGAGCATCTGTGTTTTTTAAGACTAATTTTGGAAGATTTTTGTCATCAGATTAAGCTCTGTGCTTAACTGCTCTCCTAAAGCAAATAATACCTGGTGTCTGATCTGTTGTGTTGTGTGTCCTGTAGTTAACACATCTGGTAAGCATGAAGGTTAAAAAAAAAAATCACACCCATTTGTAACTCATTATGGCTCGTTGTTGCTCAGCCTCGTGGTGCCAAGACCCTGGAAATCTTGAATGCTAAAACAATAGATTAAGGGGATTATTTTTCTTGTTGAATGTAGCTGCTGAGCTTATTTAGGTTTGTTTGCATATTAATATTTCAAATACCTTGATTAGTGGGGATATGTGGCTGTTTATTATAGGGAAAATGGCTGGCATACGTGATTAAAATTAAACTTCCAAGTGGTCTTCCTCTAACCTTGTATTGTCAGTTGGTTTTGAGATCACTTTTAGAATACACGTAAGTAATGTCATGGTTATATCCAAAATACGAACAGCGAGAAGCTTACTAAGCTGGAAAAGTAGACATAAATGACTGAGCTCTGAAATCTGAAGGGTAAGAGTCAACAACCCCAAATCTAAAATAGGGGGTTATAACAAGAGAAAAGGATGCTGCTTCAATGCTCACTGAATTCTGTTTTCTGTGGTTTTGTATGTGGAGCTGGCTGAAGTGAATAGCTCTGTCCAAAGCAGCTGCTGTACTTGGCCTGTGTAGCTAACAAGAAAAAATCTGGTTGCAGCCACTTCTCCTGTGTCTCCTGAATTTGGGAATTATTTGTTGTGTGATAGATTATTATGGTTCTTTCCAGTGTAAGGCTTGTTTGGGATATATTACCCATTCAAACGCAGTTCAGTGGTAATAATCTTCAGAATAAAGCACCTGAACTTTATTTCTTGATGACCTGCTCTGATATATTTTTTCATGAGCTCAGCTTCTCTAGAAAAGGTCTAATCTGAGAACGCTGCTCTCTGCATGACCAGCGTCTTGCAAGATAGTGTTTTACTGCAAGGCTCCTGTTGGCTGCCATACTGACCAAGAAACTTAGATGTTCCCTCTGCATTTTTATCTTCTAGGACTTGCTAGTTTGAGATGACTTCCTTTGAATCTCTGGTTCTGACTTCTCTTTAGCCCAGGCAGAACCATGATGCTTCTGGCACTGGTTTGCACCAAGGTTTTTGGTGACTATCACTGTGCTGGCTGTGCAGTCTGGCACTGGGACAGATCACAATAAACAAACTCTAGTTGTACTTGGAGTGGAGAAACTTGGAGCCAATATAAGGATACAGGCCAAAAAAATCCTTTCCTAGTCTGAGACGTTATCATCTCTGGCCCCCAACGCAAAAATCTGTTACTCGTGGCAGACAGCTATGTTTCTTCCTGTGCTTCTTCCCATGGGGGGGGGGGGGGGGGGGGGGCGTGAATAAGGGCAATGATAATTGAGCCAAGGGTTTTCAGAAGGAGCTGTAGCCATTCAGAGAGGCCATGGTGATATACTAGGGCTTGTTTTGGGTGGGTTTTCTTACCTTTGTTTGGTGTGTGTGTTTTGTTTTTTTGGGGTTTTCTTTGGTTTGTGTTTTCCCCCTTGTCCCAGAATCTTTAATCATATCAACTTGGGTGGTGTGAAACTAATGCAGTAAAGTACCTTTTGTAAAGGCAAGGATCTTCCAGGGGAGACTACAAGGCAAACTCATTCAGCTTAATTTGTAGAAAGATAAGAAATATTACATAGGTACACCCAGACTAATCAGCTCTTTCTAGCTTTTGCAGAATGTTTGAGGATGATCTTTCTCCACCTAGTGGGAGGTTTGATGTGGTGTTTGCTGCCAGGTGAGAAACTGGGACTCTTCTGTAGGCTGTTCAAACTGGGCTTACGAAGCTTCTCTCATCTGGGAGTTATGAGGGGGAAAAGAGCAGTATGTGTAATTCCTTGCAGCCCAGAGTTCTGTGTGCTGGCTGCTGTTCGTTGGTTCCAGCACTGACTTTGGTCACTCTGCAGATACAGCTGTACTCTCTCTGCTGTTGAGAGTTGTTCCCTAGTAAATAGGGACAGCACCTGTGTGAAAAATATCAGGAAAGTCCTTCTTACCTGGCCGTATGATGCCATGAAATCTACAGACTGCAGATGAGCTGCTTTTCTTTTTTCTTTAAACTGTTAAGGTTTCAGCTGTGGCTGTCACTATGGGTTATAAGTTATAGTAGATGAGGAGGTCTGAGGTGCCTGGCTGTGGTTGCTGGAGAGACTGCTCTCTCAAGAAATAGAGCTTTGCTTATAAATCTAATTGTGATGTTGGCTGAGTTGTAGTCATTGTACAAGTGAGCTTATAAAAATGCTAGTCAGCTCTGGAGATAGGAAGTGAAATTAAAAAGACATGGAAGGATTCTGGTTTCCAAACCAATTCAAACTTAGTGGTGTGTGTTACAGGCTCTTTTCCTTCCTTTTGTGCTTCCGAAAGTGTGGAATTCACTTTGTAGTGAATTAGACCAACCCTGTGTGTAAACTGCTGTACTGGATCAGCATACAGTTGTCGTGGTGCGGTCAGCAACTAGTAGCAGCTGCTCTGTGGAGGAATATAAGACTGGCACAAACATGGTGATGCTTTCTGGTAGTGGTCCCGAAGTCTGTGCTTCTCCAGCTCATGAAGTGTTTGGACCAGCAGCTTCCTTGGCAGTGTATTTTGTGCTTCACAGTACAAGAGAGATTCATTTAATGCTGCTGCTTCCACCCATATCAGCTTGTCTGATTGCTTTTAAACCTAAGTGCCATCATCTGCAACCTTCGACAGCAAGGGTTTTCACAGTTTAGCCAGGCACTGTGTGGAATATTACCTTCATTTGACTGTGTTTTAACTTCTGTTTAAAGCACTTTTGTTGCTTCATAACGTTTGCACAGTCTCCTCTGTCCCTCTCTTCCATCCCACCTATTGCAGTGCCTCACATTCTCAGAACCCGGTTTTCCTGTGGGTTGGTCTCGTTCTCTGATACACCTGGTAATTCTGCTTATCTTTCTCTACCTTTTTTTTTTTCCACAAGCAGTGAGGAAAAGCAGAATTACCCTGCGTGCAGGGTGTGAGTGCTCTGTAGACTTCTACAGCGGTGTGTTTGCTGCTTTTTTCGTAATCCCTTGTATTTAGTTTGGCTTCTGACTGTGGCTGATTAGTGAGCTGATGTTACAGGACATAGTTATTATGACAGCTCAGAAATCTTCTACCTTAAAATTAATTGGATTGACACATCGTTGTACTTATGTAGAAGTAGTTTTTCCTTGCTTGTGCTGCTTGGCGTTTAGGAACAATGCGTCTTGTGCTACTTTTATCAGTCCTCAACTTCATGAGGTTCTTCAGATTTCTGTCCTTGTCTTTATCATCTTGAGATAAATCCTTTTGCATAGAGAACAAAGAAGTAGACAAAAATTACTATCTCAGATCGGTACTGAATGTAATGACTGGTGTCTGTGGTGAGAGTCATGTGGAACCGCCATTGACTTCCCTTTTTGTACTTGGCTTCCAACTTTTTAAAATCAAGTCTTAATCCGTGACAGGGTAGGTGCTTTCTAAAAGCAGCCTAAATTCTTCAGGAATTCTACTAAATTCTACTGGAACCTCATTGAAAGCCTTTTTGAAATGTAAGAAGAAAACAAAATTGTCCTTGTCCACATGATCTGTGACTTTCCTCAGACTTATTTATGGGCAGTGACTTGTCTCCCCATGAACAGCTGGGTATTTTTCACTTGTTTTGCCTGCTGTCTAGCTCTAACTAGTGTAGCCATTGGACTTGATTACAGACTAAACCTTGAAAGCTTCAAGCTTTGCATCACTTGCTCACACCTGGAGAATCTGACCTGTTAGTGTTTATGGACAGATGCTTTGGGTGCTTAATATCTGGTTGGCAGCTGAAGTACAAGCATAGCTCCGATTCTGTAAACCCGGGGGGAGGAGACGAAAAAACATTAAAACCACTTATTTCCTTTGAAATATCTTAGCACTTTTCTAACCAAAATTGTGTCATTGTCCTTTAATGAAAGAAAACAGAATCCCTTCTGAAAAGTTTTTACTGTCAATTACTGTTGTTAAAAGTCTGCTTGTGGAGCTGCTTGTTAAAAAGGATCTATATAAACTCATGGGCAAAAATTTAAGTATAGGCTCAGGAGGTAAGAGCTGTGGTCCTCTGTCACATGAGCAGCGTGTCCTTCTGATCATAGACTCTGACTTACTGTGAAGGTAAACCTGCAAGTAACTTCTCAACTAAACTTGTAGAGAAAGTTCTCAAGCAAAACAGCGTTAAAGGTAGACCAGAACTTGTTCTTTTGCTTGAAGCATTTGTTGAAGGATTTCTCTCACTGAAGTTTGATTCAGACTAATCTGATAAAGCATTAATTGTATTTGATACTATAAATTTGAACTCCTCATTTGTCCTTAGTAAAGCCTGTATTTAGAAAAAATATCAGATAAAGAACCTGCAGTTATTGAGGAAACACTTTTGCCAATTTTTCAGTCTGTGTATATTAACACATCATGATTATATTCTAACAAGTGGAGGTAAAAGTCCTGATTCTAGACTACTGCTTAATATTTTCAAGGTTTTTGCAATGCGTAGTGGCTGCGAATTGCAATTCACACATGAACAGTCTGTTATGGGTTTCTAGATGTCTCTGTCTTTCTGAAACTGAGGGTTTTCCTTGAAAAATCAAAACACAACTTGGTTAACTTCAGCGTAATGCTTCTAAGGAGAAAAATAACACAGCTTTGTTCCTCCTGTAGCAGGAACACTTTGAACCATGGGGTTCTTTTGATTCTCTTATTCCCACCACCCCAGTCATATAGTAATAGCTAGACAAGATGTAACGGCTCATTTCATGTCAGACCTGTGTTTGGAAGTTCAAGCTGTCATATTGTAGTTGGTTGCACTGTGTGTCTGCTCTGTGCCAGTGAGCTGTAGAGCACAGCGTAGTCAAAAAATGTGACATTCATGAAGAGAAATTACTGTTGTTACCTGAATTTTATTTTTCTTAAAAGGAAGGAGGGGAAGCTATTTATCTTGGTTTGGCCATATGTAAACAGTTTCATTAAAAAGCAGAATAGCCAATTCAGGCATAGAAATATTTTAAATGGCATACTACAAAAAAAAAAAGTAAAACAATAGTCAAACTACTAAGCAATAATGGTTTCTATTGCACCCTTATAAAAAGGAATGGCAGTAGTTACACAACTGCTTCTACACAATGTCTTTAACTCCAGAAATAAGTGGTTTAATAATTGCAAAATTTAACTTGTAGTGTTTGTTCCTTTTGGGACCCTTTCAAGAATCTGTTTAAGGTGATTAGCAGTCACTTCTTGATCATATTATCACTTCTGTTCTCTTGCTGTCTTCAGTTACAGCCAAGTGCTGTGGTAGCAGCAATCTGCTACTATGGGGTTCGTCTCCCAGGCCCAACTGAAATACGGAAACCGCCTTGAAGGGGCAGTGGGGAGCGTGGCTCCTGCTGGCTTTCAGGGGGAGCAGTCTTAGCTCTGGAGGAGAGGTCTCTCTGCCACTCTGTCCGTTGCTTTCCTGGAGACACTTTTGAAACAATATAGATATTCTTATATGTATAAAGTTGGAGTGCTTTTCCCCTCTTTTTTGAGGTTTATAGAAGTTTTCAGGAGTAAGACATGTTTGCTGATACCAAATCTGTATCATTCAGTCTGTCCTGCTTATCACAGTTCTCGATGTCCTGCACAGGCTTGATTGCTTCACGGTATCCAAAACAATACTTTGAATGGTCAGGAATAAAGCGGCAGCCTGGAGAATCAGAAGATAATTGACTTTTTTTGTAAAGAGTCCACAGAATTCCAGGATGAAACGAAGAGTAAGAATTTCCCTTAAGGAGTTAAGGTTGTACTTCAAGTACAACCTACTGTTAGACCCAAGGGAAGGCATTGGTGTAGGTGCTTCACAGTTTCTGAATGGGAAAATGACAAGAAAAAGTTTAATTTACGTGTATAAAACTAAGCAGGCACGTTCAGTCTGGCGCTGTATGTGGCTGTTGCTTTGTTAGTCATGCAGAATGCTGCACGCCAGCCCTCTGTTCTCTGGCATCAGCCACCAGAGAGTTTCAAGATGGAGCTGTGGGCACTGAGGACTGCATGGACTTTGACAAAGAGTTTTTATTCTTCTGAGCTCAATGCTTTGCATTATTACTTGAGATTAGCAGAAGCACTCAAGCTGGAATCAGAGCTCATCAAGAACCTATAGATGAGCTGCATAAGGCTTCCTCTGTGCAGACTTCTCCATCTAAGCCTCATTTTGGTCCTTCTCTCCCCTCTGATCTAGCCTGAAGTATTTGTGCTTATTTTTTTAGGGGTTATGAAAAAACATGAAGGACCTATCACTGTTGCTAAGAAAACAATTAGGCCAATATTATGTTCATGTTTGCTGTTTAAACTGACTCAAAACCAGCATAATAAGTCTGTTGCTCTGTAATAACTGAAGGTCAAGTTATCCTTTTGTTCTATCTTGAAAATGATGAACAACTCCAGGAGCTGGAGCCTAGAATAAATAATACCTTAATTGAGAAGTTGGGGAGGAAGCAAATCACCACTAGTTTATCATCCATTTTCACAAAGGTTGTTAATGACGAGTTTTAAACACCTACGTAACTTTGATCAGAATTACATAAAATGTGTTGCTCCTTTTCAGATTCTCGTGGTGTTCAGATTCTTAGGCTTTCTTGACTTCAAGGTTGCTGCTGAATGGAGCTGTGGGGCTGTCACTAACATTGGCTGCATCTTCCATACCCTGTTTTTGAAGTCTGTTAAAATCTGCCTCAGAGTGAATAATTCCTTGCTTTATTCATGTCTCAGTAATATGGAAAAGGAGTAACCCATTCACTTATACATGGTTCAAGAAAAGTATCTGAAGCAGTTGGGAATTAAGAATAATGTTCTAGGGGGCCCTCGACTGCAGACAAGGCTGGTGGGGAACTGGAACCCATCTCCCACCCTGCTTAGGGATGAACAGGAAGCTTACTTCTTGCCATGTGGTTTGTTGTGAGAGGACTGTTTCCTTAATAGTGCTAGTATGGCTGATAAACCTTCTATTTTGTCGTCACTTAATACTGATGTGACAACTCCGCAATGCATGTGGAAGAGTTAGGGAGTTTAGAAGGTTCCTGAGACAGCTGGGAGAGACAGAAAGCCGCAACCTGGTGTCACCCGGTCTGCCATCTTACACCCGGTTTTCTGCAAGTCGTCTGGGGAATTCTGATGGGCAAAAAGAACCTGTCTGTAGTCAATAATACTACAGTTAAGTGTGCGCCTCTTTGCTGTGATCGGCTTTTATGCCCCTCTTCTGTGCCCCTGCCCCCTACTCTTAGAATTAACTGTTAAAATTACGTATTACTTCCAAGATAACTTCAGAAGTCTGCACTGAGTACTAGATACTGTTCTCTGAAGAGCAAAAATAACAGATGGTTAAAAATTAGAGGTCCTTGAATACTTTAACTTTTGTAGAAATCTGGAGAGAGAATGTCATGCATAGTATGCCATAGCTCAAATTGCATTTTCCTTAGCGAAGGTTTCTGTAACTGCTGCTTCAAGGGACAAATAACAGATAATAGTTATGCTATTGAAGAAGGTATTTATCTAGTAGATAATGGTCTCTGGAGATATATTTGCAGGAGGTTTAGCTGCATTTTTCATTAATTTGGATAACTTAAATATCCAGGAATTAATATGAAAAGGCTAAAAGGTTTTTATGTAGTACAACTGTATTAATTACTGAGTATGGTTGGACAGGCGGGCTCTGACTTCTAAAGATGCTGCAGTGATCTTGTTCATGCTGCACCATGAAAATGCAAATGAGTCTTTTTAATGTAAAAGCTGAGCTGTCCTTTAATGCAAGTGTTATTTTTTTTAAATTGCATGTGTTTCTTTTGGAGCATACTGCATTGATGGTGCTCTGTGTTACAGTGTACTTCAGTGAGGATGCTACTCTTGCTCTTCAGGCATCCTTTCAGATCAGCCCATTGTAATAGTAAGTGTATATGGACAAATGCAGCTGGAGCAGCAGGTCAAAAAAAAGTGCAGGTCAAAAATAAGTCCTACTAAGTTATCCAGATGATAGCTGCTGGCAGAACATTGCAAACTGTTGTCTTAATACAGTCTTGCAACTTCAAGTAGGGTGATTTTTGTGAGAGAGAACTCCTGGGTTGTCACTTTAAAGGCTGTCAAGCTCTTCAGAATTGTGCTTTTTTATAATTGAATCTGGGAATAGTGGCTATTATTATTAAGTATGCAATCTAATACAAGCTAGCACAAGATGTTTTCATTATAGAATGGCATGTTCTTACCTCTTCTTCAGTGGGGAAGGAAACAAACTGAGTCCAATAGCCAGGAGCAAATTGGGTTTCTCCTCTATTGAGTGAAGACACCCTAGGAAAATATGAATGGGTTGAATGGCATCAGGAAGACCTATGAAAAGTGGGAGACGGGGAGAGCTGCTTGGGAGATGAGCTACTCCTGGGGAGAGGGAGGTGAATGGGCTGAAGTGCTGGGCAAAAGGGGAAGGGTAGAACTAACATGGTGGCCTGACCCGGTCGGTTGTGTTTTATCTTCAGGGGTAAGAGCAGTGGGAAAATTGGATGTTGGAAACTTCAATTAAGCATATGAGGTCCAGTTCAGTGAAATACAGCTGCCATCACTAAGTCTCTGTGTCTTGCTGCAGGGAGCTTGAGTAGATGGACAGCATTAGCCAGCTACAATAACATTAAGCACTTGGTCTGCCAGGGTACTCTGCACTGGTGTTGAATTCTCTTTATTATGTTAGTGACTACCTTTACAATTAAATGCTGTCATATCACAAATTACTGCATGTATACGCATTAACAAAGCTTTTAATCTCTAAACCCTCTGTCTTCTACAAAGTGCTTTATTTTGCCAAAGTACCGTTCTGATTGTCTGATAATGTTTCTTTACGAGAATGTGGATCTTGTACAATGAAATCAATATGCTAGACTTCATACACAGAGAAAACTGGTATATTAGGAATTGAAAAGAATATTCCACTGTCCAATGCTAGTGTTCCTTTACAGAGTTACAAGGAGAACAGAAGTAATTGTGCCCATCCATAATGAGATTTAGGAAATTCAGGGTGGTTTGGAACTTGCTTCATGTTTAATGGCAGCTGATAAATCTATTTTCTTTTTTTCTTGCATGATGTTTTTGGTGTATGCGACACTTCATGATAATTTCTGATACATAACTTTCTGTATGCACATCTGTATAGATATGGCTTTTGTTCCTACTGTTGTTTAAGCGTTTCCTGCTTATGGTCTGAGGAATGGAAGTTAATCATGCTGGGATATATATTCCCATATTGGGTGGTCACTGTCTGTGACACAAGCTTTTGAAGTGTCTGACTTTTTAATTCTGTACCCTGCTTCTGATTCATTATCCAGGTGCTTTTGGCATGTTGTATTTACATGTAGTGGAGGTATAGGTACAAAAAGATCAAATGGGGACAAGAAAGAAAATAAAGAACAGTAGTGTTCAAGTTCTAACATGAATTAGAAATCGATGGGAAATTAATTTATACAGTTACAGGCCAATCTTGTGCTTTTAATTTTGATGAATGAATCAGCCTAGATGGTAGAATAACATTTGCTTGTTGCATCCAAAGTTTTATTGTGGGTGAATTTGTCTGAATCTTATTTGGCCTATTTTTTTCTGAATAAAACTTAACACCTTGATTCTGTTCATGCTTTTTAAGGAAGTTACTTATTTGAGTAAATAATCTCTTAACAGGTATTCATGCGTCATTAGTAGTATGTAGCCCTTTATGCGTAAAAGCTCCAAGTCCTATAACAATAAGCCTACAGTGAACAATTCTTGGCTCAGTTTACATCAGGGCAAATCATTTTTTATGGTACAAAACTTTTTTTTGCCCCCAAAAGTGTCTTAATCCAGTGTGAACACCAAGTATTTTTGTAGAGAAAGATTAGTACCCCTTTCATTTAGCAGCTGCCACCTGACTTCTTTTTTTATTATTAGGCTGCCTTGAGGGCATTGTGTTGAAAGCTGTGAGTCGAGTTCTTTGGCTGATTTTTGCACTGTTGCTGAATGTGTTGCTTGAGCAGTTGCTATCCCCAGTTGCTCATTTCTGCGTCTTTGCTGTGCTGATGTAAGCTTTCGCATGGCTGTGTGACGAACTGGACAGGGAATTGATTTAGGTAAAATATCAGCCAGCAAAAATAGGCTATTTCTTGGTCTCACTGGTTCAAGAGACAGTACAAGTGCTTAGGCTGGCAGAATTCAAAGAGATGGACAAAGAGAAGGAATGACCAGTCTGAAAACACACAAGGGGGCTCCTCAGGCACCTGCAGGGTGGCCTAGAGCACAGGAATCTCCAGACTTCAGTTCTGGCCTTTCATGAACCTTCGCAGTCTCAACTGAGAGTTAACTTGGATGAACTGGAGCTTCCTTGCTTGCCACTGAAGTGTCTTAGTTCTGAGTCAGTAACAGTGTCAAAAACCTGTCAGGAAGAGCCAGCTTTCAGCACTCCTGCCCAGTCTCCTGAAGTAGTGCTACTAACCAGGGAACTGAAGCAATCACCATGTGTTGCTATGAATTCAGAGGCTGGGGGAGAAAGGGATTGCTCTCCTCTAGACGTCCTGGAAATTACGGGTGAGCATAGATGGTGTGTCAGAGGGATGGCCTGGAGAAGATCCCCAGACTTCTGAATCGTGTGCATGGCCAGGAGGTTTAGTGACTAGGTTCACGATTTGGGACGTGCTTATCTTCCTCTGCCACAGGTTTTCCGTGGGGCTTTGAGTGACTTGCTGGATCTCCCTCAGTTCTGCGTGCTTAGAAGTAAAAAATGTACCTTTCTGTGCAGCCTGTCTGTGAAAGGCTTTGATGTAAACCTTGCAGTGGTCACCATGACAGCCTTTAGTACATTAGGAGATAAGAGGAAATTGGGCTGCTTTGCTGTCAGCAGAAGTACCTGTGGAAGGACCTAGTCCAGCCGAGGGCTTCTGGAACAAAGGCTGGCGCTGCCTTGCCCTGCCTGGAGGAGAGTGCTGTGCTGAGGGAGCTGCTGCTCTGCTAGGTCAAGGAAGAGGGGTAATCCATTATAATTTGTTCTACCTTTCTACCTCCAGCTTTTAAACGGGATCACAGTAGAGATTAGGTTTGAAAAGGGAATTGATCCTTCAGCACAGTGAGGATGGGAGTTTCCAGTGGGCTGCCTTTTGTGTGAAGTTACACAGGCAGAATCCCCAGCTCATTTCTGAGACTTCTCAGAGCTTGACAAGTTTCAAAAGATACAAGGCTATGAAAAAATGTGAGTTTGTTTGTGCAAGTTTAACCAACCTTTACTAAAGGTTCAGTGCATAGAGTCCGACCTGTTTCCCTTCAAGTGTCGGATATGTTTGAACTTTACGTGAAACATTAGCTAACGCACGCCTGGATTTTTGTCCTTCAAGAGGCCTCCAAATATTTTCTAGGATGTGGGTCTTTTACTTAAGCTTATCTTGACTTGATTTTTGACAACTTCTGATTGTGATATTAGTGTCTTAAAGCAAGTAGCAAGGCTTGATTCAGCCCATTGTCTGATAAAGGAGAAGAAGGCATCTGTATCCTGTGGAGCTAGCTGCCCTCCTGAAAGAGGACTTAAGGAACGCTTTTTTTTCCTAAAATGAACTGCTAGCAAGTAGAAATCTTCTAGTATTTATCATAAGAAGATGGGTTCTGTTTCTGTCAAGTCTTGAATAGGTGTCCTCGATTTAAAAAGAATGGATAAGAAGCAAGTGCTTTCCTCCTGCTTTCCTTTAGGACCCTCTTTTAAAACTCAGTGATGAAGATAACCTGTAGGAAGCTAAATTTGCTCACCTCAAGTGAAAAAGAAAACAGAAGTGTCTGCATGCTAAATGGATTGAAGTAACTGCTAGTGTTAAAGTTAAAAAATATCTTTCACTTTGCATGCTGGTTTGGAAAAGAAAAGAACTTTATAGTAGTATGCCTTATCCCTTCTACAGTACCAACTACTTGTTTCTCTATTCTGGTTATTACCTATTACAAAATCACCAGTTCTAAGAGATGCTGCTGGACGTTGTCCACCTTTGCTCCGTCCTTGTGTGTGTGAATATTTTGGCACAGTCTTCTATAAACAGGATGTGGAGCTGCCGGAGTGCTGTTTGACTGCAGTTGTCAGTGCTGTGGAAAGAGCATGGACAAATCCTAGCTGCTTGCATTTTGTGTGTGTGTATGCAGATGTGCACAACCTTCTTCCCTTTTTCCTGAGATGCTATTAAATTGACCTCTGGGAACTTGATCCCAAAGACCAAATACTGTAGATTAAATACAGCAGGTAGTTCTGCCTTTTGTGTCTTGCTGTCACTGCATTACTTTTATTATGATGTTAATCTTTAAGACTATTCCAACAACTTCATTCTGAGCTGACCAGTTAAACTAGTAGCTTGGTAGCTTTGTACGAACGATGCATTTAATGCTGCCTCACTCTGCATGTTACTCTTCTGGGCTTGAAAAACTGAGCACTGTTCTGATGCAGAATTGGTACACAGTCCCTGGTATATAAAGCCTCCTGAAATGGAGACGCTTCTTTGGAGAGAATCTTTAAATAGGATGCTTGAAAAATAGGATGCTTGAATGGTCTTTTCCCAGGTAAATAAATACCGCTTTTCACCTAGTTTCAAGAAACATGGCATACAGCTGCTCTTTACTCCTAGTTGTAAAACAACAGGCCATTTACTGACTGAAGCAAGCTATTGGCATTATTGCTAGCAGCTGCTGAACTCTTAGTGTTAACTTAAACAGCTCATAAATGTTAATCACATTGCAATTTTCTTAGAGCTTGTCTGCATATCCCAGAGGCACTAGCTAATGTCACACTCTTTTCACATGAACCGATAACATTTCCTAGCAGAGATTCCAAATAGGAAAGTTATAACTCACTAGTTTTATTGTGATGACTGAAGTTCTTCAAAGCTGTGCTTCTAACTACAACTGCACCAGTACTAATATGGATTTATGAGATATGTTTCAGTAGACTCAAAGTAGCTGGACGTGTAGTGGAATGAGTTCAGGCTTGATCGGACTATGCTGTTTGCTTTCCGACCCGTTGTTTGGAGTTCTATGACAAAGTAATATCCAACTTGAAACTTTTTGAATAAAATCTGTGCAGTTTATTGCATGCTTTGTTTTAATGTCATTTTTGTGTTATAATGGTTTTGCAGCTATATAGATGTGAGAAGTTTGTTATAAGAAATTTAACTCACATACAGGCATTGCAAAAGGTATAAAGGTTGCTGTAGAAATGTGTGTTAAGTTACATGCATAACAAGCAATTAAACAGTGTGCTGTGGCCTTTTAACAATCCCTCTGACCCTTCAACCGATGAAAATGGGTTTTACAAACAAGACAGAGCTCCTGGGCAAGCTAATCCTTTCTTTCTTTCAGGCCAGATTCTGTTCTGTCTAAACACTAATAAGGCCCCATGATGTGGTTTTGAGGTGGTTAAAGTGATTGTTATATACCATCAAAGAAATCATGGATAATTAAATAAAAACCTGCTATGTTATTGTAGGAGTTTAACATTTTGATTTCAGTCACTGTGAAGGTCAGAAAGAGGACAGCGTTGTTGCTAGTGCATGCCACGTGAGGAAAATAGTGCTTACTGCATCTAAAATCTGTTCCTCCATCCTTACTTTATGTGAGCATTTAATGGGACTTTAAGCTGTTTTTTTGGGGCAGTGCTATGTGTTCACCAGAATTGTATGTTGTACCTCGAGGCAGTATGTGCTATGAGAATAGCCTCAACTGCAGTTAGTCTAGGCTGCCGGTATCAGCTGGTGAACACACCTGGCTGCAATGCAACTGTTCTGTGTAAGGCTATATGCTCTTTCTGCCCTGCTGTGTATTTGGTGCTGTGGTTGCGTGTGTGTGTGTGCTGTTCCTCCCTGGGGTTCTCTCCTGGCCACCTGCAGAAGAATTTCTGTGGGGAACAGGGACAAGCTTTGCACGCTGATGCTGAACTGATCCTGTCCTGTAAAGTGAGAGGTCCCAACTTTAACTGGAACCTCGTGGGCTTTACAAGATAGACTTTATGCAAGGAAGTGTGGTTTAGAGTCAGAAGATCATAAACAGAACTGTTTTTTGTGGTTGTGAGTACTGAACCAAAGATGTGTAAGGCTAAGACTCCAGTGTACAGAAATCTGTGAGCCAAGGGATTGGTCTCAAAACCCGTATTTACAAGGATGGGAGTAAATGTCATTCTTCTAGTAGGTGGACGTAAGAATTTCTCTGGACTTGCCTCTAAAAGCCTGGGGAAAGATTGGATAGTACACGATCTAATGTTTTTGGAAAGTAATGAAATGCAAAACTCTGTGGGAAAGTAGAGGAGACTTCAGATTGTGTGTGTGGTTAAATCCTAAATACACTTGCATAATAGCATGCAAGAAGGGGGAGCTAGAGAGTAGTGCTTGACTTTAAGAAACTTTGTACTTTGCTCAGCATGGCACTTATTGCTAATTTCTTGGTAAAATTCTGACCGAGCAAAGCATTAGTGCAGGAAGGTCAGGAATACCCAGAGCAAATGTGTCTGTTTGGGGGAAGGTGTAATTGAAAAAGAATTTTGGATTTTTAAAGTTTATGAGCTTGCCTATTTGTAAAAAAAAAAAAAAAAAAAAAAAAAAGTACGTGTGTGTTAAAGATAGTATGACCAGCCAGCTGTTGATTCTGGTCATGTATTTCTCAGTGCTTGGGGCAAGGAGGGCTGTATCTGTAGGTGTAACTGGCATATCAGTCATGCTTTTCAGGGGGGTTTCTAGTTGTGTGGTTTTATCTCCAAAAGAAGTACGGAATTAAAGTGAAGTAATAAAATAAGGTGCCTTATACACATTTCCTGCAGCAGGTAAAGATGACTTGTTGAGACTAGATACCACTTCAAATATCCCCACTTCTGGTTCACGAGAGGGGAAAAACACAAAACTGAATATCTCAGTGAGGACTATGTCCTTTCTGAGTGTGACAGCAACTTTGTTCTTCATTCTTAAACTAATAGAATGGAAGCATGCTCAAATGATTGAGCTTAAGAAATGAGCTAAAGTAGTGAATTTTGAAGAAAACATGCATTTTGGTTCTTTTTCAAAATTCTGATCCAGAAATATTGTACTGTCTGCTTCCCTAGTTAGAACTAGGGTGGGTTTTTTTGGGCATGTGTATATATTTGGACTTCGGTGTGAATTAGGTGCTGATGAAAAGCATAAAAGACTTGACAAAAGTTGTCTGCATACAGAAAGTTGTATACCTTATAAACCTTGGCAAACACTACTTAAAAATTAATCTCAAGGTTTGGTTTCTGTACCAAAAAAAGGGATGGACAATGAAATGAACCATTCTGTGTCAGAAGCTTTCATTGTTTCTGTTTGATAATTCTGTAACCCCACTGAAAAGTCTGAATGGATGACCTAAATGTTGTTCCAAATCCCTGAGTGGAGGAATAAATTGGTCTTGAACGTGAAGTCCTGAGTTGAATTTGTAGAAGACTTGAAGCAAGCAGTCACTAAAAGGAGCTGGCAGAACTTAAGCATACATCATACACCCCAAGTATTTCCTTGTGACTGTACAGCTTGAAACACAGGCTAGTCAAAGAAGTGCTTGCCTATCCAGGTAGGGAGGCACATCACCAATAGCATCTTTCATATTACTTCTGTGGCTCATAAGTGGGAAGACAGACTCAAGTTATTAGCAGGTAGCTTGTGTTTTTGTAGATAACTTGTGTGGGGAGAAGGCAAGTGGTGGAGAATGGAAATATTAAGAGGTGCAAAACAAAGGTTGTCAAAAGTACTAATTGCTTCTTTTTCTTTTTCTTGCAGACTTTCAAGTGCTGACCTTCTTTATCTATTAAGTTATTACAAACTTTTGCTGCTCTGCGAACATATAAAGATGTCTCGCAGCCCTGATGCTAAGGAAGACCCTGTGGAATGCCCCCTTTGCATGGAGCCTCTGGAGATTGATGACATCAACTTCTTCCCTTGCACCTGTGGCTACCAAATCTGCCGTTTCTGTTGGCATCGTATCCGCACTGATGAGAATGGACTTTGTCCTGCTTGCAGAAAGGTAAATATCCTGGAACAGCGGCTTGTCTTGCACATATCACAAGGCTCTTGCATTGTGTTGGTACCAAAGACATCCTTTTCCTTCGGGGAAACATTCTTCTAGTAATGGCGTAGCTCAAGGGTGAGGTGTTGGATCTTTCAGATTGTCTGCATACATGTCGAAGCCGTTGTGCAGCTGCTAGTCTTGGTTTGTTAAATTCAGAACTGGATTAATAGGGGAAGCTGTGGATCAGAACCAAGGCATGCTGATGCTGGGAGAACTGCCAAAAGTAAAAAGTCCTGTGATTTGGGGTGCTCATGCATTGCCAGAGTCTTTTCAGGAAGGACAGTGAGGATTCCAGCATCAGGGGTTTGCTGAGGGCCCAAGGTTCAGCTAAACTAGCCGAGCTGTCTGAGGCAAGCTTATAAATCACCTGCTTGTTTTGTGGCACTGGAGCTCTTAATCCATTTTTCTGGACACTAAACTTATAAACGTTTTGGAAAATATATCCAATGGTGATAAATTATAAAGCTTTTCAAAATCTAGGCTAAGTCTACTTGTCTAGCATTCTGATCTTGTTGCCAAATGCTTAAAGGTAGTACGTTGAGAGTCACACTTAATTTCTCCCTGTCTCTTAATTGATACCTGGCTGGTACTGTGGTTGGCCACAACTACAAACTTCAACTTCACTAAGTTGCCCACTTTTTCCTTTGAATTTTCTTCCTCCTTAGTGTTTTGCTTAGCCTTATTACTTCCTTATCATCAATGTTTAGTATAAAATTCGTTCTTGATATCTTCTTTAATTCTAACGATACTCCTTGATTGTAACTTTCTTGCCCGGCCTTCCTCTTTGTCTAATCGCAGCTACTTATGTCTGCTCTTTCTCCTCTTATTTAATTGTGATCCTATCCTCAGTTTATGCCTTTGGCTTCCTGTCTCATGTTACAGCTCCCTTCTCAGACCCTGAGTAATCTTACTTGAGTTCACTATCTTCATTCACTGCCACAGCTTTCTATAAGCACTTCCAGTCATTTTCTTGTTGTTCTTTTGGGCTTTGGCTACACTAGAGCTCTCGCTAACCTGTGTTTGGATGCCTCTGCAAGCTTGAAAGCTATCCCACAGCAACATACGTTTGTTAACAAATAGCACAAATTTGCTGCAGTATTTGAGCTGTATAATCTACAAGGAGGATCTACCTGTCATCGCCAAATTGGGCTCCACATATGACACCTGCTGTAGATGACACATGCTGTTATAGTAGTTCTTATAGTACAAGCAAATATCTACTCTGCTGGTACAAACATGAGATTTCTGGAATTTCTTTGTGCAAGTTGCTTCATGTACCTGGATTTATTATGCTACTCTTTGCCAACAACTGTTTCAGTCATCTCTGATCATTTGTTATTGGAAGTTTGTGGAATATATTGGAAAAATCACAGAATCAGCATGGTATTCACTTCTTCTGGGTATCTGTGGATTCTTTGACATAAGGATACAGCCACAGCTGAACTACCTTGTGGAATAATTTGGCATGTGATTGGATATGCAAATATTTTGTGGAGTTGGATACAATTTGATCAGAAAAACAGTTCTGGGAGAAAAGCTGCAATGAGTACTGCCTTCACAAGGAAGCACACCAACTATTCCAGGAGAGCAAGGAGACTTCTTTCACAGTAGACGAGGATTATATTCTTGATACTTTCTTCATTTGTGGATTGCAAGATGCTCTTAAGTAGAGTTGCTGCTATTTCACTGGATTGTAGAAGGTCTGCGTAGAGGAGGCTGAGGAGTAAACTCCTTTTTGTGGCACAAAGATATTGTGGTACCAAGACCCCACTAAGATCCTTGGAATAAACCATTTTGAGCTACCCAATTGCTGGCAGCATCGAAGAAGTCTGAAGAAACCACCTTTTGAAGTGTGGTGTGTCTTCTGAACCAGGTATGTGATTTTGAGTGCAGCGTGTTTAAAATACTTCCTGTCTGTGTGTAGTAAGGTTTCTGGGGAAAAGATCTAAGTAGCATTCTAATTCATGTCAACGATGGTGTGCATCAGCTGTGATCACTTAATGTGCTGAAGTGCAGAAAATAGCAAAGCAATAAATTCTTGCAAATATGTTTATTGTAGGAAAGTTTATAGTAGGTACTATGCTCTCAACAGGCACGTCTTGTTTATAATGCACATGCTAGTGCAGGATTCTTACTGCAAAATGGAACGTGAATATACGTATATGAAAGCAAGGCCTCATATTAAAGCATATGCGTATGTCATGCGCAATTACTTAATAGAAAACTGCTCTTGGTGCCAAGGTTGGTGAGTGCAATTAAAGTTCTCCAATGGTTTGGTTGCTTGTCGATGAAGAGGAGCAATGAAATTTCTTATCTGGGGATTTTGGCCAAAAGATTCGGGGAAGATTTTTGAAACAAGTCCATAATAAAATAATAGCTATACTCTTGAGTGCTGTCTGTGCTGTACATTTGATTGTGCCTTGTGTATGTACTGCTATTTTCCTGAGCATCTCTAACTTGCTTCTAACTGAAAAGATATCTTGCATTGTTCTCTACCAAGGAGAAAGTATTTCTACGTACTTGAACTGATATATAGCTCAACATATGCATGTGCAGAATATGTTCACTTGACTGCAGTCAGTTGGGTTAGCATGTCCTGAATTTTCTCCTGTTAGTAATAGTAGTAGACACACATTTGCTTTGCATTGTGAAAGTGAGGGGGTAGAGTGACTCGAAGTTGAATGTTGGATGGTAACTAGTATTTGTAAGTCTGAACATATTAAAGGCATTGTAAGCTTTGTGGCTTTTGAAATACTCACAAATTGGTTTTGCTAATTTCATTAAAGACAAAAGGTGGTTCCTTAAACAGAACCGACCTGTTCTCAAGTTACTGATCCCCTTCAGAATTGTAGGTCTAGTCAATTGTAGGATGCTAAGCAAGTGTTCCTGTTCTTTCCAGTCAATTGGTTTCTTAACTGTGGGTGAAATAGTCACTAACTAGTCAAATTAAAATGAAAATATGCTGTTCTCAAAAGAGATTTCTGCAGCCAAAAGCAGGTTTACAGGTCAGCAGACTCACTGGTTTCAGCTGTAAAGCCAGGGATTTTTTTTGTGGTGATTTTTTTCTTTAAAATATTCAGTGGCCTAGGTACTATTTTTGTATGAATAATGTCTATTATTTTAGTCACCTATATGGCTTTAATAGAGCATAGCACTCAGACCTTAATGTCAGTTGTTAACATTTTTAAATCTCCCAAATGGGATGGCTTCAAAAGAAAACCCAAACACTAACAAAAAATGCGTAACTCCTTCACTTAAAACTTAATTGCTCTGCCCTTCACCAAATAGTATACTTTGATATTCTGCTGTTCTCGTAGCATGGCTTTGTCATTTTTCTCCATTTCCTTGACTTAGTAAGCCTTTTTCCTCCTACCACATTGTATTGGAGATTAAGTAGTGAACGTATGACCAAGAAACTAAAATGTTTTAAGCATGTTCATGTCTTTCTCCTACTCCTGTCTGTAGGAGCACAGTCGTCAAATGTCAGTTGTTTCCTTCTGTGCTTTTAATGCCATAACTGAATAGTTTAGTGCAACAATTTGTATTTAGAAATTGCTAATTTTTATTGTAATAAGTATACTGTATGCTATGCATAAACCTTATTGACTTTCTCTGTATTTCTCATTTCAGAACCTATTTGGTAGCAAGGAAACAACTGGGAAATGTTGGTACATCCATTGTGTGGAAGGAATGTGACCCCATCTGGGAATGACAAAAGCAAAGTGCTTGATAAATCCCAGCTCAGCTCTCAACAATTGGGAAAATGTGGGGAAAAAGTCTGAAAGAAAAGAAAACTTAAATTACAAGACAAGCTTAGTCAGGAAGACTAAGAATTCATCAAGGGCCATCTCTGATAAAAGACATGAGACTACAGAAGACATATTTGAACTTGTAGGACTACCAGCAACTCACAGTTAGTGTAAACAAAGCCCGGTCACTTGCTGTGTTGGCAGATCTTGTTCAGGTGGCTTCCATGGGTTTTGCTGAAGAGGATTTGTATAACTGAAGTGGAGGGTGTCAGCTAAATTTAGACAGCGAATCTGTGATGTTGACATATCTTAGTGTCTTGTATCTGAAGATATATAAATGCTGATAACATTTGATGTAGCTACTTTGCTTGGATCTCAAGTCCTCTACCAGCTAAGGAATCAGTCACAGTAGAGTAAACAAGTATCATCTTATGCTTCTTGGCCATTGGGAACAGCTAACCTCTTGTCTTATACCATGCAAAACAGAATTAGATTCATGCTTGGCCAAGGTGTGTCCTTTTTTTTAAAAGGAAAGTCATGCCTAATGGCATGGCCACTTCTGCTGTTGCAAGACCTGTGGTGGTCTTGTTTTGTAGGGTTGGACAGAGTAAACAGCAGATGAAATGATACTTCGAGATGCATGGATAGTCAATCCACCTTGCTTGGCTTTCACAGTCACTTTCCGCTATCCTTTGATGCTTATGTTCTGTCCATAGTTGAACTGTCACCTGAGTACATGAACTTGTGGGAAGCAGTCACTCTGAGGATGAAGTCATTTATTGACCTATTCTGTTTGTAGAATGGCTTTGTCCTTATTTAAAACAGGATTTTTCCTGTCCTTATTTTGAATGGGATTTTTAAGACTTAAATTTTCTTAGCACCAACAGCATTTGAGAAGATCATTCTATGCATATTTGCTTCCCTCCTTACATGTACAATATCACTTATCTCTCATCATGCTACATGTTATGTATAGATAGGAGTGTCTTTTATCACATCTTAGAACTGGGTTCTGATTCAGTCTTGGGACTCAGAGGTGCATAGATTCATTTACAGGTCCTGAAAGTCATGATGCCCAACTACCCATATTCCTTAGAAGCATTAAATATGTCATGGAAGTGATAAGCATACATATGAAACATTTTCTGTATAATACAGCACTACAGTATCTAGTGAGAACTTTTGATTACTCTGTTGCTAAAACAAGTAGTGTTATCCATGGTGGCAAATAAATGATTAAAATCCTCAGTCAGGTGGTCTTGTACTACCTGCTGAGATGTTGTTTTTGTTCCCTGATTCTTGAAGTTACTGCTGTTCAGTGCCTCCTGGTAGTTCTCATGCTCTTCTGTACAAATAGGAAGCAGTGTCTTTACTATGGACAAGTAAATATTCTGCTCAGGCTTATGCTTGAGTTATCCAGCGTGATTGCAGACTTCTGTTCAGGACTTCTAGTAGCAAATTGCTGTACAGAGGAGGAACATGCTTCTCATTTGGTAATATACTTTTAATGTAGTTATTCTTGGCAAGAAAGAAGCTGATCAACTTTGGCACTGCTTGCTGTAGTTTTCTCGGGTCTTCAGGGGCCTTACTGAACCTCCTGAAGACCATGAATTTTTCATTTCTTTCATAGTACCAGAGAGCAACACACTTGAATGCCTTGCCTTGCATAGGATGAAATCTGGAGAAGAAATTCAGTCTGTGAAAGGCTGGTTTGTAGGGATCATACCACATTGCTTGGTGTAGGGCAAGCTATTTTATTTTTGGAGCTATATATACACCTTGTACTGGTATTTTCTTCCCATTCTTACCTGAGCTCAGCTTGACCATCATAACTGAATTAGCTCTCTTTGTCAAGCAATGTGGAATTAAGAAGGTCTTCAGAGACAGAGTTGTATACATGTGTTGAAGCTCAAGATAATCATCAGCTATAGCTCATCTCAAATGACCTCACTAATGTGGATCCTTGTTCTTCAAATTATTGTTAAATGTTCATTAAGTGAAATCTGTATGAAGTATTGAGTGTTACTTGTGCATGACATAACTTTCTGAGGAACAGTATGGTCTTAACTTGTTCTGAAAGGGTAACTTGAGTCCTTAGTGTGCTTTCATGCCAAGGTCTTAAGTGTGTACCTTTGGCTAACACTAGGTATCTTACAAGTTTAAATTGCTTTGTGATACTAAAAGCAGATTCCAAGGAACTTGGTGCTAAAGCTTGATAGAGTCTGGTGAAGTTGACCACTATTTTCAGAAGATGTCTCAAGTATAGCGTAATGATGCTGGACTAAACTTCTTAAACTGTAAAGTGGATCTTGTTTTGTTTGGAGATGTCCTCAGACCATCAGGTCTAAGAACTACTCAGTGGCTCTTTCAGTAGCATCACACAAGTATGGGGAATACATGCTTTTAAACTAACCCTCATTTTCATCTGCTGTAGGTTTTCTCAGGTTGTTTAGTATGACATTTAATTTGTTATTCTACTGTTAACAGAGGACAGTCAGGAAACTTAAGTACATTTTTGTTGGACATTGAAACCTTTTGTTATGGTAGTACAGGCAATGAACTTGGTTCAACATATTGGTGAGCTTAAGTTCTTTACCTCAAGTCTTTACTTTAGTGCATATATCCTGTATGCTTCTTGTTTTTAATTCATCTTCAATGCTTAGGAAAAATCTGTTTTTTTTATATACCTTTTTCTGTGCTTAGCATTGCTGTGTATGTGAAATATGAAAGTTAACTTTTCAGTCTAAAAAAACATGAGATGGATAAGGAATATGGAAGTGCTTTGAGAAGCAATGTGGGACAGAAAACATTTCACTGTAGTCTGCAAGACGGGGCTAAAATAGTGCCTTTATACCAATAGGCACGTAACCTGCACAAATAAAGCAGTCTTTCTGTGCAACGGAGATTTTTGTTTCTGTTAGTTACTTTTAAGATTAAAATCTAGAGTTGTCTGTTTGAGGAGTTACCTGTAGATGTGTCTGTAGAGTTATCTGTAGATAATTTAGAGGTTAAAATACACCTTTGTGCAGGGAAGACAACCTCAAGCTTCAAACTGACACAGAAGCATGGCAAGAACACTATTAAATCAGTACGCAGTTAGCTGTGCTGAAACCTCTCTTTGCTAGGAGAAGTTAACCATGTAAAGACTGAGGCACGTAATGGTGTTACTGTAAACCTCGGTCACTGAAAGCACAATTTTGTTTAGATTTCTTATCTCCTAGTATTCACGTTTGTTAATACATTTAAGTATTCAAATCAGTATCAGACATATAATGCAAATATGCAGGGCACTCTTTCACCCTACTTACTATGCCATGTTAGTGAAATCTTAACAGGATGTGTTGGCTGTCGTGTTGCAGCTGCTTCTGGTGTTACTAGACTGAATAGGCAGCTCAGTTAGAATGCAGTTCTTGCTTATGTCAGTATTATAACCGTAAATTGGAGAATTCCATGAAAATCTGCAAGATGTTCCCTTTCTCTAAAGGTCTCACTGTGCTACTTTTATGTTATGGCTGGCCATAACAATTAGAACGGTGTAACAGGAGAAATATATGTTAAAATGTTTGGATTAATGATTTTCAAATGTTTGTTATAAGTGTTGTTCTTAATTATATTTGTTATATCTAGCCATACCCAGAAGATCCAGCAGTGTACAAACCACTCTCCCAGGAAGAGCTGCAAAGGATAAAAAACGAAAAGAAACAGAAACAAAATGAGAGGAAACAAAAGATATCAGAGAATCGCAAACACTTGGCCAGTGTACGGGTTGTACAGAAGAACCTTGTCTTCGTGGTAGGGTTATCTCAACGCCTAGCAGATCCAGAGGTGAGCACTTCACACTTGCAGATCTTGCTCTTAACTTACTGTCAGGAAACTGCTGGAACATTCTTGTGCCTACCCTTGTCTGTCTGTAGTGGGTACTAAATAAAACAGCTTTCAAAATTTCCGTGATACTGATGCTTTTCTTAAGGCAACTACTGAGCTTCCTACTCCAAAATAATTGTCTTTGTTTTTGAGAGTATGGATGCTTTATTTTTACGGAAATTGTTCTTTGTATTCATTAAAGAGCTTGATGTTGAGCTTAAAACGAGTTTAACACTTTTAGTTACTCACTTTCCTGTGCTAGGTCTGCTGGCACTACGCAGCCGTGTCATGCACTGCCTATTCTAAACTACGCAACTGTGCTATGCACTGTCTATACTGAAATGGGAGCCAGTTCAGATTATAAAGAGCAAATATATGTGTAGCACAGATCTGTAAGGACAGAAGAAAAAAGTCAACAGCTGAAGTATACCTAGGAAGGAGTACAAGAGTAATGTCACTTGAAGAAAAAATTAGTAAGAGAAGGACCGAGGAAAGGCTTACTACTCTGTATCATCAAAAATAAGTTTTTCATTTGGGGAAAACTGTTTAACTGGATAAAAAAACAGCATTTTTAATAATGCTTTCTTCGCTTCCATCATCAGTCAGCTGCAGATAGCTAATGGAATTAGTGCTAATGAGTAAGAGTACCTTGAATTAGAATGTGGAAGGAATGTACTACAAGATAAATAGATGTCTTCAAGAGTGTTGTGCCAAGTTAAATTTGCCTGATTGGACTAAACTGTCTGGAGAAACCTCAGATATAAGTGACTGTTACTGAGGACTTGCTGAGAATGGGCCACATTTTGGTAGGCTGGAAAAGAACAAATGTAAAACACTGTTTTTAGTGAAAGGAAATAGGATAGGAAGCAAAGAGAAAAATCAGTTAAACTGATACAACCTCAAACACTACAGTTTTGACAAGAATATAGCAGCAAGTTAACTGCAATAGCACAAAGCCAGGCCGATGTTGACAGTTGCTTGCAATTTATCATTAAAAAATGCATTAAGTTTCTTTGAACAGAGAGTGGATTTGTAAGAGGAAATAATATACACAACTCTTTTTTAACCTCAGGTAGTTCCACGCTTATTTGCATAATAAGTGGGAGGGTTGTATTATATTATGTGGTGGTCAATATTTTCACTGATATGTCAAAGGATAATGGGTATTTACTGAACACTGTATGTAATACCCAGATAGCTTGATTTCAGAGAAACCTAGCCTGAAAGAGAGAGATGGGATAGATTAAAAAAAAAATAAAAGGCTTCAATATTTTCAACTTGTTTTCCACTTAAGCAGGCAAAAATCCTCATGTACAAATAAACATGATTTGGAAGGGGAGACGGGCTGCTATTTAATGTTTCTGAAAATAGGCCTGTGGATTGTAATGGAATGTGCAGGTGGATCCACTTCTGGCACACACTTTTGAAAATTGTGACGGCCATGCTGCCATACGTTATCAGGTGTGCAATCAGTAAAACACTTGAAGAAATCCTTCTCCTTAGGACTGCCAGTCTCCTCTGGAATGGTGCCCAAAGGTGGCATTGGGCCTTTCAGGAGCAATGTAAATCAGCTGAAGAACAGTCAGAAGAAACCAGTGAGAGTTTCTAGTTGAATGTACGGTGTGCCCTGTACTTCTACAGGACTTTTGCAACATGATTAATACTGCTTGATCTTGAAGATGTTGATGCTCCCTGAAGAAGGGAGACAAGGTGGTTAGGTGAAGTTCTTGGATCAGTACAGTTTAACTGTATTGTAATATAAATCTGAAGATGTAGTTGGGGAAACAAATTGTCCTTTCTTCCTCTCAGCTTACATAGGCTCAGTCTGAGTAGTCACTTCTTCCCATCACAGGGAAAGAAAAAGAAAGGCTTTTGGTAGCAGCCTCTCAGATATTGCCAATTCCATTGGCACACAGGTAACCATTATTCAACAAAGTTACTTAGTATGCTGAAGATGTTTCTGCTTTGCATAGGATCCCCAAATAGTTATTACTTAACTGATGCAGTGAAAGGCAGGACAGGATTTTTTTTTCATTCTGGTGTGATATTCAGTCACATTTCAGTGTAGTGTTGTTTCTGCAACATTTTTTTCTTGCCCCCTATGAAGTGTCATATTTTTTCCTATACTTAGCCTTAAGTTTTTTTTGAAAGATTAGACTCAAGTTAATTAATTTACTCTACTTCTCTTGGTGTGGAGCAAGTGAGTCAGGATTCAGCTGTTTTTATTCTGGCAGTTAATATATCTGAATGCAAGTTTAAGGTGGTCATTTTAAAACTGGAATTCATGTGATTCTGGATTTTTCCTCAAATTATAAAATAGGTGCATGCAGGAATGTTTCATGTTGAATGGGATATATATTGCCAGAGCGGAGTTTAGGTAGTTCAAATAACAAAAATAAAACACAATATAGTATATCCTTCATTTAAGTTCTTTACTGCAGTGGCAATGCACTTTGTATTGCAAGTAACGGTGTTTCTCACCGGAAAAGAAATCTGCATCCGTTTGTCTTCCCATTTGTAGAAAAGATGTGGGTTTCATTAAGTACGCAGGCAAAGTACAGTCCCGTATGAATTGCAGTTAACTTTCCAATATACATCTTTAACTTTCTTCCTTTTCTTTTTGTAGGTTTTGAAACGACCAGAATATTTTGGGAAGTTTGGTAAAATACATAAAGTTGTCATTAATAACAGCACATCATATGCAGGCTCACAGGTAAGACTGTAGCGGCTCTTGTGACTTCTATTCCTACAGAGAAGATACGTATTTGTCCTGTGAATCCAGGGAACTATTTTTGTTTAAGCAGTAGATTAAAGTAGTAAAAAGAAAATGCATAATATTGCAAAAGCAAAATTACTGTACTAGCTGAGGCACTTGTCCAAACAGTTTTGAAGTTCAATTGGAAGATGCAGAGTAAGTAGAAAGATTAAAAATCAGGAGACAGGATGAGAATCTTCAAAGCAGCAGAAACATGGCATTCTTTCACTATTCTGCATTTCATGGACAAAACACCATTAATTATTTTCTGAACCTTAAGGGATATTTTGATGCATTTGTTTTCCTTCATGCATCAAATCTAAATTCTCATGAACTGTTTTAGGCTACTTTCAGAAACATCTGGCCTTGAATGTATCAATTTCTGAAGTGAGCTAGTATAAAAGCAACTTAATGCTCAAGTCTGTCTGGAAAAAAAAATGGCATGTTTTCTTTCTAGGGTCCAAGTGCCAGTGCATATGTAACCTACATCCGGTCAGAAGATGCTCTCAGAGCCATACAGTGCGTCAATAATGTGGTGGTAGACGGCAGAACACTCAAGGTGGTAATGCTTTTACATTTTCATATATATGTGCTAGGATACTGATATCAGTGCATACCGTAAACTTTTATTTGTATAGATGTGCTTGCGTTCCTGAACAAAAATGTCCAGTTTAGCGGGCTACTGATTTTTTTTGGATCTACTTTCCTACCATTAATCATAGCATGGAATTTTAGTGAGCTTCCAGCATGTGATGCTTGAGGGTTGGCAGGTAGGTTCAGAGCAAAAGTTTGAGACCAATGTACCCCTTCCCCTTTCTCACTGTGGCTTTTTTTGTAAAACTTAAAAAGATTTTGTGAAAACCTGATTATTTTCTTCTACAGAACATTTCTGTAGTCCAAATGCATGAAGTAAGATTAGAGAGGAGTGTATCTCTGCAGTAGTTTTTGTGATAGTGTTTGAGCTTTTCCTTTCTCATCCTCAAAATTTCTATCAAGTTAATGTCCTGTTTACAAAATGTTCTTGTAGTAGTAAGCCTACCTTTATCTCAAGCATTCTGTTTCCATTCAAAAGGGGGTGAGGTGTGTTGGGAGGGAAGAATATCCCAGAAGTCAAGCCTAGGTTTACTATATAACAGCCTAAAGCTTGCTGTGTCATGAAATCTACACTTGTCTGTCTTTACTTGCCTTTTTTTTGTTTTTAAATTTGCATTGATTAGATTTGTTTATTTTTCTCCTACCAGACTTGTACTTTGCTTGTTCTATAATGTATGTAAAATCAATGGGATGTGATGGTCTGTGCTCAGCCATCTTAAAATTAATGCTATGATGTCATATGATTTTAAGTATTTTTTTTAAAAAAAGCCTCTGTGGGAAATATAATCTTTTTCTTCTTGGTGTCTATATAAATGCTTATATGGGCAACAGAAAATTGGTTAATAGTCATTTCCTGACCCTGTTAAAGAATATTAACCAGTTGAATGTAATACAAACTTATAGCTACTTTATTTGTTGTTTGCATTCATAATCATAAGGAGCCAAATATTTACTGAGGCTCTTATTTTGGTGTTTGCTTAGATTATGTGAAAATAGAAATACGTTTTAATTATCTAATGCTTAACCATATGGATTTCTTACAGATGAACTTTTTAGTCCATCTGCATCAAAAATGCATTATGATAGAACTCTAAATCTTGATGCTATATTTTTTGTAAATATAGCATTTTTCTCCTTCTATTGTAAATGGCATCCTTACCTTTTGGTGCTTAGTTTAGCTAATGAATATTTTCCTTTTCTTCAGGCATCATTAGGTACAACAAAATACTGCAGTTATTTTCTAAAAAATATGCAGTGTCCAAAACCAGACTGTATGTATCTACATGAGCTGGGAGACGAAGCAGCCAGTTTCACAAAAGAAGAGATGCAGGTAAATAATAATTAGGAAACGCATGAAATAAGGCATATATGTATTTTCTTGTGTACAATTTAGTCCTTTATTTATATAACGTAGTCTTCTGCAGAATGTTATTGCACAATTGATTTTTGAGTTACAAAAGGTACTTAGGTGCTTCACCAGTTAGATATTGAAATTGTGCGGTTAGCTAAATTTTTAGTTGTGCATTGCCTTGAAAGGCTAGAAGTCCTCTAAACGTTGCTGAGACAAAAACATGAACTCTTAATCAAGAATTCACGTAAACTTGAGTTAACTACTTGCCTTTTCTTCATACCAGTGTGAGGTGATGTTATTTTAGATCTCTATAAAAGAGGTTGTTGCAGATCTAGGCTTTCTGGTAGGTTTTGTGTATGTGGTCAGTTATGGCTTAACTATCGTATTGTGACTCGACCGTGCTATCTGAATTCTGATACATCTTAGCTTGTGAAGGGTATAGAAAACATTTGAAAATATAATACTGAAGGTAACTATAGTAGCCCATAAATACTGATACAGTTTTTTATGGCAATCTTAACAGCAAAATAATTATCTGGAGTAGGGAAGCAAGTAAATGCTTTAGTTCCTCAGTAGTGGTGCATTCTGAAATCTTTAGAATTTGCCCCTCTACATGAGGTATGATAAAGCTTTTAAACTCAACCTTAAGTATGCCAGCCATGCGTCCGTGTTAGTTTTTGCATGTGGTCTCACCATGAAGGAGGTGGTCCACACTGTCAGTGCTAGCACAAATGTTGTACAAGTAGATTTTATTTCATGTGCTGGTCTCATTTGAGGTAGGAAAGAAGAATGTCTGTATCTAAGCATTTTTTTCACAAAATAGCAGTTACTTCTGAGAATTTCAACTATTTCTTTCTGAAATTAAAGAAAATATCCTGCTGGTTTAGATGAGTAGTCCCTGCAGTTTATATCTTGTCTCAGATGATGAGAGTAAGTAAAATTCAAGGAGACCTTGCAAACCAGGCTACTTCTGATTGTTTCCCTGTATTTCTACCACCACTTACATGTTAATAGACAGGAGCATACCCTCAGAAATGTATAGGCTTTTTAGTTTCTTAGTCGTCAGTCGTTAATTTAGTTAAATGATTTTGAACCTACTGGTACCATGAAGTCCACAAACTTTTGTGGCAGCAAGTCCTAGAATTTCACTGTTTTCTAAAGCACTTTCTTTTTCCTGTGTTAAACTGATTACTGGTCAGTTTTGTCAAGTGTCCCCTAGCTGTAGCATTGCAGTACTTGCTAAAAGCAAACCCCTTATTTATGTTAGTCATTACTTTTGTGATATTGTAGAACTTGATTTTACCTTTCTCAGCCTTCTACCCAAATTGCAGATTTTCTGCAATGTGTTTAAACTTCTTTTGTAAAGCAGCTTCTCCCTTTCTGTAGTAACTTCTGTTGTCCTTCTCTGGTATCTCCTGTGCCGCCTTTAGGATGCAGAGACCAGACACGTCATATTCATGATGCAGGGGCAGCAAAGCTTAATATAGTAGTCATCAATGATAATCCCTGTAAGTGCCCTTCGTAATGATGCCCAGCACATTTTTGGGTTTGGTTGTCAGTGCATAACGAGCTAGGGGTTTTAGAGATGTTGGCAGTGACTTGAGTATCTCTTCCCTCAGTTCTAACAGCCAGCTCAGAGGTCAATAGGGTGTTAGGATAGGTTAACTTTTTATAGTGTAGGTGTTAAAAGGTTAACTTTCCCTAGGCGTGTTACCTGACCTGTTTCTGTGGTGAAGCTTCTTTGCTATCTTTTTGCATGTATGCTGGGGGCTGTGGGTTTCTTTTGGAGTTCATCGTTACCAGCACGGTAGTTTACTGCCCAAAAGAGATTGGTATCATCAGCAAAGAATTTGCTGTTCACTTCTTTCTCATGCTGACTGATGACATTGCATAAAACTGATGCCAGTCATCAGTCCTCATTGCTTGCTTCTGCATCCAGTTATCAGTTTCTTTTTGTATTTCTATCTTTGAACCATATAAGAACCTTTTCTTTATCCCAGGGCACCTTTGTAAATAACCTTTTGGTGTGAAATCTTAGCAAAGGATTATTTGAAAATCTCATGGTTTCTCTGTATTGTTGCTTATTGACACCATCAAGAAACTCCGTACCAGTGAAGTAGGATTACTCTTTAGAGATGATGATCAGACTCATTGTCAACAGACCGTTTATCCATGTACTTCTGTCTTTTTTCGTTACTTTTTTTAAGATGGAATTTGTCATCTTATGAGGGATGGAGGTTGAACTCAGCAGTCTGTTGTTCACAGGATCTCTTCTACACCCCTTTTTGTAGAAGTCAGTTACAGTGGCAGTCTGTCAGTCCTCTGATGCGGCTGCCAGTTAAAAGTGATAGGCTTACATACCTTGGTCAGCAATTTGGTTTTGCACGGGACCCTGGCTACTTATGTGAATCTTCCTTTCTTGTTCCTTGTTACACTACTTACATTTTTTTCCATTTCATATTGCTTTCTTGGCAATCGTTGAAAAGTGCATTGTGTTTTTAGTAAAGGTGAAGTTGGGAATTTAGATGAGACACGTAGGAGATGCTAGTTTTTGCCTCTGCGTTAATTTGTTAGGAGCTTGTCAGTAGTTGACCTCTTAAGGTGGTACAGATCAGTTACTAACTTGGGATTATTTACAAATGTATAAAGTTAGCGTCCATTTATTGTGAGTTTCTCTTTCCTTATAGGCGGGTAAGCACCAGGAATATGAACAGAAACTACTGCAAGAATTATACAAATTAAACCCCAACTTTCTTCAGTTATCTACGGGTACAGTTGACAAGAACAAGAACAAAGTGACAGCACTGCAGAGGTACGATGCGTAAGTACTGATGCTGGACTACCTGACAATGCTTTCTTTTCAGTTATTCCACAGAAAACGTGCTTGTTCCTATTACTTCCCTTATGTTGCCTGCTCTTTTTGGTGTGTGTTATGGGAAAAACTCGAATATTGTTTATTCCCGTGAAGTTAGAGGTATTCACACTGCTTTGCTCTAATACTGAGTCTTAACGTGGTTTAAAAAAAGATTCTGCTTTCTGCATTTGGATCACTCTTATTCTTAAAGAAGAACGTTGATTTCGTATTTGCACAAGTACATATGGTAATGATTATTAAAGAACAGACATTAACTTTTTGGGATGGAGATGAATGCGGTCTACTCACAACTGAGTATAAGACACCTTATTGCCTTGCTGCATGTTTCTTATTGTGCCTTCATATCATGACTTGGAGTGCAGTTCTTGTATTTGGTGTAAAGACCTTGGAAACTGAAATGATCGCTTTCTTTGACTAAGAATTCATGAGATGTGAATAAAAGACTTCTTGCCTTCATCTAGTAAACTTAAATCGTTTATTTTCACTGTTTTAATTGTGGATAGCACTACTGTTTGTTATAATAATATTTCGTTGAAGTAGTTTATTTTCAGTAAGCTATGAAAAGATTTCTGTCCATATGAGTACAATCATACAAACCTGAATGAAAGCCTAAGGTTATCAGTCCTCATGTAAGTTACCTGCTCAGGTCTTATATTTAAGATACATAAAAACTGATAGTAAGTTCCTTTTTTTCTATAGTAATCTCATTAGTAATTATGAATTGGAGCTTGGCCGGTCTGTGGTGCTAACGTTTTAGCACTTGTGGAAAAATTGGCATGTTCCTCTAAAGGCAACAAGTAGTCAGCCTGGAGCTGATTTCTCTCATCACCTCAGCGTCATCATTACAATACAATCTGTTCTTTGCTGATGGCTGGGCACCATCTTGTGGGTTGTAGCGTGCATTTCTTCTTACCGCTAGGATTTTGAAATGTTTCTGAGTCCCATCTCATCAGTACAAAACATAGCTTGTGAGCTGGTGAATGTTTCTCCTTCACACCTTCCTACCCAGTTAGGTTCTCGTTTTTCCTGATTCATTGATGTGATATTAGGTCTGGCAGTTTGTCAGCGGCTCTGACAACTCTGTGGTCATTCTATCATTTGTGGTGCAATATCCGTTTCACTTTGGAACGGAGAAGTAGCTGGGTTCTAAATAGTAGACGTTTAATTACAAATATCCAGTAGTAGGGAATAGAATTTCTTCAGCGCTGCATAAATTCTTTTTCACAATTGTGATCTAACTTGAAAGCTCCTACTGGCAGAACTTTTTTCTTGCTGCTGAAGGCAAATGTTAAAATCCTTCAGTGCAACTTTGTGTACATGGGTGTTCGTCTTTTGCTGTGTCACTTAATAGTAACAATGACTGTGTTTTCTTAAAACTACTGGAGTCCATGTTTAAAACAGATCAACCTCCTTTTTTCTACTGTCTCCTTTCCGGAAGAACCAAAATGAAGGCTCTACTATGCTAGAAGTAGAAACACTGGTTAGGCACCTGCTGGTCTTCTTGAGGTGCATACAGCTTTGAACTTTTAAGTAAAAAAATAAAGAAAACCTGTATTGTTGCTTTACCTTTCATTTTGGTTATAAAACTGATTTTTAACTGACATTTCAAAATTAACTTTAGTATAGAAGTGACTTTATGTTGCAGTGGACATAAGTATATTTTAAATCTGTTAATGGATTTAAAGTCTCGTTACTTGGCTCCCTCTTGCAAGGGGGAGAGTCACAGCTGATAACAGGATGTCTTCATTGCTCAATATCTGATTAACTCATCTCTAGTTCAAATATGTGCAAAGCAAGGATGAGATCTGTAAATCAGTCAGTTTTCATCTGTCTGCCTGTAGTGTAGGTATGTGAGAACAGCAAATCTTACGATACTAACTGATATTTGAGGGTAGCTAGTAATATCAATTTTATCTGGAGTATAAAACAGCTACGGGAACTTCCACATTTTGACTTAATATGTAGAGAACATGTGGGACCATGTAGTAAGAACATTAATGAAAGGGGCATCAAGAGTAACATGTTAAAATTTTTTTGAAAGCTCAGTCCTTATGAATACAGCACTTGGACAACAGCACCCAAACACTAAAAGTAGCATCCTAACTGAAGCAAATGAAAGGCTGAAGGTAATAGAAAAGAACTAGAGAAAGTGAAGACAAATCTTTGTATCAAGTTTTTAGCTTATAGTGTTATTGGATGGTAATGTTATTTGAATGCATTTGGTTACAGATATTTCAGCCCACTTCAGTTTGTATAAAACATAACTATTTTCAGTGATAACTTTAGCTTCGAGTCTTCGTTTGAACTTTTTTCCAGATTGAATGTTCTCTCTGAAATGAAATGTAATTTTTAAAAAGGGATGTAATTACGGCTTAAAACTGGAAATGAAATGAGCAGTAACTTGAATGAACAATGCATTCATCTGACTGGTCTCATGGTCTGTTAATAACGCTGTGGACTCTTATGTGGGAATAAAACAGAGCCTCGTCTTTGCCAGGCTTGTTAGGTCCTGGAATATAGAAGATTTTTTAAAGTGTAAAACATTAGCTAAACTACCTTTAAAAATACCTAGGGGATAAAGCCAGTAATTCTAAATGAGGTGTATGTAGGCCTAGATACTTGAAGCTGTCAATGGATTCCCCCCCACCTCGAATGGACATGTTTGGACTTCAGCATTGGCAGTGGAGCTCTATCTATTCAGTGAAGAAAATGGAGAGCTCTGCCCAGTTTTTCTCCTCTCCCTGCCTCCCAATTCTTTTTTTGAAATCATCACCACTTAAAATCTGAGAAATACTATCCAGATAAATCTATTCTTATGGATTGTCTGGCACAAGGATTCATTTTCTCAGTGCTTACAATTTTTAAAACACTTTCTTCATAACTTGAACTCTTCTTTTTTTTCCACTCTTGCCTTTTTTCAGACTGAACAGTAATAACAAAGATGCCTGGCCATCATTACAGAGTTCAAGTAAATCAGCCAACGGCTTAACAATGGAACACAGGAAAACGCCTCCTATATTAGAAAATGGCACAGACCCAGAACACATGACTCCAGATGGTGCAGACTCAGATTTCGGGTAATTGTGCTGCCTTTTATACTTCAGATAGCGTACTTTCTCTCTCACTGACTGGTGTGGAGGGAATGATTCTCCAGTCTCTCTGGTTGGAGAGCTGGATTGAAATCCTGATCAGGTCACAGAAAGCCAAGCTTAGCCTAGCCCATGTCAAAAAGACTGGTTGGCAGGCTGCAGGAGAACTCTAAAGTAGTGATGGTACAGGTAGGGGCCCAGGGGAACTGCATAATCAGGCATCAGCAGCTTGTGTTAGCTGCTTGCAGAGGGCCATGGTCCCAGCCAATGCCAAGCCGTTTGTTTCTGTACAAAAGCTTCCACACAAGTAGCATGCCAGTGGCTATATATCAGGAGACATCACTTGGAAGAGCTTCAAGAGAAGGAACCTGAACGTTAGGGCTGTATATCTGTCATCTGTTCGCTGTGGTGTGTTCCAAAAACACAACTGCAGAGGTAAGGGTTCCCTGATTATCGCTCAGTAATAGGAACAACACACAGCAGATTCAGCTGAGCCTTCTTTGTGCAGAGGATGTAATTCATCTACTTGCAATAACTTCTTCATTGTTAACCGATATTTTTTCTTCTTTTGGTGCCTCCCTTGAATAGAACTAGTGTTTTCTGCATGAGTATTACCTGCACTTACTTACAGCAGTCTGCAGTCACGCTGTTACTGTTTTTATTGGACCACCTTGCATCATACTGGTTTGGGCCTATTCAGAGGTCAGATGAGAAAATAACAAGGTGAACATTAATATTTCAAGAGGTGGTGTTGCTGATTAGAGAGCTGATCTTCATTTTAAATGAATATTGAGCTGATGCATTAACACTGAGTGCTGCTGAAAATGGTACCTTATTTTAGTAGCAGTTTGCCTGAGATATGGACAGAGATCCTATGGTTGCATCTCAGTAGTGACATGCAGCTTCCTTCTCATCTTTTTGAAAAGAATGTGCTATATATAGGTAAATGTTGTGACTAATGGCTAATGAATCTTCATTCTTGAGGACTGAAAGCATATTTTAGGATTACAGGCTGCTTAAGCAGGTTCAAGTATAATACACATTGTCTTTCGGTGTTTAGGCCATCATTAGAAGTTGTCTGTTGCATAGCTTTAGGCTGCAGTGTTGTGACTTTCTGTCAAAGGCTCTGAGAGAGAACTTACTTGGAACATCAGCTCTACAATCAGGATGATTTAATGAAGCGTCTACAGCAAATTCTTATGCTGTAGGTATTCAGAAATTACTGACATAGGGAACTTTCTTCCAAGTGGAAGAACTTTCTTCGTGCTGTTCAACCACTTATAAATCTTCACTGGACTAATACTTGTTTGCAAAACTAATCTTCTGATTTTTCTTCTGTAGTCATATATATTTGACCTTCAGTTACCTTTATGAAATACCAATGTAGTGTTCTTTTGCCCCAGAATTGTTTTTATTAATGGGTAACACTTAAACACTTTCTTCACAACGAAGAAGAATGTATTTTTCTGGGTTTAGATAGTCATCCTGAGAACAAATACCCGAGGAATTGAATTTTGGACCTTGCTACATGGCTCTATGCAGTATCACACTTCGTTTTCAAACAGCCCTTGCTACTGCAACTTGTCTACAATCTGAAGTCTTCAACCAGTTAAAATATATCTATATTTATTTTGCACTAACAGATTGGGCCTGTAATTTGAATTGCATCACGTTCATGTTCTTCTAGTCCTTGTCTGTAGGACTAGTGTTCTGGGCTGTGTAATCAGATGCTTGTGCATCTCTTCTTCTTACAATAGATTAAATGAAAATATCTTTAAGTTGCAAAGCAGAGATTTTTGTCTGAGCTTACGCTAATGAAACACCATTAGTTTTGTATTTAGTACAACTACGGCTGTTCACAAGTGCCTGTGAAATCTTGAATCCAAAGGTATGCCATTTTAGCTGAGTCATGTTAATTCCCTGTGAATAGCTTTCTGAAGTGGTTTTCTACTGTACCTCACCTTCAGTTCTCTTTATTGACAGTTTTTTGTATTGTCTTTCTGCATTTTTTTCCCTTCTATCATCGCAAAGCTCAGTTTTCTCACCTTGGAACTAATTTCTGCTAGTTAAAGCTTTGAGGCTGATGGAAAGCTTGACTTGCCACCAGGATTAAGTAGTTAATTTAATTTCTTATCTCTCCCCAAATTTATTTAGGACTCACGTGGGAACTGACAACATAAGTATTTAGAAAACCCAACTTTCTCTCCAATAGTAGAATAGATGGAACTGACAACAAATGTATACTGTCCTGGCTTTTGAGTGGCTAAGAGTTACTCTGAAGACACTTAAAACTTTCCTTTTGTTCCATAACAGGGGAGTCAACAAGCAGAGTGGAGAGTGGTGGGAAGAAATATTGTGGCAAATTTTTTAATCATAAATATTCCAATAAAGTCTAATAAATACTGGACTTCTTTCCTTCTTATCTCTCCCAATTTAATTTTGGTTTGTTTTTCTTTCAAGGTTTTTCTATCACTACAAAATCAAATGTTGAAGTTCACATTAAATACCTGAGTGACTTACTGACTTTTTCCCCCTCCCACTTTTGCAGCCCTATCGACAAACCTTCAGATTCCCTCAGTATAGGAAATGGTGACAGCTCCCAGCAGGTAAGATAAAGATAAATGCTGTGAACATAAGAATTGAGTTTGTTTGGCTTGGTACAACTTGTAATTTGAGAAGGAAATACTTTCTGAAGTATTGTATAACTTTAATCGAAACAAAAGTATGCTGCTGCCGAGTTGCTTTAGTGTTAAACCTTGTACTGAGCTATATATTAACTAAAGGAAATGTTGCCAATAGCTTTGAGGATTTTTTTCAACTGTTAGTGAAGAATATTTTGTATATAAATGCTCAGGACCTAATTGTCTCTCTTCCTCCTTTGCCTGTAGATAACAAACAGTGACACACCTTCACCACCGCCTGGTTTAACAAAACCCAATCCAGTCATACCCATCAGTTCATCTAATCACAGTGCACGGTCCCCTTTTGAAGGGGCTGTAACAGAATCACAGTCGCTCTTCTCTGACAACTTTCGGCACCCTAACCCCATCCCTAGTGGGCTTCCTCCATTCCCCAGCTCTCCACAGACTTCAAATGACTGGCCTACAGCACCAGAACCACAGAGCCTCTTCACATCAGGTACACACACCTCTGTACCCAGCTTCCACTGCTCTATATTGGTTCCTTTTTGCAGCTGATGCCTAGAACACTGTAGAACTAAAAACTCTAGGGTATGCTTTATATAATTTTCCACCACTTCACAAATGTTTAAAATGTTTTACTACAGCATAACTGAATTGCACTGACACAAGAATTTTTTCTAAAAGAAAATTTACAGAACTTTCAAACCGCATGGCTAAATTTTCAGAGTGCTTTAGTTTTTCTTAGCCATGTGTCTGCTTAATAGGGTGAGTGACATGTATTTAATGCTACAGGCTTGTTACTAAAATTAATCTGTTTATAATCTGCAATTCCAATGTCAGAAGCTATGCAGTAGAATTTCAAATTTTCTGTAGAGTATCCTGCATAGTTATCTGAAGCTGCCTAATCTTTCCGAAGTGAGGTTATATATATTCAGAAGAGATAAAAGTACAGTTAATTGCAGCAATTGAAAGATACAAAATACCACTTCACATGAATGAAACATCATTTTAGGAGTATTGATATGGTCTTGGGAATGGTTATCATTTTTAGTTTCCAAATTAGAAACCTAAGGGATGTGTTCAAAAATTAAATGAAACAAGATCAGTAATAAATAAAACGTAATGATGCTTTGGGATAGAATAGCATTTTACTTAGTGGCTAATCTTTTAATGCTCATCTCCTTCTCGATGTCTTAATCCTGTTTGTAAATAATATTACCAAGAAAATTACCTGCTGCTAAAGTACTATATACACCAGTTTTGTGAGGATTAAGTAGCAGTGGGAGACAACTTCCAGGTGGCTTGTTTCATAATGGATACAAAATATATGGCTGCTATTAAAGTAAAAGTATGATGGACAGGGGTTTTTGCCTGCCTACCAACACTTTTAATCTGAAAATGAAATTGTAGGTTTGTTTTCTGAGAGGATGCTGAAGTTAATTTTAATGGTACCTAAAGCAGCAGTCCAGGTTCCCTGCCAGCAGAGGGAGTTGTTGTAAGTGATAGTACCTTGTACTCATCAGCTTTCTTCACTGCAATTTTTAAGGAAAAATATGGTGAAAATAGGATCAGCATTCTCTGAACCTGAGCTAAGAAACTTAAACACTATAATAAAATGAAGTGCTAATTGCAAGTGCAGGGAAGACCAACTCTTCTGCCATGCTGCTTAAGAATATTTACCAATATCTTGTAATGTAGTTTCTTATTTCCTTTGTTCAGTCAAAGCGCATACATACGAATTTGGCTTTTGTCATAATAGCAGACAATACGTTTTAACCACTACTCAAAAGTATCTGAGGGAATACCCCCACCCGCAGTTCTTTGCACAGCACAGTTGAAGCACAGCATTAATGTTTAAAGAGAAATACTGAACTGAGTAACAACTTTAAACTCTGGTAACACTTCTCCCCAGTAATTTGGGTGGAAAGAATGTCCTAATGTCTTTTGGTTTCTTTCTACTCTGCTTTTACTGAAAAATGCTTATTTTACAAAAGCTTTTGTGCAGTCGGAGCAGTTCTGTAATAAAACTACTGCTTGCTAGTTCTGCCACTTCAGCTGAAGTAGAAATCTATTACAGTCTGGTCTGAAAATGGATTTCCAAGCTGATAAAATGATGTGTGTCTTTGGGGAATTTACAAAGAAATATTACATGAAAGATAAAACTGGCGACATAAATTACACTGAGGCTGAGATTTTTGTATGGACAAATACTAATTCTTGTTCTAAATCTTATTCCTCTCCAACAGAAACTATACCAGTATCTTCCTCCACAGACTGGCAAGCGGCTTTTGGGTTTGGTTCCTCCAAACAGCAAGAGGACGACTTAGGGTTTGACCCCTTTGACATCACCCGCAAAGCCTTAGCAGACCTGATTGAGAAGGAACTGTCAGTCCAAGACCAACCTTCCCTCTCGCCCACATCTCTTCAGAACCCTACCCCACACACTACAACTGCCAAAGGGCCAGGCTCTGGATTTCTGCATCCTGCTGCACCCGCAAATGCCAACTCTCTCAGTAGCACCTTTCCACTCATGCCACAGAGGTTCCCACAGTTTCAACAGCATCGAGCAGTTTACAACTCCTTCAGTTTTCCAGGCCAAGCAGCTCGCTATCCTTGGATGGCCTTCCCACGCAATAGCATCATGCACTTGAACCACACAGCAAATCCCACCTCAAATAGTAATTTCTTGGACTTGAATCTCCCACCACAACACAGCACAGGTCTGGGAGGGATCCCTATATCAGGTAGGTGAATCAGGACAGCCGTGAATATGACTTAATGCGTGCTTTCAGTTTCTGAGTCAGGACAGGAAAAGGTAATAGCCAGCTACAAGTGGTAGAACTATGTCTCTTAACTGTCATACTAGGCTTATGAAGAGAGGGAGGAACATCATTTTCAATAGACCCTCTCCATTAAAAAAAAAAAGTATCTGGATGTTTAGCCTTGTAATATTGAGCTTTATAAGGAAGGTGGAGTATTCTGTGCCCGCTTAATTTTGTGCCAAAACAGACTGGTATTTTGGTTCTTCAGTCTTTCCAAACTGGCTTTCCTTAAGGGTAGGCCCTGAAAGTGAATCGTGACTTTTGTGTTGATGTGAGGTGCTGACCAAAGTTACTAAAACTTCAGAAAATTGTAATGATTTGTGCCACATGTCTTGGCTGGGGTTGTTCCCTCTTGTGCATAACCAAATGAATGTATAATAAAATATTCAGTGCTGTTCATTTCTATACTTCAGATGGCCTTAGTTGTATCACGTTAGTCTTTCACTGAATGGATGCTTGCAACGTTTGTAAGAGGCTTCATCCTGATTGTGAGGCTTGTGATGTTGGAGGAAAATAAATGTGCAGTCAGGTCGTTCGCTGCCCTGAATTAGCTGAGAGGCTCCTGCAGCAAGCTTTACAACTAAGGAGCTAACTTTGACAATAACTGTTCTGATTAAAACTTCATTTCTGGAATTTTGAAATCCTTCTGCAGCTCCTATATGGCTTGTCCTGCCCAGCTTCTCTTTTTCTAATGGGGGGCGGGGGGAATTGTGTTAGGTTTATAAGGAACTGCAGGTAGAAACTCCGTAAGCTCTGTAGCCGTGAGTTGAAGAAAACTGTCTCGAGATGTTGCCAATGGTACTTTCTTCGGGTGGTGTTTGAAGTACTAGGTATACTGCAAGAAGGTGACCTAGAACAAGTCACTTTTGTTTTGATGCTCTAGTGCAAGAGCTAATTCTGGCTGTTTCCCTGTTCTTTGTCCTCTTTGGAGGCTTGTCGAAGCTATGGTACTGCTGTAGAGTCCTTCAGCTGATTCATAGTCTAAGCATTTTGTCCAGATGACAAATGCAAATAGTTCAGTCTTTATGCTAGCAGTGACAAAGTTTTAAAACAAAAATTACTGATACTGCTTGCACTGAAATGTGTGTGTGGGGAAGAAGAGTTGACATTGAGTCAAAAATGCAGCATCTATAGCACTGCAAGTTGTTGCTCGCTCTCCCCTAAACTGCAGAGAACTCACAGGAATTTTGCAAGACTTTGTCTTGACTTTACTGCTGAATTGTAAAACCCTCCTTGTGAAGGGCCTGGTAACAGTACCCTCTTGTGGACTAGGAGGGCAGGAAGATCCTTCAGTGCTGAAAACTGATCCGTTTGCAAAGCAGATTATTCTCAGGTTTGCCAAAGTATTTTTTTTTAGAAGGCATTATTTTAATTGCCTTTGGCAGTTTGAAAGTGAATTTCTTTGTAGAAGGCTTGGTACTCCTGAAGAGCCAGTTGTGTGCTCCTGGTTGATGCACGCAGCCCATGTCACGTGCTTTCCCCATATGTCTTAAGGCCACAGAGATGGTACTTGATCGTATCCTTTTGTGTATACAACTGCTAGAACCAATTAATCTCAAAATACTTTTGGCAGATAAAGTGCTAAGAACAGAAAGCAAACATCTGCTGTAGTCTCTATGGAAAGTTCCTTTGACTTGATTTTAAACTCTTGTTATAGAAAACACTGTTGCCTGGTTCACAGTTAGGTAGCATTAGTAGCTGCTATGCAAATGCTTCTCAGCTGATCTGCATGTCAGTTCTGATGTACCTTGAAAAAAGTGATCTGTGTGAACAAAATTACTGCTTTTTCCTTTTCTTGTCAGATTGGCTGAAGTCTAAAGGAGGTCTGGTATATCTTGTGCTAGTTGAAGTTGTACTACTTGTTGTACTACTTGCATTTAGTGTCTTGGGTTTCCTGCAGTGACTCTAACTGCTTCAGAAGTACAAATAATTTGAAAATCAGGAGGTGCCCTCATGCCTCTTTTTTGATACGTTGACTTGCTAGTTTCCAATGTATTGAATTTATTTTCAAAACTGTATCTAGTGCACAAGCTTTACAACAGTGTTTTGTGAAAGAGTAATACCTGTTCTTTATGCTCGTTTTTAATCTACCAGTAGCAGATGTGTAATTATAGGACTTCCCTAGTTTCCTTATTTGATTTATGGATTCAGGGAGGCAAGTGGTATACGAGTAAAGAAACCATGTAGGCATGACTTTGTTAGTGGTTTATAACAGACTCTAGCTGGTGTAGAAAGGCCTTATGTATCACTAGAGCCATTTTGCAATACAGAGGGGTTAGTTGTAGTATATCTGAAGCACCTGTTAGCTTTGTTCTTAGTCTGAATTAAAGTATTTTAGAAAATGTCATCAGCTTGGCTGTTTCAGATATAACAGCAAAAGAAACTTGAGTGTAAACAAAACCTTCACATTGTTTCCTAGCAGAGATTCAAGTGCTGTCAAAGTTGCGTATTTCCTGAGAGATCTCACCAAATTTTTTACATGACCGTGAAAGATCACAAATTCCTAAAGCAGGTGATACTGGACCAGTCATTTAAAAGAAAAAAAAGGAAAACATTTGTTCTGTGCATCATCTGATTACTCTGCATGCTGTGTTTAACCAACCCTTTTCAACTTTTCCATTCAATTTATGTGAAAACAAGCAGCCCTTAAACTCTTCAAAATGAATTGTTTTTTTAAAGCTAGTAAGCTACTTCCTAGGCTTTCTAAATCCCAACTTTAGTTGGTTCCACTTAAGTGTATTTGTTTTTAAAGCTCGTATGGAGAAAGCAATGTCTTCTGAACTCCTGCTGATTCTGCTTTATGTAGACGTTTTATTCACGTGAATGTGAAGTATTCATGTTTGACGTGTTAAATGTAATATTTTAAAGGTGCCTTTTGTCTAGTTTCAAATCAGATCTGTGCTGTCTTTCTAATTCCATAGCTCCAAGTAGAGCTATTGGCAATGCGTGCTAGATTTAAATGGAAGGACACAGGTGCTACCTAAATGTTTTAAGCTCTCATTTAAAAAAAATCTTTTGAATGTGGTAGCCTATTTCTCAGTAGTAGTACTTCTGCTGTTTCTAGTGAAGTGACACAATTGACTTCATGTTAAAACTATGCATATACTTGAAATTTGCCATACTCATCAGACATACTGTTGTCCCCAATCTTTATTTAAATGAACTTTTTGATTGACTGATTCACAAATTAATTTTCCTTCCTTCTTGTCTGTCCAGCAGGATTTTGTAAACTGTAATAGATGTAACATAGTTCCATTGCAAGGGCCAGTTTAGTCTTTAGTGGAATGGGTTAGATGGCTTGCTGTGTAAATATGCCTCGGGATAAAAGTTCAGTGACATCTTTCTGGACAGCATGGTTGTTGCTAAAAGCAATCTTACCCTGGATTGTGTGGGGAGGGGCTCTCCTTTATTCTGCAGATAATGACTAAGGAAAGATGCACCAACAGCACCATGAGTAGATGTGCCTTTTTTAATTTTACTGCAGGCTGTTAGGCTATCAAGAAGCTTTGATAGTTAATACACTATCATCTCTGCTACATTACCTGATTTTATATTCTAAAATCATAAGTGTAGTATTGGGTCACAGAATAGAGCAGGGCTCTGTTTTGAGACAGATGGTAAAATGAAATGCATGTCTATTAATAATGGGAAAATAGTTTAGTGGGTGTTTGGTAGTCATGGATTTTATTACATAGAAAAAAAAAGAACAAATTTACCCAGCTAAAAGTAGAATAAAGCTGTAAATTAGCTCACCTTTCCTGACAATTTTATGCAATGTGTGAGTAAAATTTTGAAACACTGGCTGTTGTTTCATATATTAATTGCATAATTATTATGAATTTAATTCCAAATTAGGAGAAAATATAATTGTAAAAGCTTCTCAATTCAGTTACAATGAGATGGATTAATTCTAGCTTTTCCAGGACTAATGGTACACAACATTGTGTGTATATCTGTTCCACAGATACTAAAAATCTAAGATACTTGAAATAGTCAAGTGGGTCTAGAGACAGTTAGGAAGCATAAAGAATGAAACCCTGTCTCCTAGCGGTATCAGTGCAAGTTAAACAGCGTTGCCTCATGTCCCTTTGTTTTGTTGCAGTGCTTGAAAGAGCACTTTGCCACGCTTTTCCTCTTGGCCTGACAATGTGAAAGGTTTAATGCCAGTTTGAAATTAAGTATAGATGCTCATGCGGGTTAAGAGTAAGATGCATTAGGCCATTAATTTTCTGTTCTAAGCCTTTAAAGAAGACTGCTTGCTCCCTTGATGGTCTTCGGTGACATTTGGCTTTCTGTCAAGCCAAAGCACTGCAGCTTCATGTTGTCTTTTCTGTGCTCCTGATGAGATCTATGGCTGCCTGTAGCTGAAGTCTTTATCTGATTAGGTGTAAATATTGAAAACAGCGAATCTGTTGAAAATCTGAACTGAAGCAACTAATAGTTTAGGTGCTGGGTTTGACACCTCTGAAGGCCTCTATCCTTCTAGAGCACAGGGCAGCCTCTCTCTGAAATGGATGTTATGCCAATGTCAAGATCTCTGCTCACCTGAAAATAAAGGACTGAACGCTGCTTTTAAGTTGTCATATAAAAAGGGCTGTTTGGAAATGACCCTCATCTGTTTCCAGTATTGCTTTTGCTGACCATTGCAGAGATCCCCTGTGCTATTTTCATCAGCAAATACGATGCCATTCTTGGTCTAATCTTTGCTGTTGAATATTGTGCTCTTCTCATCAGTTCTTATGCCCAGGGTATCTGATTTGTCATGGAGGTTCGTGGGCCTTTTCCCCTTCTCCCATCTTATTTTGGAAATCATTTGTTCCTGTGTGCATTCCCCACCCATGAAAGTCAGAGCTTATTTATAAGCTCTGGCTCTTTCTCCTTTCATTTCCAGTCCTAATTGATTTTGTATTTCACTAGTGAAGAGGTGAAATTCTCAGCACCATATGTAACAAATTAAATTTGAAAATAAGTTTTTGGCTTGCTTGCTTCCCTTGCTCCAGAGGTGCAAGGAGGTATTTTTAATGCTGCTAGGTTTAAAATATAGTATATGGAAGTGAGACTTCTGATCCATTTTTAAAATAGTAAATATAGGGCCAATCTCAAATGGCATGGTTTGAAGCCTGCTGTGAATATTTTTTATTGTACCTCTGTTATTGTGTTCCTCAACTCCCATATACTTTATGCATTCACTAGTAAGTCCCGTCCTCCGTAACAACATAATCTTGTCATTCTCTCTGAAAGAACCTCATCCCCAGCACCTGTCCTTCAAGTCTTGCCATTTCTCCATCTGCTTTAAAGTCTCATCTGACCTCCCCCCAGCCCCAGTGCCTTTTTGGTGTTGATATAGCAACTGTTTTAAAATCCTATGGAATTTTTCTTATGATTGTACAGGAGATACTGTTCCAAATAAAGTTTACTGTATAAATACCTATTCCTTCATCTCTGTGAGCTTGGTTCAAGCTCTTACTAAATTTTTGAAAACGTTTAATTGTAAGATTATTAGGGATGGCAGTTAAGGACAGGCATCCTGCTTTTTTGCCTGTTTTTTACATGTCTAATTTTACTTTGAAAGAAAAATGTGACGATGTAAATATAAAAATAAAAATCCTCCAACTTTTCTTGGCTGCAGCACATCAGAGAAATGACTAATCATGTTAACATAGCTAGACTCGAAACAAATGCTATGTTGGCTGAAATTGGCCCGCGTGGCTCGCCTCATTTGCACTCTGGCCCATCAGTCCTGACAGCTTTCAGGTAACTCCCCAACAAGAAGCAGGGGAAGCGAACACGGGGCAGGTGTTTGAAGTCAGCCCTTCCTGACTGTTCCGTGTCCCCAGTAGTCTCACCAAAGAAACTTCAGCTGCATGAGCACTGTGGCCTTAGCCTGTATTTTAGGCATGGTAGACTAAATTCACTACATAAAAGCAAGAGCTTTTCATTATTAAACTATTTAAGAGCAGTTCACCAAATGTTATAAAAGCTGTATCAGACAAGTAGCGTTGTCAAATGAGGCCACATCTTGTGAATGGACTTGAAACTTCAAATCTTTCCGGGTCAAGTCAATTTTACAAATTCTAATTATGACTGAGTTTTAACAAAAAGCACACAGTTCATAAGCTTTCTACATAAATGTATTTCTAAGTAAAACAACTTGAATAACCACTGAGAAAAGTCGAGCATAATTAAAAAAAAAAATTGTAATGGTGCAGGAATGTAAGTGAAATACCCTAAAGAAACAACAGCAATTAAAAGAACAGTGTTATGAAAAGGGTTTTCCTTCTGAATGACACCAAATCTCTCTTGGGAAAAAAAATCTGATCTTTTCCCTGCTTTGTCATCTCTTGGTTCCTTCCCTGTCACAGCCTCAGTTGAACTCTAGCTTGTTCCCAAAGATACCGATTAAAAAACTATACCTACCTGTGTGTATGTTTACATTTAAAGTGGGTCATCCCTGTTGGAAGATAGTATTTAGTAATCAGAATTACTGTCATGGAGGGTTTGTTTTTCTTTAGGTTTCTTGAACCTTCTAATGGAGTGAAGTATCCACAAATATACCTCAGCTGTATTGGTTACATACATGGAGAAATTGAAAATGGGTTTGTAATTTGTTAGTGCATGCATTCATTGTACTAATGCTGTTCTCACAGCCTTGGTCAGAGGATTGGATAGGAATTCCTGGAATCCTGAATTTTTAACTGTATAGACTCTTGCTAATTATTGATCATGACATTGAAGATCAGAGTTTTATTTACCAGTTCTAGTTACTGTATTGACCATGGGGAAAATTCCATACGTTTTGCTTTCATACGTATATATGCATATACCACAGGTACATGTAAAGGATTTTCATTTGAGGTCAAAGCATTTTTTTCCCGACAGTTAGGATAACATAGTAAGATTGAAATCTGCTGCAAAAACTAAGAGTAAGCACCAGGTATACTTCAGTGAAAGTTATTTTTTCCCTCAGATGAATGGAAATTGCTTATTTTCCTGGGCTTTTAAGTCACGCTTTCCATGTGTAGGATTCAGATGTCTGTCTTCACTGCAGTGCCTTTAACAGTCTTTATGAGCTCAGTTTAGGTTTACATTAAGATTTAGTATTATCAGTGGTGATAACTGCATTTAGTCTTATGAGATCCATTTTTTGATGAGGAATTAGCTCACATGAAAAAGGATATTTACTGACTAAAATGGAAGTACTACAGAATGTCATTCTTGCAGGTAGGACAGTGGACCCCAACTTGATTGAGGTCTTACACTGGAATCCTATATACTTTCAGCAATAAATAATTAAAAAGTAATAAAAATGCTGGAATACTCCAGGATACTCTGGAAACATCTGACTTGATGTCAGCATGTTTTTCAAAGCTAGCGAGAATCTTGGTTTGAAGTTTTCTTAGGGCTTAGAATTAGGTGGCTGGCTGCTATAATTATGTATTAGATTTGGTCTCTTGAGCTGTGGTAAGTACACGTCAGTCACAAGGATAGAATACTAATACAAAATTGCTTTTCTCAAACCTGATCTAAGTTCTGACACTGTATGTACAAGTAAATATGAATCTTTCTATTGAATATCTGTCTTAATAGTTACTTAGTCAAAGAAAGCTTAAAGGTTATACTGTCAGACCTTCATCAGAAAGGAAAATTATTTAGAAAAAAGATTTTCTTCCTTCAAAGTGTATAGTTCATAATTCAATATATTCCTCTTGTACTCGGTAGTTTGGTTTACTGGCATCCTTTAAAAAAAAAAGTGCGGTTTAAATGAAAAATAGTGCCTTTCTAATTTACATGATGTCTATTAAATGGGGTAGATGTGGGATTAATATAACCGTGGAAATCAATGTGGGATCAAGATAAAAGCTGCTCTACTTGCATTACTTTAAAGTTCAGAGTAGAGTAGTGCTCTTTATTACCAAATCCAATTTTGTGTGTATATACGTGTATTGCTGTTTCCCTTGCTCTTTGGTTTCCCTTGCTCTTTGAGTTTGTGACCGTAAGACTTTCCTGTGAAATCTGCTCTGGGGAATGATATTTAGAAAGCTGTTTTCCTGGATCACCAACTTGCTTCTGATGCATAGAGAATGTCTGTGAGGCTTTTACATGTTTTCCTTAGCAGCTTTATCTTCCAGCACTCCTGTCACTTGGTATCTCCCTTACATGAAGTGGCTACTTGTATTCCCGATGAGTAGTGACGCTGTTTAAACGTGGACAGGTTCAATCTTATTCTGACAATGATGTTTTCAGGCTATCGTGAATCTGTGTGCCACTTCGTCATTTAGTTTAAGCATTGTACGTTTCCTAGAAATCACAAACGCAGAATCAATGAAGTCTGAGAGTGAAATCCTTCAGACCACAGCAGTATGAGCAGAATTTTACTCATGGTTTTAGAAAATTCCATGAGCAAACACGCTTAGTTGTGTTAAAGTGACACAGGTATGGTTTTATCATCACTGTTCTGATGATGATGATGGAGGCTTTGAATGAAAGGTTTTTAAATTTCTCTCATGTGACGGGAATCACTTCATCTTAAGATGGATGTCCTCTCCTCTTTCTCCCTACAGAGTGAAATATCGGATATCTTCTTGCAAAAGAGAAATACCAATAGTGGAGGGGAATCTTGAGCTGAAAATAAAGCCCCTATCACTTCAGAACAGGTTAAGGAGCTGTTTCATGGAAAGCACGGGCTACCTGTGGTACCTGTTAAAAGGGTAGCACAGAGTGCAGGCTGGGACTAATAGGGATGCCATACCAAGGGTATGCTTGGCTGGTGGCCGCGCTTGGCTCTGTTCAAGTTGGAAAAACTCAGTGAACTCTTTCAGGTCCTCTTTCCTGTTCCTTTTCTTTTTTTTAAACTATTTATTTTCCTGTCCTGGGCCCAACTTTGTAATTCTGGTTGTTTTGCCAAGGCTTCAAAACTGTTACTGTACAGTGTCCTTGAAGCTTTCCTAAGGGCCTCCTAATAGCCAGGTCATTGCAGTGGGCATTCTGGTCCTGAACATACCTCGCTGTTCTGTGCGCTTCTGTTGCTGCTAACCTGTGCAGTTACACAACATGGCTAATAGGTTTATTTTTTTTTCCTATACAGTGGTTTCCCTCTGAATTGCTTTTGCTTACTTGAGGCTTTTCTCTAGCACTGTTGTGTGCCTCGGTCATACACACGGCATACTGATGGGTTCTTCAAAAATAAACAAATAATTGCGACCCAGATTTGCAGGACTGTTTGCTCTTCAGCAGGACTAGAACAGTTAGGACTCCTGGCATAAAGATATTTAAGTTTTACGCAATTAGTACAGTCAGGCTCTTGTATTAGCTTGGAATATAATTTTGGCAAAGAACTGCACTTGCTTTACATTCACTTAATGTGATGGTCTTGTGATCTTTGTTAGTTCCTTAATGTGCTGTTTGAACCTTGATACAGATTTGATCATAGTCTTGTACTGGAATTAGGACAATGATTTGAAAGGGTCCAGTCTTTGTAGGACATTATTTGGTGGGAGACAAGCCCACTAAAATGAAACTCAGATGTGCTATCCCATTACCCTTGATATAAAAGATCAAGTGGGGTAGCCAAATTTGAAAAACCTTTGTGTTTTAAACAGTCTGCATTGTAGTGTTGTCTGTCAGAATTCATGAAGTCATGAAACTGACAGTTATGCAAACTTCCTCTGAAGTACTGATTACATACAACAGAACCATGCTTTTTTTTTTTGCTTGGCTATCATCCCCTTTACTGTCTCTTCCCCAAATACATGTTGTTCCACCTGATTTGAAGGAACAATGTCAAAACATTGCAGATAAAAGGCAGTGCAGTAAGACTAGCAGACTGTCTGCTAGGATGTCATGATGGGGCAGTGACTTCATTACAAATTCATAAAGTCACCAGCTTTATACTGATCAGACTTCCCAGTAGTATCTGTTTAAAAATAACTAAGTATTTTTGCTTTATGGTAGATAGATAAACAGGTTATGTCTGTGGTGAAGCATTTTCTTTCCCTTGTCTGTTCTGTTTCAGACAGTCCTAAACTGTTAAAATTTAGGTACAATGCTTTTATTTCATGGTGACGTACTACATCAGAAACATGAAAAAGTTCCGTGCCAGAACGGTGGGGTCTGTTCACCTCTGGAAACTCAGGTTTCCGTTAGAGCAGACGGGATTATGAAATGCGCATTAAGAGAAAATTGAAGTTTAATATAGTCTGTGATCTGTGTTTGTGCCCATTTTTGTGCAAATAGTGGTGCTTTCAGGGGAGCTTCACGAGGTTATTCTCTTGTCCGGGGGACAAGGCTGGGGGGTGGGAAGGGAGGAGGCTCTAAAATGCTTCCGGTTGATCTTGGTGTATAAAATCTTTTCATTGATGTGAACTGTATTTGGACTCTGTCCAATTTTCCCACTGTCCTTGGACATCCTGCTTTAAATTGGGATGAAGCCGTTGGAGACAACATTTCCACTCTTTGAGAGAGGGAAGGAGTAGAGTATTGGTTCTCATGTTCATAGGTTATGGTGTCCAACCAAGCAGGCTGCTAGCCAGTTAAAAATCAAACCTATTTGGTAGCAGGGAATAAAGTTGGGAAAGATGACTTAAAAAATCTTTTTAGTAGATCTGTAGTAATGGGAAGCTACCCATTTGTTTATAAACACGGTACTAGCTTTATGGTCAACCATAAACTTCGTTAACAAAAAGAATGAACTAGCTGAAGAGTCTTATTTACTTTCTTCAGGTGGTGGAAGTACTTTGCATTTTCACTTACTCATGTTTAAAACTTGTCAGACTCCAGCACAGGCATGGTGATTTAACTGTGTGGTTTGAGCCTTGCTGGGTGGTGCCCCGAGATTGCTCAGGCGTTGTTTTGCATCAGGGTGCTTTGTGACTGGCTGTCCTACCTGGTCGCAGTCAGTAGGTAGTGCAGGAGGCGTTGTAGGGCTTTGCAGTCTCTGTCGATTCCATCTGCCCTTACCCATCAATGCATGTAACCCCTTACCAAATGCTGTAAGAGTAATTGCAAGAGTAATTGCTGCACTTCTCCTTGGAGGCTTTGAGTCTGAGAAAGCTGAGCAGCTTCGTTTAGTCATGTTTGTTTGGCGGGTTTGTTTTTTATGGTGCTTTTATTAGCCAAGCTAGAAAACTGTTACAGGCACCTGAGTAATGTGGTGCTTGCTTTTTCTTTGGTGTCAGAGAGCAGTATTTTTTGTCATAGCTTGCTTTTTTAGCCCCATAAAACACAACTGTCTGGGAAAGTCGCATCTTTTGGAGTTTTGTCATTTGCTTGTACCTAGGAGCATGAGATTTTAATAAATTAAAAAGATATATATAGATGTTGAATCCTTCTAGGACTTTCTTCTCTTGCATTCAGTGATTCTAAGTGGATTTTGTACTGACAGTTGAGACAAAGGACAGTCCTCCTTTGTCTTCCGTTATGGTAAATACTAATGGTACACTGTGCCTGCCTTACAGCCTGTCACTTCAACAAAAAGTGCCAGCTTCTTCTGTTCCTTGAAAAGGTTCCATGGAAAAATCTTGTATTTCAAATGCTTGTTATCCTTCTGGACTCTTACGTACTCGGTACTCTGTCATTCTGTATATGGCAAATAACATGACAACAGTCAACATATTTTTCTTAGCCCAAGACAGCGTAATGCCATACTGTATTTATTTCCCTATCCCATTACTTAAAAGTTGTCTTCTTGGTGGCTTTGACTTCATCAGACTTTCTCAGTGACATTATTTATTATACTGTGTGCATGCGTACAGGCATATGTTGCAGGTGTGTAGCTTATTTGCTGTCTCACAGGCTTTGAGGGCGTATTGGGGTTAGTAACACCAGTGATTAAGATCATCACAAGCTTGCAGATCCCCAACACACAGGTATTCCAAGTATGTTTGCTTACATGTGGTCTTAGTAAGCATCTTGTACATGCTTTTTGCCTGCATAGTAGAAGTAATTACAAATGAGCTGTATTCCTTGCACATGCCTTTGGAAGCAGTGGTGTAAGAAAATAGTGGAAACTGATACTGCGCCCTGGGGAGTCTACCACAGTTATTTCTGTGATGGTGAGTCGGCTATTTTTGTTTGGAGAGCTGAAGTTTGGAACTTACCTCTCATAGGCCTATGGATGTTGAGAGGATTGTGGGCAAAAATCTATCAAGGATGTTTCTGGCTAGTGCTTTGTCTTTTAAATTCCAAATTTTTCAACCCCAGGGTCATGTAACTGGACTTGGAAAAATTATATATGTATTTTATAGGTCTGAATGAAGAAGTAACTACACCAAATTATTTAAAAAGGTTTGTGGGCGTTAATATTGCAAGGAAGTGAGTGAGTTCTGGAGAGAACAGGGAGTGGTTTTGATTTACGGTGAAAGAAAGTACAGATGAAAGCCAGCTGTATGCAGTACAGCTCAGTGCTAAATGAGATTAGAACAAGTCACAGATAAGCCCGCTCTTTTCTTCCAATGTGACTTCCAGACCAGCCCCATTGAACACACTTGTTGCTTCACGTGGTTGTGTGGACACAGGCATGCTGAAGTTGGGATGCTGGGCTGCTTTTCTCACGTCTGTGTGCTAAGGTTTCTAAAACTGCTCTGAGATACTTGGTGGAGTCAGAGCTGCAGTTCTGTTACTGCTTGGGCTTTTTTCTCCTGAAGCACTTAAAATTTGGATCTGTAGATGGAGCGTGGTGCATATAGTTATGGGCAGGCTTTAGGGTTTACTGCTACCACATGACTTTTGAGTTGTTGTTTCTTTGCTTACTGCAGTGCTCAAGTTCGCTTCCATTCTAGTTGAGGTACTTAATGCGCTAACCTCTGAAGAGTGGTTGCTTCACCTGCATGCAGCAGCAGTCTGGCCACAGATGTTCTAGATTTCAGCTGCTGTCCTGCTACCTGTGGGCACTGAAGCACACAGATGCTTGTGCTGGAACAAACTGCGTTAGGCATGCCGAGGGTTAGAAGTGAATGCTTTGTCCCAGTAGTCATCATAGGTGAAGTGGGTATAGCAGATCAGCATAGTAATTAATTTTGAAGCTCAGCTGGTGGCATGGGCTGAAATATGACTTACTGTTGTGATTTAAATTGCTCTAATTCTATACAGAAAGAACATCTTAAGTTTAGTCTTCATATAAGTGTGTGTGTGTATATATATGTAAATCAGTCTCAGGAGGGAAAGTTCATTATGAAAGCACAGGATTTCAAGAATGTGTTACAAAAAGGGGATTGTTGGAGACATCAGCTCTTTCTGGGCATTGCCCTTTACAAAAATTGCTAAGGAAAGTTTTGATAGCAAGTGACTTTACCTTTTTCAGTCTCCAAACAGAGTTGCAAGCTAGTGATATTCTCTAATTTTCTGTGAAGACTTAAATCTCTTCAGTTGTTGGAGTAGCAGTATTCTGCACGTATCTCACAGTAACACTGCTAGTTGGCATCAAGGTCTTTTCTTCAATTAGGACAGGTAGAGAAGGCTTTAAAAAAAAAGTCTATTCTATTTTTTGTCACGGTGCAGTGCCAGCATACTACCCACCGCTCTCCTTTCAAATATGTTTGACAGAAAGCTGTATTTAATATTAACTTGCAGTATTGGCAGATGAAATACTAGGATGCTCTTGTGTTGTTTTGCTTTGGGATTCCTAAAGCAGGAAATGGATCCTGCAACCTGATAGTCTGTTCTAGATAGCATGGCTTACCACTTGTGTGTGGGGATCACTTGCTGTAGTGCGAACAGCCAAGTTGTGCTGTTGTCCATTTTCAATACATGCCTTGAAACTTTGCCAAATAGTTCAGATTTGACTGTTGCAGTATCCAGCTGGTTTGCTTCTAACCAAAGTTTGAGGATGTTGCTGTGCCAGAAATGACTCTGACGGGTCTCTAAAGAATTTTTGCTACTGTTCTTCAACTGCAAGAGGAAATCACGTTCCTTCCAGCTTCATGAGAACCTAGTTACTGTTTTCTTCGGAAGAACATCTGTAGGGCTGTGAATGAGCAAGCTTTAACAAAACAAAAAACTTTCGTGATATTTCCCTGCCTCCCTGGTTCCTCAGGAAATTTAATCATGTTCGGTTTCTATAGCAAAGCCCTACCTAGCCTTTCTTCATTTTAATATACTTCAAAGAAAACAACCCTTTCGAGCCTGCTGCCCATTGATAAAGCAGATGAATTGGGTTACCTAACTTGCACCAGAGGTCCTTTCATAAAGAATCTGGTAGGCTTTCCCTAATCAATAATGGAGCCACTGTGCCCTTCATTATTTGAGCCTCTGAACTGAAAAAAACAAATGGGGAAATATGTAATGGGGGAGGAGTTAAATCTTTCTCCCACCCACTTACACTTGGTTTAAAACCTGCCAGTCCCTCTGGATAATTCATCAACCATATAAACATTTACCCTAATTTTTGGACAGGGAAAGTATTAAATGCTTAGCTTAACAAGTAAAAACAAAATCCCATACCCCACCAAAGAAGGACATCTGTTTCTAACTTCAGCTTTTTATTTTTTATCTTTCATTTTTTTTGTTGGTAAATCTCCCAGACAACAGCAGTTCTGTAGAGAGTTTAAATATGAAGGAATGGCAGGACGGGCTAAGGGCACTTCTACCGAACATTAACATCAACTTTGGTGGACTGCCCAATGCTTCTTCCCCCTCCAACGCCAACCACAGTGTACCAACGTCCAACACTGCCACCACCGACAGCCTGAATTGGGACAGCCCTGGCAGCTGGATGGACCCCGCAATCATCACAGGTAATCGTTTCTCACTCCTTCAGCTCCGCTGGCAAACCATCAAATGGGTATTTGGCACAAACTGATTTACATCTTGGAAAAAAAAAAGTATGCGGTGGTCTCTTCCAGCTTCCATCCACAAAACCTCAAGGGTCCAGGAATTTTTGTGGAACCGCTAGGCGTAAACTGTCACGTAACCCTTTGCAGTGCATGCCCAGGACCTCTGCAGGCAGTCAGGATGATCAGTGCTTATCTATAGGATCAACTTAGGTGTCCCTTCTGCAGGATGGCATGTCCGGTTTGTGCGCCGCTGGTCCTGAGGCACTGGAATCAGTAACTGGACTATGTTATTTAAAAAGGGACGTACTCCACTTGTTTATAAAGCTCTATTTTATAAGGCTGTCTGGTTGTGTTTTCCCTGTTAGAGAGGCTGAAGCATGATTCAAGTAGGCAGAGCAGGAAGAAAAGCATGCAGGGCACAGGTAGGGTTTGGTGTGGTAAGCTCACGGAAACAGGGTCGCAGTCCTCGTGCAGAACGCTTGATAGAAAAACGTGTATCTTACAAAGGAGTGCTCTGAGGGGGCACTTTCTCCTGTCTGGATTTAAATGTTAAATGTTTTGTGGGCAGGATAACATATAATGTAAAATGTGTTATCTGTACAAACTAATGATGTTTTCTCACTGTTTTGTGCTAGGTTAAATTGACCTCCTTCATGCTCAGCTTATTGTTTCTGCTCTGACTTGCCTGTATCCTGTTTTTTCTTCTCTTTGTAGGTATCCCAGCCTCCACAGGAAACAGTTTAGACACCCTTCAAGACGACAATCCTCCACATTGGCTAAAATCTCTTCAGGCCCTCACAGAGGTGGACGGCCCCAGTGCAGCGCCGTCACAGACACACCACAGTAACCCCTTCGGCACACAGATCCCTCTGCACAGAGCCAGTTGGAATCCCTACTCTCCTCCTTCAAACCCCACCAGTTTCCATTCCCCACCCCCAGGCTTTCAGACAGCCTTCAGACCCCCCAGTAAAACACCCACAGATCTACTACAGAGCTCAGCGCTGGATCGTCATTAGGAAAGGTGGAAAAAAACAAAACGTTAGAAATGCAGGAAGTGTCCCACCCTGACTCCTCCCTATGCCCACCTACTGTTCCCTGTCATATCTTTCTTTCTGAAGAATCCAGTTCCTGATCAAACCTCCCCCCCAAATGCAATGCCATCGCAGGGTCATGACCAGATCTTCTTGTTAAGTTTCTGCTGAAGCCAGTGTTGGAAATACACTGTTTGAAATAATTCCTAAATATCCTAAGAAAAAAAAGAGAGAGAGAAATCAAAATGCAGCCTCAATGCTTAAGGAGAATATTACTGTCTTATGTCTTTTTGCACATGAGTATTCCTGCCTAGTGGAAAAGTGTCAGTCTACAATAGGAGAAAAATGCAATGCAGAATCCAATGCAGAAATATGGAAAAGGTATTTAATTTAAATGAAGTTACTGAACATGTGGGGCAAGCAGTGGCCTAACATTTGTTTTTGCATTCAGTGTGGCACTACACAGGGAAAATGCTATGTCTTTTTTTTCTTTTCAGAAAAGGCGACTTTATTGTGTCACTCAGTAAGAGGTTTGACATGAAGTGTGTTGAAAGACAAAACACTTAGAGCTATGAGTAACTGGCATGTTGCTGAAGAGTGGTTTAAAGAGGGGAGAATAAGATTTTTTTAATTTTGGCTTTAGGTTTAAAGTAAACGTTAATGTTTTAAAAGTATTCACAGATTTAATACCTAGTGTATACATAATATAATTATAAGCAGCTGAAACACGAGTGATATTTACTTCAGTCTTTCTGTCTCCTCTGTCAGTCTCTCTTTCTTTTTTTTTTAAAAAACAAAGATTCACCTGATTAGGGCACTCTGGGATAGCACTGCATTGGGGCCACATGATCACCATCAGGAGCAACCTCTGACCTCCTCTGCCTGCAGCTTTTACTTAACCCTGTAGTTTCTGGACGTTTGTGCAGTATTGAAAAGACAGGAAAGAAACAGATAAACATGGTTATAACCCAACGCTAAAACTAAAACCAAGGAAATGTACCTCTTTCTTCAGAATTAAAACTAAAATCTTAAATAAAACAGAAAACTTGATGATGACTTTGTGTTTGCCTTTCTTTTTTTAAACTTGGATTTTGAAGAACTGCATCTGGTAAAGCCGTGTGTCATTGCATGATTTCTTCCTCCTGTTTGTCCGAATTGGAGTTAATTTTTCATGAAATGCTGCATTGCATGGTGACTTCTGTATTGAAGGGTGGAAAAAGCATAGAAATGCTAATCTTTTTAAAGGGATTCTGTTGTCTTTACTCAGTTAATAGTTGGAGGATGAGTGTCTTTAGCCTTTATTGTCATCCTTTTAAATCTGAAGCATAAAAAGTTTGGTTTTGCTTTCTCAATTCAATATGATGTCATTTGGGACAGATAGCATATAATAATGTCAGAATATGTGGCAAGAGAATTCTAGTTACGACTTGTTTCCTTCAGCATCTCTGCTTTTAAAAAAAGGTGTAAAATATTTTCAATGTGCAGCGGTGGATGAAAAGCTCTCAGCATACAGAAAGCCTCCAACAAGCTCTTACGCTTCCAGCCAGAGATCAGGTTTGGTATTTAAAACCAGCAACCTTATGACTGAGTGCTGGATCGAAGTCTTCTCTGCATAGCTCATGAGAGATGGCTGGGAGCCTGAGCTACTACAAGTGCCTGTGCAAAGGATTTCTCACCAGATGCCAGCTGTACAGTCTGGCTGCCCTCCTAAAATGTTCCCAGTGGGCAGGGGTGAGGAGGGGAATTCACAGCTCCGAACTGCAGGCACCTCGTACAGGGAGGCTGGCCTCAGCCTGCGCTGGGATGGAGAGCAGTCCTGAGCTGCTGGGCTGGGGAAACCAGCCTCCTGCTGTCTGCTCTTGAACCTGCGTGAAGTTATTCTAAACACCCTGCTTTACAAAACCGCGTGGTGGTGGCTGCCTGCTTTTGCTCTTACCTGTGTTCCTCGTGGTGCTGTATTTGCTGTCTGACAGCTGAACTCAACGCACTCTTTCTGGGCAGGTGTTGTTGCTGCAGCTTAGCCCTGTGCCCTGGTTACTTGGAGGAGGGCTTACACCCTGTTCGTGCCAACACCCCCCAAAACAACGACAGTTCTTGGGACCCAGTCAGCCCAATCCCCACTGTAACCGCTTTCAGCAGAAGAAGCTCACTGCTCTGGGAGCATCCTCTGCTGTGGTGCGGCCTGGGCAGCAGGGCAGGCAGCGGGGGGAGCCATCTTCTGGAGCTGGTGGAGGGGGTGCCGGGGGCTTCCCTCCCCAACTTGTTATGGATACCTCTCTTCAGACGGGTTCTCTTCCTGACGCTGAAAACAGGCAGAGCTTAAAACTCTTAAAGTAGCTGCAATTGCTTCCTATTTCACACAGCAATTCATGAAACTTGGGACCTTCATCATTTCTTGATTTGTCTCCTTGGCAGTTCAGGATGCACTGAAGGAAAAGTGCCTGTGGTCTATTACCACTAAACAGAGGCTTCAGCTGTTCAGGAGAGCTTACTCCCTGCTTGTGGTTGGCCTGCTGACAAATGTATTACAACAAATTTCGTAACTAGAACGGCTCTTCTGTCTGGTTCTGCCCCTTCTGCCCCACCGCCCCAAAAGAAAGGCTTTTGCTGGTTAACACTGGTGTTATAACACTAAAATATATCAGTGCTTAGGTGGGCAGTGGGGTGGCTTGTGCTTCTATTACCCTATTTTTATTTACTCTCTGGTACTAATTCCTGTGCCCTTGCTCAGGAAGCTACCTGGCATTTCACTCCGCTCAGCTCTGTGGGGCTCTGCTAGTTTCTCTCAAAGATTTTGGTGAAGGACTGTTCCTACTGCAAGAAATTCTGTACAGGGACCGTTACTGAAAGGAGGAAGTTCATGCATTTGTTTTGTCCGTGTGATTATCTCAGTGCGTGGTCTGTTCTTGCTACACGTATTAAGAACATGTACAGCTCTTGCATTAAGCCCAGAAAGGTGCGTGACTAAAAGTGTGGTGAGCCTGGTCTAGCAACACATTTGAAAGATGTCTGGTAGAGATAAGTTGGCGAAAGAGGATGGATCAGACTCCTCCAAAACTAGTATGAATGTGTGCTGAGGGGAGGAAGGGAGTTGTCAGTTGTGAATGCATTGGTATCAGTTCTGCTGCGTTTTCAAGGAATTCTGTTCTGGTGTAGTAATTCTGGGGTCAACAGTGCTGGGCTGATACTAAGAGTTCATGGCTCCCTTTACTTTTAATAAGGAAATTACAGATCTCTGGAGTTACAGCAAGGAGTATGTTGCCTCCTAGGTAAGGTGAAGAGCCCTTGACTGAATTTCCTTTCCATCTATAACATTCATTTTCTACTCCCCCATCAGGTGTGAGCACCTGTCCCCCTGCCAATGCAGTGTCCCAACAGGGCCGCTCTAACCATACTTAAAGCACCTTTGCCAACTTCTGTGACAATTTTAAATTATGAAGTGAGTGGTTTGTACTCAAGTTCTTTAACTCGTAATTTTAGTTTTCCCTTCCCCAATCATAGACTCTGTTCTGCAAACAGCTTTTATCTGAGATGCTTGTTTAATCGTAGGCATTCAAGATACAGGATTTTAGGGCCAATGCAGTGATCTGTAGTTCTGTAGAGTTGATCGTGCTGCTGTGGAGACTTCTTTGGCTTGAGCACATTATTCCCTGGGGTGGTGGGGGAAGGCATGCACCAATTTCCTCCCTCACCCTTGCAAGAGAGCTTAAGAAAATACACTTTAAAAGATCATAGACCAGTTACCTGGTGGTTCTTGTCTGTCACTCGCCTCAGAGTGCATGGTGTAAGTTGTAAAGGAGCTTAGGTTTGTTGTTGGTCTCTAGCATATGTAAATCCATTGAGTGGTGGGCACTGTACTGCCTGGGACTAATCCCTTTGGGGAAAGCTATAGTGCTGGAATAAAAAACTCTCTAAAAACTCTCACTACTCAGAACTGAGGCCTCTTGAGCATTGAGAGGTGGCACAGTGCTTCAAGGGATACTGTACGGGAGCTGTCACCAGCCCTGCCGGAAGGGGTTGTAGGTTCTGCTAAATTCGTGAGGGGAATGAGCTCTAGCAGGCGTGAATTTTCAGTGCTCACAAAGCAGAGATGATGTGCAGTGCTGTTTGCCATGAATGCGTGTCTGTTAACAACAGTTGCTGCTTTACATCTTCTAGCACTGTGCAAATATGTGTCTAGCTATAGAAATGCTTTCTGCTTCACTGATACGTTATCAGGTTTTCATGTTGAATGAATGTGGCTGTACTAACTGTAAGGACTGGTGTTCCTCCCTCTCCTCCCAAATCCCAACACCTCTTTTTCCCTTGGAACATTCCACCGATGGGAAACAGCTCTCAGATCCTCTTCTATTTATGGCTTTTGCTGTAAACCAAGCTCCTAAGAGGGAAAAGATGATGTATTGTCATAGCTTTGGGATACAGTGTCAGAAATGGTGTAACCTCAGTACATTTTGGTCTACATGTGAGAGCACTGTATATGAGCAAGATCTTCATCTTCCCTTCTTTCTGGGGTTTGCCTTTGCCCTAGGCTTACTGCTGTTAGGTTTATGTGGTAAAGTGAAGGCTCTTGAGATGGAAATGTCCGAATGAAGCTCCTGCCCTTCAAGTACAGAGACCTAGAGCCACTTGTGGGGATGCAGAAGTCCATACTTCAGTACAGTGGAGGCTCAAGGTCAGCTTGGTGATCCTGGCAGCAACAGATTTGTCACTGGCCTTGCTGATGAAAATGGACTGGTTCAGGGTGGGGCTGATGCAGTAATACTAGGTGTGGTAAAGTCGTCTGAACAAAGGTGTCGTCACTGGAGGAAAGCAATATAGAAAACTTGTTAATCTAAGCCACCCATGGGAGATGGTGTGCCTGACCTCTGGTGCTCCACGAGTCCATCTCCTGGAACACAAATGAGATGCGGTCTTTCAAGTGGGATACAGTCACTGCATGCACTTTCTCCTGGGAAATCTTGCCTGATTACTATTTCTTCCCTCTAGTCCTCAAAATTTTAAATTTTACGAATCTCTTGCCCTTTCAGCAATGTCTGGCAGAGGTTCACTATTCTTTTCAGGACCACAATGAATGCTTCTTGGGATTTCATAGCTTTAACATTTCATTGTTACAGGTCCCAGCATTAACCTTGCCCAGATCTTCAGAGAGGGTCTGAAACCTCTTCTGTCAATGCTGACAGTCCACAGAAGGCTGATGCAGTGAGCTTATCTGAGGAATTTAAAGCTGTGACCCAAACTTGTTGGCTATTTCTAAATAAGCATGCAGGCTGAGGTTTCACAGTGTGGGATCTCAAGCTTAATATCCTGTTTTAAAAAAAAAATGAGGATGCATTCTCTGTTTGGGCACTAAGCTGGGAGCAACTGATTGCCATGTTTGCTTGGGACAGAAATTGGCAATGAGACAACCTTGCAGCCATCTCCATCCCTCCTCTGTTGGTTTCCTCCAGTTCTAGGGCCCACCTGTGTATTGGACACTGCATAAATATAATTAAAATGATTAGATATTGCATTGGATACTGCATAAAATATTACAGCTAAACTTCTTGGAGCTTCAGCTTCCCTGTAGGTAGGCCAGGATCTTAGCTGGAAATCCTGTTCCCTAGGGTGGAGAATGTTGGAGTTCGTCTTGTGCTTGGCAGGGCAAAGTGGTGGGAAGGGCAGGCCTGCATGTGCTGCCCCGTTGAGGAAGGGTTAGGAAGATGGTGGCTCCAAGGAGAACCACCAAATTGTGGTGAGAATGTGTGGCACTACAGGCCTGGGAGAGAGTTTTTCCTTTCAGTTCACAAATTACTTGAAGCTTCTACATAGCTACCTTCCTCTGGGCAAATAAAAGCAGGTGGTGATTCCTGTCGCCTTCCTGGGGTGAAGCTGAGCATGGCTCTTCGCAAACTGAACTCAGCCCTTTGCTGTGCTGGTGCAAGGTGAGAAGGAACCGAGGCAAAGATGAAGGGATTGATAGGGGAACTTGTGGTAAAGTTGGGCTTCCTGCCCTCAACCCAGCTTTCTTCCATTGGTTTTGGTTCCCTGCCAGTCTGAGACGAATTTCGAGAAAGGCCTCTCTGTTCCTCCTGCTAGAGGATCTGCTGTCAGAGCCAAGTCTTGGGATCAACTCTCTTGTGGTAGAAATCTTAACTTTTCAAAAAAAAAAAAAAAAAAGTCAGGTAAATGTTACCCCTAGAGAAACTTTTCAATTTTGTCAGGTAAATAATTTTTTTAAATATCAGTCACATAAAATGCTTGTTTCAAGTTGACATTTTTCTTGGTATGAAAAACTACTGTGTCAGTTTATTGAAAATGTTAACATTTTGTTATGACACTTCAGAATCGACATCGTTCTGGACATGTTTGGCAAAAGATTTTATATCTAAAATGTGCGTCATTGCAGTTTGCAGTGAAAGCAGGTATCAATCTCTATGTAGCAAAAAAAAAAATAAAAATCCCACTTTTGTTTCTAAAGCCTTGCTTGGATCCAAGGAAAAGTGAACTCTGAATGTGCCCCAACTGTATTTCTTTTCACAAAGATCTTGGAGAGAAGAGAAACTGTAATGAATTTAAATTTTTTCCTTAAACCATGATAGGGGAGAGGAAAAGAAGAGAAAGATATAAAAAAAAAAATCTCATTACCTTCTTCTGTTTCCCTTCTTTTTTTCTGGTTTCGTCTCCCTTCCTACAAGAAGGGAGAAGAAACTGGGAAACACTGTTCCCAGAGCAGATCCTGTGCTGAATCCCTGCACATAAAAATATATTTCAGCAAAACAGTGACAGAGCATAGCCTGTGGATATGGCACTGATGGGCATGCCAGGGTGCTCCTGAGAGCTGAGCTACCCTTAGCACTGCATCCAAAGTCGCTGCTGTTTCCTGACAAGCAAGTGTGTTTTCTGCAAGAGGTCTGTGCAGAAATTCCTCCATTGGGGAGCACTTTGGGGCTATGCTGGGAGCACTGGACAGGCCTGATGCTTACTGGGGACTGACTCAGGGTGTGTCTGCAGTCTGCTCGTGGGGCTATGTGTTAGGCTTGGTTGGAAAGAGGGAGAGGAGAAAAAGGTAAAGTTAGGACAGGAGATGAAGGGAAATGCAGGGCAAGTCTCATTTTTCCTGTCCTTTCTGCAGCTTCAGTTGTTTTATGGGAATGAAAAGCTTTTCTTCCTTGCAGTATGGTTACTACTATTAAATGGCCACTTCAGGTGTCATCCTCTTCTGAAAAGGATTGTACAAGCTTTAGTGCCTGTTGACAGCCAGCCCCCAGACCAGTCTTTCTGCTGTGTGGTGGTGTGAAAAGAAGACACAAAAAGTAGAATGGGGAGAGATTCCTTTATTATTACTACAAATAGAAAAGTGTCCCTAGCCCTCTTTCCAGGGAGAAGCAACAGTGTTTCCAGGGAGGTCTACTAAGTAGGTCTTGCATTTATCACAAAAATGTGCTACCTTGCATCTTTTCAAGGAAAGAAGCCTTAATTAAATGTAATGCAGAAGTTGATGGAAACTGAGTTGGCAGCCTAAAACTCCCAGCCTTTGTAGCAGGACATTTTGAGTTTGTACCTTTGAGCGCTGTATGGTAGTGATGCTCGTGGTTCATGTTCTGGTTGCTTGTTCTTATTCCCTGCCCTGTGCATCCAGGAACTTTGGGGCTGCCAGCACCTCTTGACTAATTCAGTAGTCACTCCCGAGATATGAAGAGCATCCCTGCGCACTTCTGAGGCCATGTTCTTCAAGCCTGGTGTACCCAGCATGTGTCAGGCATGTTATGTATGCCCAGGTCTGCTGGCCAGGCTCTGTGGGTGGTTGCCTGGGCTGTGCCCCTATGTTTCCATGCAGGAAATCCTGGACAGAATTATGGGTGTTGTTGCTTTCTGAATGCAAATTACAGTACTTATGCTAGCTCTTCAGGCACTGCTGTTGGTCCTGATACATGTGATGTGAATTTCTAATGCAGGAGAAAAGCGATGAAAAATCCCAAGTTGTTTTAAATGTGCTAGGTCTTTTGTATTAAGGATAAATTCATGTTTTCCTCTTGACTGGTTATCTTTACCCACTTGTCACTGCATCTTGCAAGTCCAAGATTGACTACAGCAATGGGAGGATGTTGTGAGTTCTGAAAAACAGGAAAAACTTTACTCTCAGCCTCCATTCAAGTGCAATGAATTGCAAATGCTTCCACTTATCTAATGGCATAGATTCCTTGTTCTGGTAACTGGCACTCACTGTTCACTTTCAGCCTTCAAAAGAGCCCCAAACAGCAAATCAGACTCTTGTGTTTAAAACCTGAAATTCTGCACGTGCTTAGCCTCTGACTTAAACTGGGGCTGTTCTAACTCGCTTCATGCATCTCACCCAAATGATCAATTAAGAAGCCGGTAACCCAGGCATTTCTTTGAAATGTGCACTTCTGGACACGGGGAAAAAATAAAAGGATTGTATCAAAAAAGCCTTTCACTATGGAGTGTCCAATTTTCTCCATTTGAAAACCCAGGTGCAGTAAGTGGCTCTTGTGAAACTCTTTCCTGAGCTCTCTGGAGCTTCAAGGAATTGATCTTTTAAGAAAAAAAGGGGGCAGGGGCGATTTGAACGACGGCTTAAATTTTCAAACTGGCCTCCCAAACTTGTGCAAGAGCTGGTGTTCTTCGTAGCTTCTGTAGCAGCCGGGGGGAAGGCCCCGGGTGAGGTCGATGCAGTCAGGTCCCCCAGGCAGCAGCAGGCGGTGGGGTGCTGGGGGGGGCTGTGCTGCCCATGGGGGCAGGAGATGCACTCCGGGGCCTGAGCTCTGCAGGGGCAGCTTTGGCAGGTTTTCTGAGCTCCTGGCAAAGGCAAGAAGAAGAGAGGGCTGTGAGCAGGGTTGTGGCAACCCAAGGGAGCCTGCAGCCCACCAAGGCTGTGCTGAGCCGCCTCGCTAGGCTGCGCTGCCTTGGGTTAGCTGAGAAGGACTTAGGGAAGGAAGGTACTTCCGTGCACTAAGGGGTCCAGGCCAGGGGTAATAGGGTCGGAGGGGTAAGGGAGTGAACGCCCAGGCGATGCAGGCTTTCACCTCCGGCTGCTCCTGCCTCCAGCCCCTCCGGCACGGGGCGAGGGGCTGCGGGCAGTGCCCGGGGGCTGCGCCCTACCTTTGGCAAGCCAGGTTACTGCAGCCCGCGTGTGCCCCCGGGAGCACAGCGCCGGAGAAGGCTGACAGGCGGTAATCGCGGCGGTGGTGCTGCCTCAGCCTCCCAAGGGCTCTCCTCCCGCTCTCCGCCGCCGAGGGGCCGCGCTCCCATCGCCCGCCCTTCCTCCGGGGCTGCTGCCGCTGCCTGCAGGGGGAGAGCCGCAGCCGAGCCGCCTTCCCGCACCGCCGCCCCTCCGTCCCGCAAGCCGACGTTGCCCCCTGCTGTCCTTTACCCCCTCCACCGAGGCTGGGTCAGCCCGGCAGCACCGTGCGGCGCTCCCCTCCCTCCCCGCCCCGAGGCTTTCGCCGCCGGCCCGGCCCCGCGGCCCCCTCCCGGCCCGGCCCCGCACTCACCCCCCGCCGGCCGCTCGCCCCGGCCCGCGGCTCCTCCGCGCCCGCTCCCGCCAGCAGCAGACGGCGAAGGCGGCGGCCAGCGCCGCGATGACGGCTCCGCTCACCAGCGCGGCGGCGACGGCCAGGCGGGAGCCCGCCTGCGGGGCCGGCGGGACGGCTGCGGGCAGAGGCAGAGCGGGACGGGGTGACCGGGCGGCCGGGGCCGGGCCGGGGGCGTGCGGCCCCCGGGGGGCTTCTCCCCGGCGACCCGGGGTGCCGGTAGCCACGTGGAGCCACGGCCGCTTTGCCCCAAAGGGTGAGGGAACAGCTCAGACTCCCCCCCCCAAGGCAATTAATTGCCGTGCAGGGGTTGTGGGAGCTTCACAAAATGGCGGGTGACCCGCGCCGGTTCGATAAACAAAAGGTTTATGACAAAAAATAAAGGCTTTTAAACTAATATTTTCTGGTTCGAATTAAATAAAGTAATCATCTGTGACAGAAAACAGCGTTTCCAATGTGTCCTACGTAAAACACGAAGGTAGCATGAATTAAACTCCAATTAAAAATATGGTAACTGTTGGCTTTTACCTGGAACACCTATTTTGCTTAGCCATTCTCTTGGGGAAAAAAAAAATGAAAAAAGGGTTAAGGAAGCACAGCTATCTGAAAGGAAAATGGGCTCTTGAGGTGGCTTTTCTGTAAAGAATTCCTTGGCAACTCCAGTGGGTGCAGTGCGCTGCGTGCACAGGGTGGGATCGCTGCCCGCAGTAAGGCCCATGGCTGAAAGGATCGGGTGAATTGCGTTGTGATCAAACCCTAATGGGAAGCTAAATGACGTCTGCGTTGTAAACATCTGAAGTTAGGGATGTGGCTCCCTCCCCAAGGTCAAAATAATAGGAAAGCATTTGCTAGCATCAGCAGAAATAGTACGTTTTCAAAGTAATAAAATACACAAATTCAAAAAACCTTCAACCTTAACGACACTTACAAAACAACCAAACTAAGACTTCAGAAAGCACAGAGATTTGCCTTTTGTTTCAAAGAGAAATGTGAAGTGTATGAAGTTTTTTTCCTTGAAACTGTTTTAAAACTTCTTTATTTTTGGTAGCCTGAAATGTGATTTAAAACTGTAGGTTGGCTTTTTTTTGGCTCACTGGAGATGTTTCTGCATTAGTCAGTGTACAAGCTGCAATGCCTGTTTAGAGCTGGGAAGATAAGGTTTGCTAATGAATGTTTTACTGCAGCACTACGTGTAAACTATGGCAACAAAGTTCATTACTTTTATTTTGCTATGATTGCCTTTATGAACGGAAGACACTCACTGATTATAAACAAATTTTACAGCTCTGAATTGACGGGGAATTGCTTTACTTGTGTTTGTGTTTAAAGAGCAAGCTACTTGTGGTGTTTTAGGGGCTGAGCTGAAGCCTCTCCCAGTGCAGGACCTACTGAGGTGTTCTGCGGTTGAAGCACGTTTCTAATTGGACTTTCATGAGATGTTACCTTTTCTAAATGGATTTGCTTGTCTTGAGAAAGTGAAAGAGAAGCAGCAAAAGCTGTCAGACCTTTTCCATTTGAAACCTTTTCTAGCTAGCTGTTGTACCACAGGTTTGCTTGTAGATGGTTTCTGAAAGGGCCCCTAGGTCTTTCTCGTTGGCCAGCATGAGCAATATAGTTTATGCATAGCTATATAGTATTTACAACTTCTGTGTTTTTGCTTGTTGCTGCAAAAATAAATGACTTTCTTGAGGGCAATTTTCCTGAAATCATTTTATGTAGGCACACAATTCCCAGTGCATGAGGGAGAGCTTTTAAAGCGATATAGACTTTGTTCTTTCGGCATTAAGCCATTGGTTCTTGATGAGCTCATAACAGAAAAAAAAAATTAGGGCCATTTGAAAGTGGCACATGCTTTGCATGTGCTTTTATAAAGAGCATGTGTTGGGTTATTACAAAGTTCAGCTTTCTTCCTGCTGAAGTGTTTTGGCTGTGAATTGAAGACCCTGTGCCTGGCACCTGGAGCTGAATGTCAGCCGGTACCAGGTTTTGACCAGCCTTGGTGATTTCTGTAGCAGTTAGTGTGAGCAAGATAACACCTGGTTAATGGTCTGGACGCAGGAGCTGAACTCACGCTAAGTAAGTTTTTGGATGACAGTAACTTAGTACGAGCTGTTGACTGAGGGGAGGCCTCATGGCGGCCTGCAGCTCCCTCACGAGGGGAGCGGAGGGGCAGGCGCTGAGCTCTGCTCTCTGGGGACAGCGACAGGACCCGAGAGAACGGCATGGAGCTGGGACAGGGGAGGGTCAGGCTGGGGGTTAGGGAAAGGTTCTGCACCCAGAGGGTGGTCGGGCACTGGGACGGGCTCTCCAGGGAAGTGGTCATGGCACCGAGCCTGACGGAGCTCAAGCAGCGTTTGGATAACGCTCTCAGGAGGTGGACTTGATGATCCCCCTGGGTCCCTTCCAACTCAGGATCTCCCGTGATTCTGTGGTTACCCACTGAACCACCTCCTTGGGATTCACCCCAGTGACAAACAAGTGGATTTTTTTAGCTAAGGTTTAACAGCTGCTATGTAAAGGACAGAAAGTTATATGGGAAAACACAGAGCCTCCCTGCATTCATTCTGCTGTGACAGAGCCTGGAGGCAGGCATGTCTGTGAGCTCTTTGTGGTGACTGCTGGTGGTAGATCAGACTCTGGCAGAAAGCATGAGGCAAGAAGATACAAAATGCTGCAATGCCCCTTTGCCTTAGGATCCTCTCTAATATTCTTGAAGGGTGTCAGCCTGATGGAAGCACCCTGCCTTCCCTCCAGAGTGTTTCCTTGTGTCTCCCCACCTGGCTTCCCACCCAGGAGGCATCAGCTGCATGTGCCCAGCTGAGGGCTCAGGGGACAGCTAGGTCACAGCATTGCACCAGCGTACACAGCTCATTAAAGGCTCCTGCAAGCACCCCACTGAAAGCATCATGTTTCACTGGTGCTGATGACCACTAGCTGGGTGGAGCTGGACCTCTGCTGTCCACTCTCAAGGTGGCTGGGACCCGGTTTTATGGGGCCACTGGCTGAGTTTGGTGAGGACCACTGGTTAGTGAAAGGATGGAGGTCCCATGCACCTAGCTGAAACCCTACAGGAGAGCAGACGGGCTTTGCAATGCCAGCTGGCACTGCTGGGGCTGGGTTTGCCGGCGGGCTCCTTACCCTCACAGTGGGGCTCAGGGTGGCTCCAGGATGGGATGCTCTCCCAGCGGAGGCAGGAGAGCCTCTCGCTGCCCACCAGCTGATAGCCCTCCTCGCACCAGTACACGACGACTGAGCCCAAGGAGATGCCCGAGCCTCTGTCCACGTAGTAGTGTCCGTGGGGTGGTGTGGGCAGAGCTGTGCACTGCGCTGGGGGAGAAGGGTGGAAATTAGGGACAGGTGGTGGCAAAGACCCCTGCAGTGTGATGCTTTTGAAAAGGCCACCCGTCCCCTGCATCACTCCTGGAGGTCCTTCAAGGCTCTAGGATTTTTTTGCATAACCTTAAAGGAGGGACATAGGAGGTCTAATGGCTGTTTGGGAAGTAAGTCTCCCAGTTGCAAACTGTGTAATGTGAGGTGTTCCTGACCAGCAGAATTGGGAACAGAAGGATACAGCATGCGGGCAGGGTGCAAAGAGTGACCCTTAAAAGGGTCATCTTTAAGGGACCCTTAAAAGGGTCACCCTTCCTTAAAAGGAAGGGAATAGGCTTTTTTAATACCCCAAACAGCTAAGAAAGTTAGACTCTGGGAGAATATTATTGGGTGGAACTCAAAGCAGTAAAAAATACTAGTTTATGCTGTGGAAAGATACCTTTTCCATTCCAGCTATTAATGTTTTTCAATTTTTTTGTTTTTATTTTTTTTACCCCCAACTGTTCAAAACTACCCGGTTATTCTGTTTAGGTCATGGCTCTTTGCATTGCACCCCTTGCATCTGACTGCACCCCTTTGGACTGACTCCCAAAAGCGTGTCAGTCTGGATGTATGCTTGCAAAAACCCCAGATATCCCAACACAAGGCAAAGGCAAGGTAGATGGGTAGATTCTTGTGTAACAGATATTATGGGCATCAACATCCTCAATTAAAGGAAGACATTGGTCAGAAAGCTTAGCCAAGCTTAAAGCATGCAGGTAAAAACTTGCTATGTTTAGTTTTTGAGGCACATTCAAAGTGCAGCAGTGAAGTTAATGCAAGAGAGCTTTGTTTTGCCTCTGGTTTTGCTGAGATGATGTCAGAGGGGCTGGCAAGAAAGCATCAAGTTGAGTAAGATCAGACTTTCTGCAGGTCCATCAGTGTTATTAAGAGGTAATAGATGCATCTATATGCATAAATTTAGCAGTGGTAGGGACATTGCCAGGATGCCTGGACTGGACCTGTTATATGGTTAAATTGTCTGTCACTGGCTAGCACCTTCCCCAACAATCCGTAGTGACGGTGTGAGGATGAGGTGGTTCGGGGACTGTTCCCAACATGCACCTTGGAAACATGTAGTGGACAGAGGTTTGGGAAGGTGAAGGTTCAACAATACAGCATCAGGCAGGTGGGTGCCCTGTGGCAGCCCTAATGCCATGCACCCCTCACTGAGGAGCTGCACCTGCTCTGCTCTAGGAAGCTGATTAAAAACCATAATGACCTGCAGCATTTGGAGATTATTTGTTGCTTTTAACAAATCTCCATCCTCGTTTTTTCCTGAGGGCCACAGCTCAGCCCATGGGGACAGGGATGTGTTTAGTGAGCTCGTCCCCTGGCCAGAGAGCTGGCCCGTTGTGATATGCATAGAGGTTAACATGGAAGAGAGCTTTCCTCTGTCAGGAAGGCAGTGAAGCGTTGTTTCCTCCCCGTACCTGCAACCCTGCCTCTGACGTGACATGTCCCTCCCAGAGCCCACAACTGCTGTGGCCCCTAGGACCACATGAAGCCCTGCAGCCCCTACATGTGCCCTACGCGCCCTCTGCAGAAGAACCCACGTGCCATTGCAGAGGCATCCCGCTGCCTCTCCTACTGCACCGCGGGGCCCCCAGCAGCCCGAGAGGCGGGCAAACGCTTGCTCGAGTACCTGAGATGTTGCTGTGCACGTAGGTCCCGTTGTCAGAGTCTCTGGGCAGCCCCTTCCTGATGTGTCCTGCACTGGGCAAAGCGGTCATGGGCCCAGCAGCACTGCTCTGGGCAACACTCAGGCAGCTCCAAGGCAATAGGCAAAAAGCGATGCATTTTCCAAACCTTCGTCCCGTCATGGTTTGGGGAAACACAGCATCCTTGAGCACCCCGCTGTCCTGTATGCCTGTGTTTTCCCTTTGCTTCTGAGCAGGAATCAGCTGGGCTCTTAAGGCGTTAAGCCCTGAGCAGCAAAGCTAGCAGCTGTTCTCCTCCCCGCAGGCACAAGCCCCCCATCCCTGCTCCTAGAACTGCCTGCCCCGCTCCAGCTGCACGCTGCTTCCCTCCGTCCCCCTCCCACCCAGGCAGGGCTCCCACAGCCTCCCTGCACCCCACAACCCCCTCCCCCAGCCCCACATTGCAGACTGGGCAGAGATGCTCTGAGCTCTGCCGAAAAACAGGCAGCTGGAAAGGAGCAAGAGACAGCAAGTGCCTGGGGTCCATCTTTTACAGCTCCCTCCTGCAGGGACTAGCTGTCACCGTCTCCCCAACCATCTTGGCTTCCCCAGGTGCTGGAGCAATGCGTTGGGAGCCTTCCTTCTCTTTGTCTTCCTCTTCCTGCTCCTCCTCCTCCTCCTCTGCCCACTGACAGCAGCCAGTGCTGGGTATGAAACTGCCCTGCTGTTTTTTTGCAAAGAGCTGGTGAGACCCCTGGGCAGCAGCCCCTCCCGTGCACATTTTTTTTCCCTCCCGCCACAGCCCAGGGTTGATTTTCCGTAAACACCAGTGGAGCTGGATGTGTGCCGCCACAGCCAAAGTGGTTTTGTAGTAGCAATTCAGCCCGCCGCTGTGGGAACCACAGAGAAATCTGTTTTCCATTTTTCTTGGGCTTTCCCATGCACAGCATCTCTCTTGGCCTACTTTGTGATGTTTTATAACTGGAGAGGCTGCAGTAGTGACCGGCTCCTGCCTTCTGGTTTGTAAGCCACCCTTGCCTGCCTTCATCTGCCTGACTCCCTGCACAGGGCTGAGGTGCCCCACATTGCCCCAGCACTCCAGACCGTGAGGTTTAGGAGCAGGCAGTGCCTCCATGCCCAGGCTTTGCCCAGCGGCCACAATACCAGGTGTGTGACCAGTGGGGCTTTGCACTGGTTGCTGGCACATCCCCTGCTGTGGCTGCCTTATCTCTTCCCTGCAGCTCCGCCCTGCCCTGTGGGTCTCTGTGCCCCCCATCCTGCATCCCTACCTCTCCTGGAGCAACCTGGGACTTACTGCAGCTACGAGGGTTAAAGCCCAGCCTATTAGTCATTAACAGCACTGGCACAAATACAAGGAATACAATGGCCTTGGTGGCTGGGCATGAGGACATTTGTAAGTGTTTGGCAGGGAGATGCTCTGGCTTTGTGGGTCATTTGGTTATGTTTGGTTATGTCTTTTACATCCAGAGCCTGTAGCCACAGCTTGGGAGCAATGCCTGGGTGCAGGCTGCCTTGGGCTGGCTGGTGTGCTTGGTCAGGCACGGCCACCTGAAGGGGTCTGGGGAGAGAAGTGTTGCCTCAGATGTGTGGGCAGCTCCTGTTTGTAAAACCTTATGGCTTTTGTGTGAACCGGGTGATTCACTGCAATGCATGAAGGGAAATAAATCTGTCAGATGGAATCAAACACCCACCTCACCCCACCCCACCCCACCCCATCCCATCCCACCCCACCCCACCCCACCCCACCCCACCCCATCCCATCCCACCCCACCCCACCCCACCCCACCCCGTCCCGTCCCGTCCCGTCCCATCCCATCCCATCCCATCCCATCCCATCCCATCCCATCCCATCCCACCCCACCCCACCCCATCCCATCCCATCCCATCCCATCCCACCCCACCCCACCCCATCCCATCCCATCCCATCCCACCCCATCCCATCCCACCCCACCCCACCCCGTCCCGTCCCGTCCCATCCCATCCCATCCCATCCCATCCCATCCCACTCCACCCCACCCCACCCCATCCCATCCCATCCCATCCCATCCCATCCCACTCCACCCCACCCCACCCCACCCCATCCCATCCCATCCCATCCCATCCCATCCCATCCCAGTGGTGCAGCAAAGAGGGGAGCAGCGTTTCTGGGCAGAGGCAGGGACCCCAGCCAGCAGTGAGCTGCAGCTGCTCCGTCTCTCGCTTTCCCCCATTTGTCGTGTCCCCTTTGTCCACTTCCCCCTGCCCACACTGCTGGGGGACCTCCCTTGGGGGTGCCCCTCTCAGTCCAGCTGGCTGCCCGGTGCACCTTGCTGGATGTGCGCTCCCTGCTGCCATGGGGGTACCCTGCAGAGCGAGGCCTCCCTCCCCACCCCATGCAATGCCCTGGGCCCCGCTCACACCCTGTGCTGTGACCCCCTTCACGCTGACACCAGGCTGTGCAGCCGTGCTCCAGCCCTCCTTGCATTGCCCAGGGGTCTCTTGTCACCACCTTGGGTTTTTGGACCAGCACGCACCCTAATCCCACTCTGTCCGCCCGTCCGTCTCTCAGGCACCTCTTTACATCTTTGCCTCTGCTGGCACCTCGCTGGCTTCTTTCCAGGGGATTTATTTGCTGTCTCAGGAAAACTTCTTTCAGCCCCCCCATGACTTGTAATGATCTTGTGTGAAAACAACGGTATTTTCTTCCCTTTCTTGGCTAATCCATCTTAAACTGTGAGCTTTCTTGGCTGCCCTTGGAGAGCGGGACGGGGGGATCCATCACCCCCTGCTAGCAGAGACCCTGCCTGGCTGGGTGAATATTGCTGCTCGCTTGCTTTTTGTCTGTGTGGGCCTTCTCCGGCTGCACCAGTGGGGCTCGCGGGCCAGCCCCACCGCCGCTGGCATGGGGATGGGTCCAGGGCAGGGTCCTCTGTCCCCCTCCCCGCTGCAGGAGGTGTCCCTGCACTAAATAGCTGGGGACCCAGCTTGTGCCACAAGCGTGGCCCGCGGCACAGGGCCAGCGGCCGTCCCCGTGTCACATGCTGAGGAACGAATGGGCTCAGCGTGGCCCTGGGGACACAATAACCACGCTTGAGCTTGTGCTCAAATTGCTGCATAGATGACGGGGATTATTCCTTTGCTAATGCTCTAAAGAGCTATTCCAGAGCCCGAAGGAGATGAAGGGGATTATTATTGTGGAATTAATATCCTGCCAGGGAGGGATTTCAGCGTTGTTCCCCGCACCCAGCTTTCAGGTGCCAGCAGCCTGTGCTGAACCAGGAGCTGGGCAACAGGCTGTGCAGGCCCGGGAGCCCGGCTGAGGCTCGGGCATGAAGGAGCACGTCCGTGCCCCGGCTTGGAGAGCCCTTTCCTGGTGGGAAGGAAGGACGGGGGAGCCACAGACCGGAGGTCTTGGCCAGGGCTCCCACCTTCCTGGTGGAGCAGAGCAGGGCCGGGCAGGTGATCTCTTTTGGGCAGCCTGCGAGGCAAAGCACAGCTGCCAAAGCTGGCTCAGAGGCACCTCGTACCTGCTCTCAAGTTCTCTGCTGGTCTATGGGGATTCCCACTTAAAGCTTTTCTGAGCCAAGGCTGTGTTTTCCCCTACCTTTTCCTGGGCCCCTTTGAACCTTTCAAATCCCCCCTATGCAAAAATGCCCCTCACATCCTCCCACCCGCATGGCTGTCCTGGAAGATTTTCCCCTCCAGTCGTTGCTCTACAGCTTCAAACCCAGCTCCCATCAGCTGCAGGGGCTCTCCCATCTCCCAGCCCACATCCTCACCAGGCCAGGCTGCTGCTGGTCCAAGGGGGTGGCAGACTTTGTCCCATCCTCACGCCCTGCCTCCCCTCACTCCGGTGCTCCTGGCCGGAGAAAGCAACACCTCCCTTCCCCTGGCACAGGCAGCCAAGCAGAGGTGTGCTGCCGTAGGCACAGCACCGTGAAACTGAGGAGGTGTCTCCTTTAATCTCCTGTCAGTGTCTTGGCCCACACCCTCATACCAATCTCCTGATTTTGGTAGAGCCTCCATCAGCTCTGTGGTTTGTTGTTGTGCTGCTTTGACACCAAGGAGCACCAGCCCTAGAGAAGAGCAAGCACTTTTCTTCTGCCTTGAGAGACAAGGATGTCTGGAGGGGGGGGTCCTGGAGGAGCACATGTAGATGAACTCTGAGGATAACCAGAAAAGGTTACGTGGTTTCGGTCACATCATGCCCCAGGGTATGGCCCGCCTGGGGCTAGCCATGGAGATTAGGTGGGGCAGGGGAGGTGAGGAGGAGCCCCCTTTGCCATGGGGAAGCACTTATCTCATCCCCTGGGGCTGATGCACTGCCCTGGCAGCAATGGGATCCAAGACCCACACCGAGAGCAGGGCTACGGGTCCAGCTGGAAGAACAGCGGCAGGAGGAAAGAGGAAGAGAGGGGTCAAGGCAGACTTGCTGGGAGAGCTGGATGACTGTAGGGCTCTTGCTAGAAAAGAGCTGAGCGAGCTTAAGCATTGCACAAAGCCCAGGGGGTGTTGCTGCTTGACTAGAGCCTGTGCAATTTCACCGTGACGCTTGCTTTTGCTTGCACAGGAAAGTGGCAACAGGAATGTAGATGTGTGCCTCTGTGCCCCACTTGTCTTCTTGTCCTTTGGACGAGGAAAGGCAACCGAGAGAAGTGGGAGGGGAAAGGTGAGCACAAAGGTAATTCTCTGGCTGGGACTCTGCACTTGGTTCCTTGCAGCGCCATAGAGATCCTGTTTCAAAAGTAGAATGAAATGATCCCTGACTCTTTAAGGGGATTTACTCTGGTCATGGTTATCCCCCTGTTGTGTTTTAAAGTAACATCCTTGCAGGTGAACTTTGTTGTATAACCCAGGTACACTGCAGTGTGTTGCATTGGTTGCACTTAAGTGATAAGACATTTTCTCATAGGAAATACTGTCTGCAGTCCAAGACTAAAGCACTGTATTAATCCAGTCTCATTAGTGAGCAGTGCAGAATTTTTCTGCAGAAGCTGAACTTCCACAACCAAACACGAAAGTAGTAATTTCAAGTCAATGAACACGAGTGAGCCTATTTGCTTGCAGAAGGTTCCACAGACAGAAGGACAGAGAGGTATTTTGAGACTAAATTACTCACTGCAATCCATTTGCATAGCTCTCTCGCTAGTTCATCCTTCGTGAGAACCAACCAGGGCTAGATTTGTGGAAGAATGAACCATTCTCCAGGGAGATGTTTCCAAATTTTCCTCTTCTGTACCACATTGCTTTTATTTCATAGCTCCAAGTTCCCTCTAAACCCACAGTTTCCCAGCTGGGACAGCGTGAGAAGTTTGTGGCAACACTGTGGATGAACCTGCCCTCTAAGCAAGGGGCTTAATGTGAATCACCAAATCTGCACTCCCCTGGGTTATGTGTGCACAGCCCCACAGGGAGGGACTCATCTCACTCATCTTCAGACACCTTCATCTGTGCTAGTCTCTCTTGGTTGTTGCATAGTTCAGGAAAGAAATGGCACTTTCTTTACCTAGCCTATTTGGGACTCCTATTTTAAGATCCAGTGGAAGTTGTAGAAGGGCCTATTGAATTCAGAGGAAGCTCATGTATCAATGTCTGCATTGCAGATGGGTAAAGTTGGTAGCAGGTCCCTTAGCCATCACAGCAGTCTGTACCCTCTGGCAGCAGAGGGAGCTGCCAGCACATTCAGATTTGTCACTCCACTGGTTTTGGGGACAATCGCACATGGCAGGCACTTGCCACATCTGTATCTACCTGTACGGCTTGGAAGTCACCATGCTGATGCCACTCTATCTGCAATTTGGTAGGGACACCTGTCTGCTAAAGAGTGCAGGGAGCTCTTTGGATGAGTTATCTCAGGATGGCTTTATAAGTTGATCCATTATTAAAATGCTTCCTGGAAAAGATTTGGAGGGTCAGGGAGAAATGTAGAATGAGAGAGAAAATGACCCTGTCAGAAGAGTCTGGATACAGGTGGTCCAGGCTCAATTTGCGGGTACAAAGACTTGGGGTCAAGACTGAAGTTCTCACCTGGGTCTCCCATGTCCCCGAGATTTTCCATGATTAGCAGCTTTTAACAGTCAATTGACTCCTCCTGTCCCCAGGGGCGTAAGCCCAGACAGCCTTTACTGTTGTGAGCAGCTGGCCAGGTATCTTGATGGATAACACGATATGCCAGACAGAGAAGCCTAAAGGGAATCCATACCACAGTTTTTGGTTTCATTTTCTCACACATCCTGAGTAAGTTGAACAGGAGGAAGCCTGCCCATCTATTCATAATAACAACCCCCACAGTTGATTGGGCTCTATGAATTTATGATATTAGTAGTTCAGCATGCCTCTTTGCTAACTGAATAATTCCTTGGTCCAAAAACGTCACAATTTAGTAATTTATTACTACTCCTGTTGTATATATACAAATATACACAAGTACATCTACAGATGATGTACACAGACACTTGCATGCACACAGAGACTTCCTACACCCATTGTTTATTTCCAAGGCCAGCACATGCCGGGCTGAGGCACTTCATGTGGTCTCCGTAGATTTCTGCCTTGGTGTGTACATTGTCCTATTTCATAACCTTCTTCTAGATTACAGATTACAGCATTAACCCTTCTCTGGCCAGAGGCTGATACTGTTAAACTGTTCATTCCTGATAGACCTACTCTTATGTCCAGGCCTTTGGCTACTTAGGACTTATTTCCTGCATTTTTTCATGGAAACCTGCACTCTCTTGGTGCTGTTAAGGTGCATTTTTTGACACTGCAGAGTTTACCAGAATAGCTATGTTATATATTTTTTTTTTGAGAAAAGGAATTGTTGTTACTGATGCTTTTTTTATTATTATTATTTTTCCCCACACATGCTAGCCTAGATGACACAGGCAGCTAGCCCAGATGACAAGCATTGTAATGTACCTTCCACTTTGGGTTGTTACATAGGTTTGTACGCCAAAGAGATGAAGAAACCCTGATTACTGAATGCCATTTTAAAAAAAGGACTGGGGGGTCGCTGAACAGGTGTTGGACTGAAATGACAAGATGGGAGATTTTTTTGATGCAAGGTCTTTTAAAAGTTTACTGGAAAGACAGGGTAACCCCAGAGGAATGTTGTGCCACAACTTGACAAAAAACAAAACAAAACGAAACAAAACACAACGAGAGAGATTGTGAGGCACAGAGACTGGCTGATTCATGGAATGGAGAAGGGTGAATGGAGGCTATCAGAACACACAGATGTAGATGGCTGCTCCAACAACCGCACAGAATCCATCCATCAAGAAATGCAAGCAGGAATGTACTTTTACAAAATGAATGAAAGAAAATCTAATGCTCCTTTTCTTGGAGCTTTGCAATAGTGCATTCTCACTGGTATTACGTAATGGACACTATCAGTATATATGGTGCCATGTGAAACTGTATATATGCAATGAACTGCAATCATACAGTGCACTGGATAACAAGAGATGAGCAAGTCTATAAAACAGTGCCTTTGTGCTGCTCCCTCTGAATCGATAGAGTTGAGGGCAAAAGTGTCTAGCCTAGTTTCACCAGGGAGAGTTCTCATTTACAGCTTGCAGAAAAAGTGTAGTCTCATGCCAAGATCAGTGGGGCTGAAAATGCACCCCCTGCAGTTAAAATTATGGGGAGATCCCTATATATATCAGGGATTCAGAGAGGAGATCTGGCAAAGCCATAAATGCCTGATGATTTTGATGCCTTAAGTTTTAGCTGTTCAGCAGGTCATAGCTTCACTGATGATGTTTAGGGCAAGATTGTCTTCCTCTATAATGCAGTCCTGGTCTGAGGAGAAGGCCTGAGAATATTAGTGCTCTACATAAGAAACAGAGAACAGAGCTTATTTCTGTTAGGCTGCTTCCTGCCTGGAAACCTGGAGATGTTCCCCATGGGTGATCACTGTGTGCATGCAATAGCAAGCTCCTTTTCACAGGAGCTCTCTGCAGTTGGTCTGGGAAGTTCACTGCCCTGGGGAGCCATTAAATTAAATAGGTACTTCATCTGAGGAGAGCTGGGGAGGGGTAGCTAGGATAGCTTGATAAGAGCATTGACACTGCTGCTTATTAAAATAAGGGCAAATGTGCTTCAAGTCATCTGATTATCCCCATTCAGCTAGGATCCTTAGTCGAATGGAGATAATCAGACGACCTGAAGTAGTCCTTTTAAAATCTTATTTTTTATACCTTTCTGGTGTCGTCTTCTGATGACTTGCTTGTTGGTTTCTGTGTTATATAATTTCCCTGTAAAAAGCCTAATTCTTTTCACGCTGTAATAGGATTATCATACAAGATGACTACATTTGTACCTTAGCCAAAATACACAGTGATTTACATGCAGAATAAGTGAAACCATCTAGAAATTTAATTTTCTAAAGACTGGCATAAAGCTCTTCAAGACCCAACCCACCTGGGAAATGCAAGTTGCTGTTGAATCAGTAGTGAAGCAACAGGTTTCAAGGCTGTGCCAGGGAAAGAGGGAAATGTCTCACCTCTCTGATACCCCCTCACATCTTTACCTAGAGAGGAAGTTTTTCTGTCGTCAGTTACTGATTCACTCAGCCCAGGGAAGGGCTGCTTTCCAGTTTGGTGTGAATGCCGATCCCCTAATCAGCTGGAGAAAAGGAGTCACTTACATAAGCCCAGGGAAAGAAAACACTTCTGCGATACTGCTCACATGAAGACCTAGGACTGAGCACTGGTTTACTCCTGACGTCCAGCTTCTGCATCTGCTCACCCAGTTTCTTTAGGGCTGTATTGACCGGGACAAGTGGCAATTTGGGAGGCTTCCTTCTTCTTACTCCTCTTTCTTTTTCAAGGCAGTCAGTGAAGAAAAGTGGAAGGCATGACCCCCTCGTCAGATAGAGAGCTCAACGGGCTAGATAACCCCAGCTTTGTGGTGAGTCTGCTCTTCTCTGATGGGTAATTCTTGTATAAATTGGTGTGATCCCTCCAAATGGAGGAGAAAGGGACAGCCAGGGGGGTTGGACTGTATGCAGGGATGCTTGTGTGTGGTAAAGGTCTGTCTCAGCTCTTTTATCAGCAGGAATCTGAGGAATGATAGCCTAACTAAAGCTTGCTGCTGCTGCAGACTCAGTGCAGCTTCTGCTCTCTGGTGCCCTTCTCACTTCTTTTCTCTCCATTATTTCTAAAATGATAGAGTAGGTGAATGGCAGTGCAAGTGTGTCTGTATTGAAAAGGAAGAGAGCTGGTGGATCCTGGTGCAGGTGTCCCCGGACAGAGGCATTTATATATTAACTAGTAAAATTACAAAACAAATTTAGCCTGCCGAAGAATGTGTTTCTTTGTCTTCTGGATCTACTTCTAGTGAGGTTAACTGTTAGAGAGGTGGGTGAAAAAGGGTTTGGGGAGTCAGCATGGGAAAGTACCCTGTAGATTTATAGTGGGATAGTAAAAGCTGTAAATGATGTGTGAATTCAGGGGTGTGCAGTGCACGGGAAATACTGGGAGCTATAACAGAGCCACAGGGCAAGGACTTGGGGCACAGCAGCCCCATTCCTATCTCATGGCAGAGGTCACCTCCATTAGAAACAAGGAAAGCTGCTTATATTCTGACAGCAAGGGTCAAAGAGTGGGGTCCTGCAGCTGTCCCATACCTTGGTACAGACCACCCAGGAGTCATTTAATCTCCTGGTGTCCGAGTCTCCCATTTCTCAGATAACTCTTGGAGAGCTTGCTGCGAACAGTGGAGGTGGAGTGCTGTGTGAGCAGCTGCAGGCAGAGCCTCGGGGAGGTACTTGGAGCAATGCAGGGGCTTGCTTTCACTATCGTTAATGATCTCCATTTCTACCTGTTCTGCCATAACGCAGATCAGGCTTGTGACTGCCTGAAGTTTGAATTACCACTATCTTCTGCCTGTGGTTCTGGCAGTTCGGTTTCTGACCACCTTCCTGATGCAGTACGCAGAGGGCATCCCAGGCCCCTGGCCTCAGGGGAGCAGCCAGGCTGAGAACCACCAGGAGCAGCTACAGCAGCTCCTGCAAGGGCCTGTCACTGCCCCAGACTGCTCCTGCCTCTTCCTCCTCGCACTGCCTCAGCATCACGGGATGGCTGAGGCTGGCGGGGCCCTCTGGAGACCACCTGCTCCAACCCCTGCTCAAGCAGGGCCACCCAGAGCAGGCTGCCCAGGACCACGTCCAGGTGGTTTTTGAAGATCTGCAAGGAGGGAGAGTCCAAAAACTTTCTGGGCAGCCTGTGCCAGTGCTCCATCACCCGCACAGTGAAGAAGTGCTTCCTGATGTTCAGGTGGAACCTCCTGTGCTCCAGTTTGTGCCCATCACCTCTTGTTTGGTCAGACATTGTCTCCTGTCCTGGCTGGTCCTGTTATCTCTGCTTCATCCTTCTCCTGCTGAGCCCTGCTCGCTGTCCTCCAGCTCCCGGGGAAGGCCAGGCACTCGTGATGGTCATGCGAGGCTCTTACTGGCACAGGCTCTGCCCAGCTGCCCTGTGCCTCCTGGTTAACATGGGAAAAGTTGCAGTGAAAGGAAAGGAGCTTAATGCTGTCCGCCTAGCTTAGGAATCATCTACCCGTGGTGTTATTCAGGAGTAGCTGTCCCCAAATAACTCCCTGCATGAGCAGTCTTAAATACCTTGCTGTACTTTGTGTTAATCCACAGCTCAGGCCCTCCTGTTCTGAAATGAAAATGCTTCCATAGGGAGTTATTGAGGAACGCCTTTTGCTCTTGAAGTTCATGCCTGAGCTCAATTTGAATTAACCCTGCCCTCACCTATCTGTTTTGAAGGATGTGTGATGACCCCAGCCTGCCTTGGCTGGGTAAATACACTGTGTTTTAAGAGGTATCAGATAGCGCATTTCTAACAGCATGATCTTAAATGGGACAGGCACAGGTCTTGGAAACTTGGAGATTTCAAGTGAGTGATGCTGTCCTGCAGGGTTAATTGGCCGCATCTGCAAATGTACAACTGAATGTAACATTAATTTTAAGTCCCTGTTCCCTGACCCTGTGTTAGCTCCAGCAGTAGGTAGGCCACGAGCACACACCCTGCTTTGCTGGGCCTTTCAGTGTCTTTACGTTCTGGCAGGACTTGAAGGTTAAAAAAAAAAAAAAAAAGAAGTTTGGTGCTGACACAGTGGTTGAGCTTCTCCTGACAGCAGGTTTCTCTGCCATGTGCATGTGCACATGGTGTTGTATGCATGCACAGGTGGGATGTGCGTGGAGTTGTGCATGGGGTGTCTGCGTGTTTGTGTGTGCACGTGTATGCACAGAGGTCAGGGTGAGGTGGAAGAAGAAGCAGAAAACTGGGGGCATTTACTCAGCTTAAAAACTGAGGCAACTGAAGCAAAGCACTATTTTGCTTTCCTTGACAAAGCACATCTCCGTACAAACAAACCCTGTGAGGCGTACAGCTCCCTGGGGAGCCCTGAGGCTTCTGGCTGCCTGCGAGGGGATCCAAGCCTTCCTGGGGAGCTGTTCCAGACCCACCACCTCCCCAAGGCCCCGTGTCCCCAGGTTGTTTCCCCATCTCCAGTGCTGCCCCGTGCTCAGCGCATCCCCCTGCCCCGCAGCTGTGGCACAGGGTGCCGTCCCCGTGGCAGACAGCCAAGCTGGGCAGCACCTGGTAGCCCCTGCTGGGGATGAGGTCTCATCCCACCCAGCTTCTGCCAGCTGGCGCCTTTGAAATGGACGCCGGGACGCCATGGTCTTTGGTTTCGCCTGGTTCCTCCGTTTTAGAGAGGAGTCCTGGGTTGTACCCAGCACAGGTGTGTTTATTGAGGCAGAACACTTGTAAGGGTGTGTGTGAGATCAGGAAAAGAAGATTTAAGAGAAGGAAATGAATACAAAAAAGGCTTCTACTCTGTAAAGGGTCAAATTGTTTCAATGTATTTTATCAAAAGAGATGTTTGAGTGGGCTGGAGAACAGGGGACAGCACAAGAGTCATGTGTGAATCCACTGCACACTCCTTCTTGTTTCTGGTCAGTTTCTCCATCCTTAGCAAGACATTAATGATACTAAAAGGCTTTGTCCCGATGTCTTTTTGAGGCTGACACACCCTCAAATGTTTCTCCTGGACTAGACATGTGTATATAAGCATATAACTGATTTCCCTAGGTGTTTTTACCTCTGTTTTAACCTCCCCTCAGTTGCTCTTTTTTCTTCCAGCCTTGTTGAAACTACATACATGGGTTTGCCACAAGACATGGAGCATGGCTGCAGGAGAGGCAGCTGTGGCTAACGAAAGGTCTCTCTGTTTTCCAGGGTGAAGATGGGAGCCACCACTGCTCCTTGCCGGATCCTGCTGCCCAAGGCCCAGAGAAAATCGGGGTTAAGGGCCGGGACAACAAGTTAGCCTACACCATCACGGACGTGCCCCCCTGGTACCTGTGCATCCTGCTGGGCATTCAGGTGTGACAGGGATGCAGGCAGAAGGTGGGGGGGATGGAAGGTTAACAGTTGTTCAGGTCAGTTCATGGTGGCAAAACCCGAATTTGGGGGTGCTTTACGTTCCCCAGGTGTGACTGGAGCTGTTCTGGGCTGGATCTCAGTGGACTTCAGGTCCTTCCCACGGCTGCCTGAGCACTGATTGCTATCCTTGTGCCTGCAGCTACACCCTGCCCCTTGAAGTGCAGATGGAAGGCAGAGTGCCAGGACCAGAGCCAAATAGCTAACGAGAACAGGTCAGATACCTCTGCTGAAGCCAGTCAAATGGCTAAAGATGTCTGAGCTTCTGCCTTCCCACTGCAATAAAAGCTAGACAGAGGAAGCATGAGAAGGGTCCACACTGCTTTGGCCACTCCATGCCCCAGCGTGTTAAATGCCTCAGTGCCACACAAAGCCACCGGGTGCGGAGCCTCAGAAAATAGAGATCTCAGAGTGATTAAGGAAATGACGGACCGTGCTTGAAGCCTGGTGGACATCTTGTACTTTGTTTCCTTCAAAGGTCATCTCAGAGTTAGAATGTATAAAAACAAGGTTTTATGAACACATCTGAGTCATAATTTTAATAAAGCATGCCTCTAATGAGCACAGTGAGTTTCTGAGTGCCACCAATCCCACCACTGCAGTCCTGTACTATGAGTAAGAACTAGGAATTGATACCAGCTGAAGTGACCTTACCTTGTCCATTGCTCAGCACAAATAATGTTAATATTTAAGCAAAAATAAATCTGAAAAATTTATTTGCACATTTAGTTATTAAGTAAAGTTCATCATTGAAATACCTCTGTGACTCTTCTGAAAAACACAATGCCTGATTTTTCCATTCTTTGGTGTCCGTTTTTTAAGGCTATTCATAATTGCACTGTGTGAGAAAAGTAGTTGATAGCGAAGAGTGGACGACTCCGATTTGCTAACTTTTTATGTTATAAGTTGTGGTGCAAATGAAATGAATAGAGACATTTGCACTCACCTCACCTGATCCCTTCCTTGGGAAGTCCCCTACTTCCTGGAACAGCATACCCAGCAGCTTTGTTTGCAGGGCTGTGGATAAACTGGTTGCATATGACAGCAATCTTGGGGGTTCAGAGCACTACAAAATGTCTTCAGGCATGGAAAGTGGGAGAAGTCTGTGGGAGTGCATTGCAGTTCTTGTAGGTACCTTGGAAGAGTCCTTAACAGAACATTAAAGTTGTCAAAAGAGGGAATGGGTAGTACTAGTGTCACCCAAACACAAAAGCGCAAGGTACTTTCAGACTTCCCTCAGCAACACAGTAATTATATTATGCCAGTTCTGTGTCTTCCTTCACTCAGTCTTTCTCTGTGGCTCCTAGCATTTCCTGACAGCTATGGGAGGTCTCGTAGCCGTCCCGCTGATCCTTTCCAGAGAGCTTTGCCTCCAGCACGACCTGCTCACCCAGAGCCACCTGATCAGCACCATCTTCTTTGTCTCAGGCATTTGCACCCTGCTGCAAGTCCTCTTTGGAGTCAGGTAGGCCAAAGGCAAGAAATGGAATATGCAAGAAAATTTATAGATGCAATTACTACGTGCTCAGCAACCAGCTTGCTGTAGAGTTTATCTATTAACAAGGGTCATTTGCTACCCTTGGGCAGTCAGGACACATGCCAAAGCATACTGCAATTGCTGTACCTGACAGCTTTGTATGGCTACCTCACTGTTTGACTTCTGCATTTCCTGGTAATTGATGCACTTTTCATTGGGCTCATAAGGTATTGGCCATGCTAAATAATAAATTATTAAAAGATGCACTAAGCAGTATCTGCCTCCTCCTTATCAGGGATCCTCCAGCTGCAGCAGGTCCCTTTTGATCTCATCCTGGGACACAGAGTCCTTGAGAAACTCTAGGGCAGGGGATGACTGGGAGAAATGGGAGCCCATCTGCCACGTTTAGGGACACAGGGAGGAGCAAAAGTCACATGTTCCTTGGCTTTTGAATCTGAATGACCTGGTTAAAACTCTTCTACCAGCAAATCACAAAATGTTTTTTACACTTCCTGTATCTTTCCCCAGGACAACTTTCCCATCTCTGTCTGTCATAAGAAATGGCTGTAGACGACCCCCTCTCCAGGGGTGACCCCACTTCTCCTTTGTTGCTGCAGGATTCATGGAGGAAGGGGTCTGGAGATGTACAATGCCATGCAGGCCAGGCCACCATGGCCACTAAAGAGGGACAACCTGGTTCTTCTGAGTTCAGTTAACTCCAGGTTAGGGTGCATGGCCATAGTGGGGGCCGTTTTGGTGGTCGTTTCAGACTGGAGTCCTCCCAGGCCACCCCCAAATGACTTGGTGAATACCTGAGGGCTGTGACTTGCCTTGCTTGCTGTTAGCCAAGGAGAAGCGTGTGGCAGGAAGCCTCTCCTGTGGCTAAATAGCTAAACAAGGAACAACAGATCAAATTAAGCAGTGAGGAGTTATTCCTGTAAGATAAGCTTACTTTTTAATTATTTATTTATTTATTCTGTGCTGAGGATGCAAATACCTTATTGCCAGCCCCAGTTGTAAGGCATGAGGACATTCCCTGTCAGAAAGGTGGACTCAGCCTGTGGCACAGCTGGAGGAGGGATGGTAATCAAAACCAAGCCTGGGGAAACAGTTGGAAGCACTTTTTTTTTCCTCCTTTTACTGCTTTCTCAAAGCCTTTAGTAGCTGATAACCATGAATCACCAACAGGACTGTTGGGAAAACAGTAAATACAAGGCTGAGGGGATGCTTTTTCCTGGAAAACATCAATGTTACTCTCCTAGGCCCTGGGGAGCCCTCAGCTAAGTGCTCTGCATAGTTCATGGTGACCACATTTAAGAAAGACTGATTTAGAGAAGAGGTGAGAAGAGGTACAGAGACGACCCATTAACATGGTGTGGGGAAGGGAGACAGTTCATCTTGTAGAGGCAATGTGAGTGATATTGGTTGCTTTAGCTTTGGCAAATGGTGGTCAGAGGGTCTGGCTGCAGCCTGTGACTAGTCTGGGAGAGAAGAGGGGGGATCAGGCAAGAAGAAACAATTTTAGCTAAAAGGTAATGCTGGCACATGAACAAAGAGATAGGAACTGGCCATGGAAAAGAGGTTCCTTGCAAGAGTGGGTGCAATTTGGGAGCAGTCCTGCTGAAGCAATAGCCAGGGGAAAATCCCGACGCACTGTAACCTGCAGCTTGGTCGTGTGACAAAGCATGAAAACGCAGTGATGGGTCACTAGACAAACTACCCTAGCAGCTCCTGAGGAGGCACAGGTCACTTGCCATTGTGGTGAGCCCCCTTAGCAGATGCTTCGGCATCCTGCAGTGATGATTAGAGCATAACATCTTCTCTAAACCTGCAGCTTTCCATCTTGTAAACCCTGCTGCAAAAAACTCCATGTGCCCCATATGGATCACCTCATCTTGCCCTTAGTCATAGGTCACAGAATCACAGAATGGTTTGGGTTGGAAGGGACCTTAAAGAACATCTAGTTCCAACCCCCCTGCCGTGGGCAGGTGTGCCACCCACTAGATAGGTTGCCCAGGGCCTCGTCCAGCCTGACCTTGAACACCTCCAGGGATGGGGCACCCACAGCTTCTCTGGGCAACCTGTTCCAAAATTCCAACTAGCCCACCCACACCAGCACCAGCTGTGAAACAGCTTCAGGGGTGATGCACCAGGAACTCGGGAGCTAAAAAGCTATTGTTAATTCAACAGTGGTGGTGCTGGTCCTTCCGTGACTTTTGCTTATTTTTTTGTTTTTGCCTTGCCCAGCAAAATTCTGTGAAGGCTGCAACATGTTTGGATGGATGCCATAGATAAGTAACTCCATGGATGACTGATGTGCAAATATAACTTACTGGCTAAGTTCTAACAGTGCTCTGGTTATACATGGCATGAGTAATTGCAGCGGTATAAATATCTGTTTCAGGTGGCAGAGGAGTTGTGCTGTTACAGCTATGCCACGTTTCATTTTCCTGTGCTTTCTGGTGAATGGTGGAAATGCAGGGAAATTTGTGCCCTGCAGAAGCATTCATGTGGATTGCTGCCCCACTGCTTTTCTGAGCAGGTGCCACAGGAGTTTCTGGGGCAAGGAGAGGTTGCTCTGGGAGCTGCTCCCAGGGATGCGTTCTGAGCAAATGAAGCCAAGGTGCCTTGGAGGCTTCTCTTGGCTTGTTCCGAGCTCCGTTCTTGGCTGTGTCCATTCCGTTCTAGTGTCAGTGGAAACAGGGCAGAGGGCTTAGCTTTAAAAAACAGTCTAGTAAAAGCTGAGTGACAATTTCCAGTGACCCCAGTCTGAGGATGGCTATGGAGTGGGGAGCAGCCAGCATATATATGTGCTTGTGTTTGTAAGATGGTTGCGAAGAAAAATGAGGCATCTCAAGGGAACAGAGGAAACAACTGGATATTGGTGGGATTTGGGCCTAGGTCAATGCTAAACTTTTCTTCGGAGTCTCACCATCTTTCTTCCTTGCTCTTCTCTCCTCCTCCAACTTGTTCTTTTGGCTGCTGTTTTACCACATGCAGCCCTGTGACCTAGTCACACCTGAGGAGGACAATTTTTCCTTAAAGCAGAATTTGACTCCAGAGCCAATCTGCTTCCCCGTCATGGTTGTTGCTCTTAAGCACAATGGGCAGCAATTCCCAAGCATTGTTAGTGATAGAGACTTGCCAGAACAGTTCAAAAAACACTGTCAGTGGCCATGAGCAGATTGATTTTTTTTTTTTAATTATTTTGCTTTTCTTTCTCTCACTCTTATGGAACTGGGATTCCAGCATTCTCACTTTTCAGCTTTCCCCACTGTTCTCCTTCCAGGTTGCCTATTATTCAAGGAGGGACTTTTGCATTCCTGACCCCCACCCTGGCCATGCTGTCTCTCCCCAAGTGGAAGTGCCCTGCCTGGACGCAGAACGCCACTCTGGTGAATGCCTCTTCACCGGAGTTCACTGAAGTCTGGCAGACACGGATGCGAGAGGTATATTGCATTTTCAGTGGCACCTGTTCTTCATCAAGGCTGTTTGCTTTCAGAAAAGCACCTCAACATGGCAGGGACATCAGTGCTGGGAATGCTCCATCCACAGCGGAACTAAGCCCTCACCCTGTTACAGCTTTTCTGGTGTTTTCATAGAATGGAATCACAGAATAGTTTGGGTTGGAAGGGACCTTAAGGATCACATGGTTCCAACCCCCTGCCATGGGCAGGGACACCTCCCACCAGAGCAGGCTGCCCAAAGCCCCATCCAGCCTGGCCTTGAGCACCTCCAGGGATGGGGCATCCACAGCTTCTCTGGGCAGCCTGTGCCAGGGCCCCACCACACTCTGAGTGAAAAATTTCTTCCTTATATCTACTTTAAATCTACCATCTGTTAGTTTAAAGCCATTATTTCTTGTCCAATAACTACATTCCCTGATAAAGAGTCCCTCCAATAAAGAGTCCTTCTCCAACAGGAGTTTTGATGCTGTTGAACTGGGGGCATAGAGTCTGTGGCTGATTATGGTCCCTGCAAAGTCTCCACTTGTGCAGACAGATCCTTTTTCCATGAAGTGTGGTTGACCTTGGGGAAGGAAGACAGGGAAGATGTTTCTAATGAAAGGACCTTGCCTATGCACATGAAACCTAGTAAAAGAGATGGAAGGGCAGAACATACTGTAAATATTACAGTAAAATGCATTCTTGGGTAGTCAAAAGAGAGGAGGAAGGGTCAGAGATCTCATTGTCTTATTTTACATTTATCGCCTTGTCAGGGTAAGTGACTAAATTTGCCTCTGTCGATCTCTACACTGGGATGCTTTGCAAAGTGTTTGGGAATTGTTGTGAGCTCACAAAGTATTTGCTGTGCAGAGCAGCTTGCCATCCCTACTGATACATGTAAAACCTCTTCTGTCATAAGGATGCTGCTATCTTTCCTTTCAGGCTGGGTGCTTCATCCCCAGCCCCCGGTGTTTCTTTTCCCTTTGGAACTGGGATGAAAGAAGGTGCTCAGCACTGCAGGGGATTCAGCCTGGTTTATCACCAAATCTGCAAAGGCAGAGAGCAGCCTCACCCTAGAGTCCCCTAGCTGGAGGTGACATGAGCAGCAAATGGCTTTTCAGGACAGATCACCGGCTACTTAAACAGTGATTGTCAAACACAGAAAAGTTCAGGGTGATAACTGTGTCCCTGGAGGGAAAATGATACTCAGAAAAAACAGAGGCTGTCATGACCCTCCTGTCTTACAAGTGTGCTGAAACTTCCCAAGCCCTTCCCAGCTGGGGGTGAGAGGAGGCCATGGCTCTACTCCCACTTTCAGAGCAAGAGCTTTTTTCCTGCATTTTGGGGGAGCAGAAAAAGAGGGTGCAGGGAAGCTGCTGCATGCTTGGATGGCACAAAGGACAGGCTGGAGGAGTCTCTGGAATAAAATTAGCCCTGGTGAGGACTAAATCCCTCAGCCAAGGTGGGAGTTGATGTACTGGTACTTTGGTGGTCCTTCCCCACATGTCCTGCTCAGCTGAGCCGTGCTGCAGCCAGCAGGAGAGCCTCTGCACTGGTCCATCTGTGGAGTCTGAGCCTGGCTCTCACACTGGTTTGGCACCGACATAAAAAAAGGCTTAGCAGCTGGAGCTCCATTCACCCTCTGCTCTTTTTCTCCAATTTTCCAGGTACAAGGAGCTATCATTGTAGCTTCCTGCTTTCAGATCTTCGTTGGATTTTCTGGCCTGATTGGATTTCTGATAAGATTCATCGGGCCCCTGACAATTGCCCCCACCATCACCTTGGTTGCACTACCTCTCTTTGACTCAGCTGGAAATGATGCTGGGCAGCACTGGGGCATAGCCTTCATGTAAGTCTCACTTCCCCTTGGGAAAGCTGAGTGTACACAAACTGCCTACCTCAAATTTGAAATCAGATGTTACAATTGGTAGCAGGGTTCTCTTGAGTTCAAGGTTTATTTGTTGAGCACTAACATCCAGCAGGCTTGTGCAAGACACCAGCATGGCATAGCTACCTCCCAAAGAACTTAGAGACCTCAGCAACACCAGCAACAAAGCAAAACCAAAAATTGATTTAAAATCATCTGATATAATGAAAACCCAAAGTTCATAGGTCAATAGAGAAACAAGTCTTTCCTGTGAGTCATTGCTGAGGGCCTCTCTGTTGTATTTGTGTATGCACGTTATCTTACACACCCATTATTTAAATTAAAAAGGCATTTCTAAAATAACAAAGTTGAGCACCCAGGCTTAGGTATTCCTCGAATTAAAAGAGCTGCTGCTTCTTGTCTTGTTTTCACACCATGAGGAGGAATTGTTTTCTCCCCAGAGGGCCTGGGGGGCTCTGGAAATGTCTGTGTTGTGTGTATGTGGTTTTGCACCGTTAAGAGCTTTCTTTCAAGGCTATTTGTGTGTGTGCCTTTGTGCATGAGTGTAGAAGTGTGCTTGGTGGCAGAAATTTGTTGGTACTTCAGAAACAATTTCAGAAAATAGAAGGTCCACTGCATGGTTCGCCTGCAGGTTTAGCACTTTCAGATCTATAATACAGAGTTAAGCTCAGGCTAGCATATAACAGCAGCAGGTTGTTATCCTCCATAACAGTTTGCTAGTAACAGTTTGCTAGTGCTTTCAGAGCTGCCTTTGGCGACTCAGGGGTCAGGGCTGAATGCAGCCCTGGGAAAGCAATGTACCGTTGTAGGGTCATGATCCAGCCCCAGACTGGGCTTCTGCTCCCAGCTCCACTTCTCCTGGCACTGCTGGTTCTGTTCTGCCTGCCCACACCTGCACTCTCAGGCCCCCAATGCTACCTTTCTTCTCCACATCCAGTTCCCCACCTGACCGATCTCTTCCACCAGCACACCGTAAGACCCCAAACCCTTCCTGTCTTCCTGCTCTCCAGCTTCCCTTTCAGCATTATTTCTTCCACCACATCTCTGGCTTGTTCTGTTCCCTGATCCCAGTCCTTTCTTTCATGACTCAGACTCCTTTGCCCCAACCTGATCATTGTGCTCTGAGCCATGTGGGTTGTGTCCTCTTTTGCTGCCTCTTCCATTCTCCATTGGTGCCATTAGGGAAAGGGAGAGGGAGGTGGTGGAGTTGGTAGAAGATATGAGCCCTGTGCGCTCAGCCCTACTGTCCAGCCCCCACCACATCCCAGAGCCCCGATAATGGGCGATACCCTTTGTTGCCTTGAGAAACTGGGTTAGTGTGTGCTCACTTGCTCGCATGGTGATGGTACATACACAGTTCATCAGTTGGCAAGGCCCGGACTTATTCCTGAAAAAATCTCCCAATCTTTAGAGCCTGCAAATGCTAAAATCAGAGATGTTTATGCTGAGTACTTGGGACCTGGGATGAATGATCATTGTTACAGACTGATCATACGTGAGCAGAGTTTTGTGAAAAAGAGCAATATGTATCTCCCCATAGAAAAAATTTTACTAAACCTCAAATCTCTACTGCAGGTCACAGGCAGACCTTACCACTGCTCAAGGCATAATGACCTTCTCAACGCAGGCTATACTATGTCTATTTCCTGAACATCACTCTTCTAAATAGGTTTAGGATATATTTCTTCAGAAATATTTGGCCCGAGGCAGAAGTTTTCCATGGAAATTTTCATCCTGAATGGGTAAAGTTAGGCAGAATTATAAGCAGCTGAAAATAGCATCTGTTAATGGAATGTGTCAGGCAACCTGAATAATAAGCAGTGACACCTACCAAAGATAGACGAGTGCTCGGCAGTGATTCATCAGGGTGCTGAGCCCCTTTGTGCAAATGCACAAAACGTGCACTGATGCAGTCAGTCTGGGCTCTGCAGCTTTAGAAACCAGGAATGGAAACTGGTTCCCCCTCTGATGTTCTGTGTCCAGTCATTCAGTGAGTGCTTTGAATTACGATTGGTAACCTTTGGCTGTATGCTGTAGTGTGTCTTTGTGCAGCTCTGTGCTGCTGTTGCCAAGAGGTTCAATCCCACATGAGGGATGGGAGAGGGGCTGCACCTTGTAGCCATCAGAACAAGCCCTTGGTAGAGTATGACCAAAAGCTCATTCTGCCCCAGCCTTGCTGGAGCCACCCTTCGGTGCTGAGAGCCTGTTTTTGAGGTCTTCTGGAGTCCTGGATCTTTGGGTAGCCAGGCCTTCAGTTAGCGTGGGGACAGGTGGGCAGCTGGGCACCCATTTTGTCTCATGGTCTGGTTTTCCCTCCTCCCAGGACTATTTTTTTCATAGTTCTGTTCTCTCAGTACCTGAAGGACATCCCTGTACCACTGCCGTCGTACCAGAGAGGCAAGAAGTGCCACTTCTCCCCCGTCTACCTCTTCCAGATCTTCCCGGTACGTTCGGGTTCCTGGCCACCTGTGCGGCATGGCGGAGGGACCAGCCTCACCCAGCCCAGACTGCTGGGGCTGTTTCCACTCGCTTCAAGTGGACTGAACGCTTCCTGGCACAGGCTATGCTGCGAGGGGACAGAAGGGAGAAGGGGAGAAGGGGAAAAGGAGAGAAGGTCCCAACCGCCCTGCTCATGGGGTGGGAGGGAGGGCCGCTGGGACCCTTGCTGTGCTGTCCCTCCCCCTCCATCCCACGTGCACGCACACATGTGCATGGGGAAGGGGCTGGGCTCGTTCCAGGCCCTGCCCAACCTCACCAGCGATGCAGGTGTGCCCTAACCAGGCTGCTGAATGTGACGGGCAGGTGCTGCTGGGGCTGTCCCTGAGCTGGCTGCTCTGCTACGTGCTGACAGTGACCGACGTCCTCCCTGGGGACCCCGCCGCCTACGGCTACCTGGCACGGACTGACACGCGCGGGGACGTTTTGTCTCGGGCTCCCTGGTTCCGGATCCCTTACCCAGGTACCATGGCATGGCCCCGCACTCAACCCCATCTCTCGCTGCTGCTCCCCACCTGGTTCATGGCCACCACAAGTGCCAAAAATGAGGCAAATACCCACAAATACCTTTATCGTTCTTCCCCTTCAGTAGACTTCAGTGTAAACTGAGCCTGAATCGAGCTCTGCATTTGCAGGCCAGTGGGGAGTGCCAACCGTCAGCTTGGCTGGGATATTCGGCATCCTCGCCGGGGTGATCTCCTCCATGCTGGAGTCCATGGGGGATTACTACGCCTGCGCCCGCCTGTCTGGCGCCCCGCCGCCGCCGAAGCACGCCGTCAGCCGCGGGATCGGGGTGGAGGGCATCGGCTGCCTCCTGGCCGGGGCCTGGGGAACGGGGAACGGTACCACGTCCTACAGCGAGAACGTGGGGGCCCTGGGCATCACCAAGGTGAGCCTCGTGCGGCGGGGTGACTGCAGTGCTCCCGGCCTCCTGCAGCTCCTCCCTGGTGCATTTACGGGTGTGTTGTGTGGGGGTATGGACTGGAGCTGGGAAGCGATCTTAGCCCACCTCTGCAGGGACTGCCACGTGAAAATGTGCCTGCTGCCTACAGGCACTTGGTGACCACCTCAGGGTGCTACGAAACCCATAGCACAGGTTGTCAGTCCCTCTTTTGCTGCTCATGGTCTGTATATGGGAGAAGTACAAGCTGCTGTTACTCGTGGCTCCTGGCCTAGGCTTCTGTAAGACTAAAGGGCGGTATGTTACTGACCTACTCTGGAAATGTCCTAAGGACTGAATAGTCCAAAGACTATCTGTCTACCTACCTATCTGTCTGTCTATCCATCTTCTTTTAGATATTTTTAAAGAGGAGAGGATAAAATGTGGTGCCAAATACTTTATGTTTTTACTTCTCTATAAAGTTTTGTGAATTCCTTGAGTATCTTATTGTTCTTATAAGGAAGAGAAATTTCCAGAGATAGATAAGCTTGACGATCAGATCATAGATTTTCACTAAGACTTATAGCCAGAGGATGGGTACATCCAGCAACCACTTGAAAACATTTTAAAATCATTGTCAAACAAGCTATGTCATGTCAGCAGAGCTGTGAGTCTGTAAATGAATGCAGAAGTTGACTTACGGCTCACACTCTATAATTTTAGTTATTTCACTGGATTTTATAAACCTCAGTCACAATAACCATTTTTTACAGTGTTTGACCTTGTCACTATGTTGTTGGTGCATACTGACCATACACCTGAGCCTGTTCTTTCATGACGTGTGGTTTGCTGATGTGATCGTAATGCAGAAGTGACTGGACTCACAAGTATCAGTTTATAGGACAAGCCTTCTCCCCATGTTCCCAAAGCCCTTCAGATAGACATGCCATCCTTGCTGATTCAGCAGAGTTCCCTTAGATCCCACCTCTGCTCACCTTGTTCAGACTTAAGAAACCAGAAGTCTCATCTTAATCTTAAATCCAACTCTGACTGGGATAGGTGGTGATGCTGAGAGCACAAGGCAGATTCCATTTCATTTGGTTTTTACATGGGAAATATATTTTTCCATCACAAAAAGAAACACAAAGGACTTGTTTCCTTTGCTTAAACACAGGTGTCCAGCACTACCTGAAATGTGTTTGGATATTTCAGATATACACAGGGGCTGTCAGGTAAAGCAAAGGAGAAGCTGCCACAAACTGCCAAGATCCAACAACTTAAATGGCACCAGACACCTGTGTTTAAGCTACTGGATCAAGCCCAGCATGCCAGTACTGGGCTCTCACGTCCAGAAAATAAGAGGAGGATTTTAAGGAGGGGTAAAGATCTCAGAATCACCATATATGTAGCAGAGAACTGTGTGGTTTCTTCAATCAACCAATTTTCTTGTTTTCCTGACATAATTGAAACAAACTCTAATCTAGAGGCTTTAGAAGCAGATGCTCCCAGTTGTGGTATCGGTGGATTAGTTAATTTGCCTTTAAGGCCAACTCCAGATATTGGGTAATTTGACATTTCACAATTTTGGCAATAGAAGAATCTGAAGCTTTATTCTAATCCTGGAACAAATAGCTCTTCTGGCTTTTATTAAATTACTGTTTTGATGGTAATGGTGTCCCAAGGTTTTAAGCCAAAGAATATAAAAAGTGCACCTGAAGGCAATGCATGATTTTATTTTGAAACTCCCCACCAAATCTCATTCATTTATCTTTCACAATTAAGTAATACTTAGTGTTTCATAAATATGTGCCTTTAAAGTATTTTTAAAGATATTTTAAAAGGGACACTACTAGTTACTGGGAATGTTTCTGTTGAAAGCATTTGTAAAATGCCCTTGAAAGAAAAGTGACATTCTTCAGATATTTCAACGGAAGGATTAAAATAATTAATTGAATTATGAATTGTTTGCAGAGGATTACAGAATTTCTCAGCCTATGACTTGAAAACTGTAAATCTTAACGTGATTCTTTAAGCTGTCCAAGTTTTGGTGTGGCAAGGCCTATCTTGAATTGAAAGTCTAATAAATATTTCTGCTTTTCTGTTTAATTTCTGCAATCCCTAAATGTCTCTTTCATCCCTTTGTTTGGCAGATTCTCTCTTGCCTATTCACATACTCTAACAACTCTGAATGAAAGGCATGGCTTGGTGCTTCATCCTGTTTTAGTTGTAGTGCCAGACTAAGAATGACCCCCTGGCTCTTCGTAGGGAAAAAATGAGAGAGAGCTGCTTTTATTGAAGCTAGATGGGTGATGACGGGTAGGGGGCAGACCAAGGGACTTCCCCACTTCTGTAGTTGATCATGGAAAGGATGTATTAGATCCAAGAGCTCAGGATGGAAGCAGCCAGCGCGGCCAGCTCTGCCTTCCCACCTTTGTCCCCCGGGAATGGATGACTTGGTGCAGGACATCTAGTTGAAAGCCATTTTTAGATGGAAATCTAACCCCTGGTGGAAGCGTTGTCCAGTGAATTAACTGGGTGGTTGCAGCGCCAGCCTTGGGGTATGCCAGGACATTTCTGGGCCGGAGAGAAAGCAAAGCGGTGTGCGGGGATTACTCTGCTCTTAAATTATTAATAAGCTTTTTGTTTCACAGCAAAATATTTAAGTCCTGGCAGCAATAAGGAAGAAGATAACATAAAGTACATAGGTGGGGATCCCTGATTGTTCTTGGAGTGCCTATTATGATAAACGTTTCCTAGTCTGCAGCTACAGGGACTTTCCACACGGTGAGAACTTCCCGGCTCACCAGCAGCTGCGTCCGAACCTTGGAACTGAAGGCAACACCGAGTGCTTCGGTCAGAGGTGCAAGCCCTGCCCAGCAGGTCCACACTGACTGGTGCTGCCACCCCCTGCCTGGCTGTGCCAGCGCACGACTGCCTCTTCCTCTTGCCCCAGGTCGGGAGCCGCATGGTGATCGTTGCCGGCGCCTGCACCATGCTCCTCAGCGGCGTCTTCGGGAAAGTCGGGGCGATGTTTGCCAGCATACCCACCCCTGTCATCGGAGGCATGTTCCTCGTGATGTTTGGCATTATCACAGCAGTGGGGATTTCCAATTTGCAGGTATCGGCTGTGTGCATGCTGTTTCATCCCTAGGGTAGATGACTTTGGCTTCAGGCCAGATTCTTACCAGCCTAAGTCAGACGTAGCTGTGCTGCAGCAAATGCAAACATTTGTACTGGCAGTTCCTTGGGTGAAGATGAGGGCACGCACACACACAAACTAAATCACAGACAGGTTCCTGGTTGGGAAAAGGCTTGCTATCAGCTGGGGCAGCAGGATGACTAATGCCCCCGTAGTGCCAGGGCTGCTCGTCCCAGTCACATGGTTTATCTCAAGGCAGCTGTTATCAGCAAGGGAGGCATTTCTGTCACTGCGCCTATAGATGATATTTCTTCATGTCCTATAGGAATGTATATTTAGGGGACAGCCCTTTGACTAGAGGACACAAGCTGGGCAGGAGGAAAAGGGTTTCATTTCCAACTCTTCCAGCGGTTTGTTCAGCGCTGATGGCTGAATCACAGCTTTTCCCAGCATCTCAGCTGGAGATCATGGAGTGCTTTGCCATCTGACTGCATCTGCCCTATAAAAATGCTGGTGTATGCCATACGCGGTTTTGAAAGCATTTGCTAATTTTGGTTCAGCTTTAAGCAGAACTTCCTGTTCTAACACCTGCCATTGGGTTTGTATGTACATCTGAGCATGGCTCACTAACACAACAGCAATCCACGGATTTTGGTAATTCCAAATGGCAAATAGTAACGTATACAATTTCTCTGTGCAGTACACGGATATGAACTCCTCCAGAAACATCTTTATATTTGGATTCTCTGTATTTTCTGGCCTCACAGTTCCCAACTGGGCAAACAAAAATAGTGCGCTGCTAGAAACAGGTAAGAAGTGATAGCATGTTGTTATTTTAGAAACATTTTCTGTAGCATAGAACTGAAGCACAGACTGATCCAGATAATTTTTTAAAAGCATTTTTTCCATACAAATCTCTGAAAGCTGTGCTTTGACTGTTGACTGTTGCTTTCTGGGAGTGCTGTTCTTGTCCTCTGGTCTGACACACAGCTCTGCTGTGGAAGTACCAGTGACTGCACCTTGTCAGACTCCTGTTGGGCTAAGCACTGCTGATCCCTTCCTTGGGACATGTATCTGGGATGAGTACTTGGGTAGGAGAATACTCTAGGGCTGAATCCTGATCATGATCTCCACGAATGAGGCTTTCTTACATGCTCACACACACAATAAAACACAGGAGCAGGCTCCTCTTCTAAGTTCACTGTACTGAGATTTCTGGTCCTCCAACAGTTCCCCCTTCCTTGTGTCTCATGTGATTCACATCTTTGTCACAAAGGCTATAGTGTCATCTCTTAAGGTATATATGGCATGCTGGGTGGGCCATTGTAAAAGCTGGGCCTACAGATCTCATGCTCTGTAGACAGTCCGTCAGATGCTCCGTGTCACTGGGCTGTTTTTCTTGTGTGTATTAGCCCTCACAGAAAGACATCACACACATTCATTTAGTTGTGGTGAAATCTCATGCTAAATTTCCCAATATTTCTTTGGGAACTGCAGCTCATTTTCTTGTAGGGAGCTGCTTGGCATTATATCATGGAGATTCAGAACCTTTTTGGAGTAGAAGAAGGATTTGGGGGGGGGGATAGTGCTGTGATCTGCAACTTGTTTCTGAGTCATCTGCTGCTCACTTGCAGCTGGGTCGGTGAATAATTATGCAGAATAAAATGATAGGTTTGAAACTGGCAGTGAGGTCAACCTCTCTCCCATTGCCAAATCTCAGGCTGTGCTTTGGGATTTGCAAGTCTTGCCTAAACAAGCATGCAGCTTACAGCCTCTTGGCACCGGCTGTGCTGCTGGTTGAATATGTGTCTCTTTGCACCACTATCCAAAGCTTTGTTTTTCTGCTAGGTATCATCCAGCTGGACCAGGTGATCCAGGTGCTCCTTACCACTGGCATGTTTGTGGGTGGACTGCTGGGGTTTATCCTGGATAACACCATTCCAGGTAGGATTTGCTGAAATGAGCTAAGCTACTTGTTCAAGCCTGCCCTAGGATTTGTTTCCTAGCATTTTTTGTCTTCATTACCACTGCTCTATGGGTAAGAGTTGTGATAGCAACCATGAAACACCACAACACTGAACTCTTCCTGGAGATGGGTGAGGAACAGGAGAGACAGGGAGCCCATCAATGCCATGGTCTCTGGTTGCAAAAGGGCAGCCTGTAAGAAAAGGACTTGTTTTTCAAGATCAATACAGTTTAAGGAAAAGTTTATTTAGGAAAAATGTCTTTTATGGAAAATGTTAGCCTAGAGTCATGTTGAAAGGAGAGAGGAAGGCAACTGCAGGGACACTGGAAGAAATATTTCTTCCCTAGTTCTAGACAACGTGCTAACATGTGCCTGCTTATGAGAGCTGCTGAAATTAAGGCTGAATTTGTATCACAGCAGTGGAAAGCAGCAGGAAAGGCTGATGACCAAAGTTAGGATATAGGACCTGCAGCTGGCCCTCCCAGCCAGCAAAGACCCTATGATTTTCATCAAGCCTGGGGAGGAATGGTGTAAGAATAGGAGAGGAAAATCTCAGGTTTGATGCAAAAACAGAACAGGAAGGGCACTCGGTTAACCAGGCTCTTTTACTGACTCGGAATTACTGAAAAGCCAATATCCTTTTGGCTCATTAATTTTATTGTACCCTTGATCTTCAGCTCCTCCGGGCAGAATTTACAGAATTTACAGGTGTGTTCACTCCCTTTCCCAAGAGGGACTCAGTTGCTGCAACAATTACAGGCAGTTAGTAATTGCTAGCTAAACCTTATTCCCTCACCCCACAGTATCTGAGCAGTTAACACCCTGCCTTGCTTTTCTAGCACTTTTTGATGCCCCTTGAATGGTTCTTGCATCCCCCATAGTCTGTGAAAACCTAAAAAAGCAGTGGAGAAGACTGCTTACCTGGAAGCCATTGCAGGAAGACTGGTGTTTTCTAGCAGCTCATTAGCTGATTTTTGTGAAGACTTTTGGAGCAAGAAATGTTTAAGTGCAAGGGATTTGTATGTTCTAGTGGGTCTGCTGGGATTTGAGAGCCAGGTGTGGAGTGCACAAGGCAGTTGCATGTCCAGAACACCCATTTCAGTGGTCAAAACACAAGCACCTTACTTTTGCTTTCACAGGAACACAGGAGGAGCGGGGACTCCTGGCATGGAAGCATAGCCACAGGGGAGAAGCGGGCAACTCTCAGCTCATTTCCAAGATCTACGATCTTCCATTTGGCATAGGCACCAAATACTGTGCTGTCTCTTGGTTTCGGTATCTACCAGCTTGCCCCAAAAGACTACCTGGCAGCAAGAAAATGGATGAACTGAAGGCTGCTGGACAAGAAAGCAGTGATAAAGCAAGCTCAGAAAGAGACTCAGAGATAGGTGCTGATACAAGGATATAAGCACCTTGCCTGAAGGTGAACTCGTCTCTCAAGCTGAGGTCTGAAAAGCGTGTCTGCTGCTCCCATCATTTGAACATGAGCTGGCATCTCTTAGAGGCTGAAGCAAGAGAATGACAGTGTCCTTCTCTTCCTAGCTCTGCCCCCAGTACCACTGGTGACCTTGAGGGAATCATTTTTCTCCACCCTACTCCTGCCTGCCCAACTCTAGGAAGAACATAATTCTGCTTTGGGAAAGCCCAAGAAATGCCTGGGAAGGCTGCTCACTTTCCTTCCTTGCACTGATCCTCGGGGACCCTGAGGAACAGCTGTTAAGCTGGAGCAAAGCTCTTCCTTTCCCCCATCCTGGCTGCTCACCAGGCCACAGGAGAAGGCATCCCTGATGTGGGCCCTCTGCCACTCTCAGGCATCCTTTGGGCTGAGGCTTACCACCCCCACCTTAAAAATCTTTAATGGCAATGCTCACCTCTCAGACTTAAACCTCTTTCTGGCCAAAGGGAAGAAACAGGCACCTCTAGGCCATGATTCACCTCATTGCTGTGATACTTTAAAGTCAGTCAAATGAACGTTGCTAGAAGAGAGGCATCTAAGTTTAATAGGATGAATGTCTTCTGACAGTGCCTCTCTGTCCCTAGCCAGCAGAGGGAATCTGCAGACCTTACTTAGGTTGTTGATCCGTCAGCAATAACCAGTATAACTGGAAGGAATCCCACCTGGGGTGCTGGGAGCAGGCTCAGGGGAGCAGCTTCCCCGGGGCACCAAAGTGCACAGAGATGAAGGAATCTCCATCAGAGATGAAGGAGAAAACTCTTCTGCTTGTAATCTGAGATACTTCTGCTACTGCTATGGTCCATGTCTCCCCACCATGCCTGTTTGGTTTGGTGACTGTGTGGTGACAACCACGTCTCTGGAAAACAGCCTGCAGATTCTTGCTGCTTCCCGCTGTCAGCAGAACCAGCCTTAGCCTGTTAATATGTGACTGCACATGCTGGTGGCATGTAATAGCATTGCTGTAACATAAGCTTGTGTTTCCTGCATTGAGATTTATACTTAGATATTTTTTGGGGAAAATAAATAAAATATACAACGCAATGATATTTCTCAGGGTGATTGCCATAGCGAGTGGCAGGTAGTATACAAAGAACCACAGAGTGACTTGGGCTGGAAGGGGCCTCTGGAGGACATCTGGACCAACCCCTCCTCCTTAGCCCAGGTGGCAGAGGGCTGTGTCCAGTCAGGCTATGGATGGATGGAGAGCCACAGCCTCGCTGGGCAGCTTCTTCCAGTGCTTGACAACCCTCATAGTGAAAAACATTTTCCCTCATGTCTAGCTGGAATTTCCAGTGCTTCAACTTGTGTCTGTTGCCTCTTCGCACTGATTCCCCTCTCAGAAAACTCTGACCCCATCTTCTCTGTACCCTCCACCGCGATATGATGTCCCCTAAAAGTCTTTATTTCTCACGCCTATTACCATCTGGTTCTTTAATCCCATCCTGCAGCTTTAGTGATATGTTCTTTTATTGGTAAGGGGCAATGTTTTGCTCAGGGATGTGGTGGAGTCAACATCCCTGGGGGTATTTAAGAGCTGTGTGGATGTGGTGCTTAGGGACACGTTTTAGAGGTGGACTTTACTAGGTGATGGCTGGACTTTATGATCTTAAGGGTCTTTTCCAACCTAAATGATTCTCTGATTCTATATTGGTGTCTTTGCTTTGGGAGTGAATGAAGTCTGAATAGATCAATCTATTGCGTACGTTGGGGTCTGAAAGGAGGAAACAATATGGTATAGACAGGTTGATGTTACTGGCAGGTTGGAGCGCCTCCATTCAGGATTGTGGTTGTATGTCTTCGGGAGAAAAAATGATTAGCACATTTAACTACATCTGATTCCTGCCCAGCTCAGATTTTACAGAGGTGATTAGTCCTACGCATCTCAGCTCTGGTATCATCTTTGTCCTCCACAATTCTGCCCACTCCTCTAAGCTGACAGCCTATACTTCCAGGGGACCTAGCACATAAACCCACAGTCTTACACATCAGAACTCTTGAACTTGTGCTGTAGCACACGTGTGGAAGTGAGCTGTTAGGCTTTTGGCTTCTCCTTGTAAGGTATGTTAGAATCCTGGCAAATGCCAGAGGTTTGTATTTGCTTTATACTTAAGAGATATTTATTTATATATTTATTTAACACAGGTTTCCTATAAAAATGACTCATAGAATCACAGAATGATTTAGGTTGGAAGGGGCCTTAAAGCCCATCCAGTTCCAACCCCCCTGCCATGGGCAGGGACACCTCCCACCAGAGCAGGCTGCCCAAAGCCCCATCCAGGCTGGCCTCGAGCACCTCCAGGGATGGGGCATCCACAGCTTCTCTGGGCAGCCTGTGCCAGGGCCTCACCGCCCTCACAGTGAAGAATTTCTTCCTAACCTCTAATCTAAATCTGCCCACTTCTACTGGCTTTTACCCTCTTTTAATGGCTTTAAACAAGCCATTACCCCTTGTCCTGTCACTGTACTCCCTGACACAGAGCCCCTCCCCAGCTTTCCCGTAGGCCCCTTTAGGCACTGGAAGGCTGCCATAAGGTCTCTCTGGGGCCTTCTCTTCTCCAGGCTGAACAACTCCAGCTCCCTCAGCCTGTCTTTGTAGAAGAGGTGCCCTTTGATCATCTTTGTGGCCCTCCTCTGGACTTGCTCTAACACTTCTGTGTCCTTCCTGTACTGGGGGCCCCAGAGCTGAACACAGGGTTCCAGGTGGGGTCTCCAGAGGGGGAGAACCACTTCCCTCAACCCCCTGACCCTGCTGCATTTGATGCAGCTCAGGATGCAGCTGGCTTTTTGGGCACAGTGTTGGCTCATGTTGAGCTTCTCATCAACCAACACCCCCAAGTCCTTCTCCTCAGGGCTGCTCTCAATCCATTCTCCACCCATCCTATATTTGTCCTTGGGATTGCCCCAGCCCAGGTGCAGGACCTTGCACTTGGCCTTGTTGAACCTCATGAGGCTCGCACAGGCACACCTCTCAGGCCTGCCCGGGTCCCTCAGGATGGCATCCCTTCCCTACAGTCTTCGACTGGCTTTTTTTTGTAAGGCTTCTTCCTTACAGCACGCCCCAAAGCCCAGGAGGCGCAGAGCGGTGCAGGGGAAGCACATCGGTCCGGAGCAGCCGTGTCTGGAGCTGCTGAGGCTTGAGGCAGTTTTCAGAAGCAGGTTATGTCCCTATTTCAAGCTCAGGCTAATAATTGCCCTTTAAAATCCCCCCACTGGTGTGTTTGTTGTATGTTTTGGTTTTGTTTTTGCCTCAGGGAGACATTTCTGAATTACAAAATGAAGCAGACAGAGGTTAGGCTGCAGGGCCACCACTCCTCCCCAGCTGCATGTGGCCACTTGAGGTTTGGCAACAGCTTTGGCTCTGCACTGCAGTGACACAGCTTCTGTTTATTTGCTCCTTAATGAAAATAAATGAAGATCAGAGGATCCTCAAGTGTAGAGCTGAACACCTGAAGGCTGTTCTGGATTGTCTGGGGAACAGCGAGCTACCTGCCACCTGTATTACCCTTTGCTCCTGATTAGTCCCACGTGCAGCAAGACAAGCTTGGTTCAGGCAGGTGTGGGGTCACCCAGCTTGTCACCCTGCTTGCAGCTTTGCAGAGGTGCGCACAGCTAATTGCCAAGCCCAGGCAGCCACTCCTGCTGTTCTGGCTGAAGAGAGCTGGTGATGAGCGCTGGCTTGTACCTAATTGCACTGGCTCTAGAACAGCTAATTAGAGGCTCATTTTCACAGCTAACAAGACGTGAGCCAGGCAGTAGGTCTGCCCTACGTTATAGCCACTAGTGTATTCCTACACTGCAATATGTAGGAGCTGCCGCGCTGTAGCAGAGCTGTAACATACCTGGTTCCACTCTGTGCAGCTTGGTCTGCCCAAACCTCTGCAATGGCCTCACTCCTATGGCTGCTTTTATGTCTGCCATTCCTTCGTTCCTGCTGCCCTCCTGCCTCAAACTCCTCCCCTCCTTCCCCAGTAGCCTGCTAGCTTTTTCCAGATTTTTCATAAAGTTTCAAGACCAACCAGTGAGCACTGAACGAAGTGGTGCCAGTGCACAGGTAGCAATAACGTGCTAACATGGTCGTGCCACAGGATGAACTGTAGTAAGGTGCTCATCATACTCTCCTTCACCTCATAAACACCTCCCACACGGCTTGCTACCATTTGGAGTAGTTATTTCCTAGTTTCACACTACCTGAACACACCTGTTGTTCCACATTCATGTTCAGCCCATATTAACCTAAAATTCTCCTGGTGAAGCATCAGAAGCTCTCCCATGTGATGATCAAGGGAACGCATCTGCATAGTATATGGCGACAACTTAAAAACTGTTGCAAAAGTTTCCCCTGCAAAATCTGTATGTGTATTTCAACCAGCATGCATCCCAAAACTCAGACAGCACAGAGCAATATATGCTTGATATTTAGGAATGAGGAGGAGGAGGACGGAGAGTCAGCACTGCCTAAGGCACCAAGGCAGTGACAACCTGTACACATGAAGCACACCAGACAGGTGACGGAAAGACAAGGTCATGCTCTGGAGAGCTCAGAGCTCTTAAACCCAAGCAGGATCTGCAAGGCAGGACCTCCCCTCACAGAACAGCCTGGCAAGTGTCCATCTGTGAGTACTACCACAGCCTCAACCAGACTGACGAGACGTGCTCCAGAGGAGTTATCCCTCCTTGCACTTTGGCACCAATATCTCCACATGACTGGGTGAACACAGCTGTGTGCATCACAGCCTACGTAGGAGGCAGTGCTGGGACACAGCCCAGCCCTTTTGGATTCAGCCCCAAATCCTGGCTGCTCCATCTCACTCTCTGCAAAGAAATTCTTTTTTCATTGCCAGCCCAAGACGAAAAATAGTAAAGTAGTCACTAGCAGGATGCTGGGAGGCACTTCATGATTTTTGCAGGTTGCAGTCTGGGATATGTAGGATGCCAGTGACGTGCCCTCTCTGCATCTCTTCGACAGCCTATGCTAGGCAAGGTCACCAAACATCACATGCCTCAAGTATATTTGTGAAGTGAGGTTAAGCATTAAAAAGCCACAGACAAAAATATTCCTTAAGATTTTATAAACATTTTAAATCTGGAACTTTTAAAAGTATAAATTGCTCAACTGGTATGTCAAGAAGCATTGACGAGGGAAGGGAAGTTAACAATAACAAACCATTTCAACACGGTGTCTCCCCATTCTGCTTGGAAAGGTGCTCCACCGAAAGAGGTGCAGTCTCTTCACATGACTGGTGTATCCAGCAGTGCTTGGCAAAACTTTAGCCAACAGAGACACTATTTACAAATCTTCGTCATCGAAGGTCTCAGTGCACCTCAGCATCACAGTCTCATAATCAAACTGAAGATCTTCTTCCTGAAACGCCCCCCCAAAGCCAGGTAAGGTTAAAAAGCACAGGAGCTGATTGTGTTTCGAAGTGCTTAGTTGGTCAAGCGCTGGCAGGTGTCAGCTAATGTGCCTCCCTGAATCAGCAGCTTGTCAGTCAAGTGCCTGAGGTGCCTGACGAAGAATGTCTCAAATTCCCAACCAACTTCACTCTAAAAATGACTGGGCTTCACCCTGCCTCTATTTACATCATTTGGACTTACGTTACTGACTGTGGTAGCAAACATATCACGTAACAGGCTCTGAAGATACAAGAGCTTCCTCGAGCCCTTAACTTTTACTGACTTCAGGCTTTGCTGCTTTTAGCAATCGAAGGAAATGGTCTTCTTGACCAGCTTACAGAGCGTAAGTGGCTCTTGAGAAATCAAAGTCTATGAGATGAAAGCATTTGTGTCTGCAATCAATCCAGTCCACCTTCTGCATTGATGCAAGACTTGTCAGGGAAAGGCTGCTTTTAAAAATAGGTGATATTTATAAAACGTATAGCTTAAGGAGCACTAAATTGCTCTTGCTTGCAAAATGACTCATCTAAAATCTGTAATTTTAAAAGAAAGCGTGCATCTGAAGATGCAAAGGTACTCAATACAATTTAGAAAAAAAGCAGACTTCCACTTAGATACTTTAAAAACTTTGAACCTCAATCCAAATAAACTTTTAGTGCCTTTACTGCTTAGCATCTCTTGTTATGTTGTCTCATGACAACAGCTCTGGACAGCTGACAAGATTGTTTAACTATTCCCACGCTCAGCAATATTTCTGTACCATGTAGCTTCCATGCTCCTGTTGTCATTTTTGGGCCAATGTCCTTTTAAGAGCACTCCCTTTCTTTGTCCAGACGATTTCCTCCCTCCTCCTGTGTGATTCTTTCTCAAGCATTTTACATCACTGGGGTGCGTGACCTTGGCAGCCCTGAGCACCAGGGCCGCAGCTCAAGAGGAGCTGTGACTACAAACCAGCAGATGCGCACAACCCAACAATACTTTGTACCTGGATAGTTAACTGCAAATGGCATAACACAGAACTGGCATGTACTGAGCAGCAATAAAATGCGTCACCTCACCAGCTCTGCAGATGGGAGGGAAGGAGACCACAGGCTGCCTTTCACACTTAGTCATGTTGGTTACCTTGCCTTAGCACTTTACCTGCTGCCCACCTCTGTATCATCTACCATGTGTGTGCACAGTGCATCAGGACTTCACTTACCTCGGGATAACCCATGACACCAGCACTGCCCAGACTCCTGGGCTGGTGTACCGGCACCACGTTGGAGAAGTGGAACAGTCTGCAGGGACTCAGTGACACCCACAAGGTAAGCAAGTTACTTGTCTTGTAACCCAGACAAGTCCAGGAGTCTCCAGAGCCCTGAGTAAACCAATTTCTGGGCTAAGCTGTGTAGCCTACACTGAGCTCTCTGCTGCTGCCAGAGTTAGTGTTTCAAGCTAGCTGAAATGTTCCCTAGGCCCACTCAGCAGTCACTTCCCTAACTGCCTCCAACTATTTGCTAAGAGACAGAGCAGAATTTCTGCTCACAAAACAAAAAACTCTTGTCAGTTGTATTTTTTTTCCCCTCTTGGCAGGGCTCTCTAGATGTGCTGTACTGCAGTTATCTAAACCAAAACAGATTGCAACCTTCATATTATCAGTACTCTCTAGCCTGGGTGATCTAGCCTGGGTGATTTCTGCTCAGACTCCCTTTTTATTGTCTCATCACAGACAACCCAAAGGTACTGGAAAAAAAAAGTGCACAGTCTTTTACTTCCTTTTGGATGTGCAGTTCTCAGTCAACTGCCAGTCTGCTGTATTTCACTACCACTCATGCCACAGTCTGGGAGCTGTGAGATGGGCTTGGGCTCCCGTATAACAATACAGCACCAAGCAGGAGGACAAAAGCAGCATCAAGGCATGACAACCACAACTCAAAAATACTCTATCTTGCCTACAGTTGATCTTCCTTTTCTAAGCATCTTCAGTTCATGGTCATTTACATAAACACAGGAAGAGCCTTGTTTTCATGCAGAACACAGTAATTCACAGACCAAAGGGCTGTGTAGATCAGCGCCTTGTCTCTGACAATGGCCAGGAGTGGATGTTTAGACAAGAAGTGCAAGAATATAGCATACAACACGCTCTGTTCCATAATACGTGCTGCTGCATTCTGGCACACCATGCTGTGAGGAGGTTCTGAGCTGGCAATTGTATCTAGACTTTCAGGTATACTGTCAATGGCCTGATTGGACTATGTTGTTTTCATTTCATTGGGTGCTTTCTACTTCTGGTCTTACAGCAATGAACAATCATTCTGTGTACCAAACCCATTTAGGATCAAAATTCTCTCATGCTACCCCTCCGTCTGTTTTGCTGAAGAGCCCTACTCTAGTAGCTCCTGTTTAATAGCTTTTGCTGCGTCTGCTGCCATACTCTGAACCCCCTCTAGTGCTAATATCTCCATGAGATAGTGGGAACCAAACTATGTGAGAGTTTTATGTGAGTGTTTTAGGAAGTGGTGTAATACTAGTTTCTGTTTTGTGTGTTTTTTGTTTTTTTTTTGGGGGGGGGGTGGGGGCTGGGTCTCAATTACCCTTCATCACAAACATTGTTTTCTTTAAAGGAACGTCTGCTCATGTAACAGAGAGCAGGTGGAAGCTGGATGATAGCAAAAAAAAAAAGAACAGTGGCCATTGTAGAGGCACAACCAACTCTGAGCCCAAACAAGCATGTTCTTGCTGAGGGATCTCTCTCTTTTGGTCCTCTACCCATGTGTGAGATCTCAGATACCTCCTTGGCAGGAGGACAAGAACAGGAGGAAGAACACTGCAAATACAAAGGCTTCTGGCTCAGTGAACCTGCAACAGCAGGCTGAGGGTAAGGCACAGCACAGCAGCTGCTCTCTTTTAAGAGCTGTTCTCTTTTAAGAGCATAATTACCCTGCTCTTAAGGCCTGCCAGACAGGGGCTGAGGGTAGGGAACCTGGCATCAAGACAAAGCACAAGCTGGTCCCTATTGAGCTCAGAATCAAGAGGCTTTTAGTTATGGAGAGAGCAGGCACAGCTTTACCTGCTTACATGAGATCACTCAAGCTTTTCAACCTGCAACTTCAATTAATAAAACAATAATAATAAAAAAAATCATGTCATTTGGATTTTTAGTAAGATTCTAAGTAATAATGACACCTCAAACCTTGTGTCTTACAGAGGCAATCCTAGTGACCTTTGGAATGACACATCTGAAGTGATAAACCCCAAGCTCTTGTTTTAGAAATTCTGGACAATATGATCTGAAGCATGGAAAACAGAAATTCCTTCCTGACAGTGACAGAAATAGACTGCTCCTTCTGTAAGGAACCCTGTGGCAAAGCTTACCTGGCAAAACTGTGCATTAGCAAAGAAAAGGCTTTTTAGGAAGTCAGTGATCTGCAGATAGAGTCTGTGGTCATCCTCTGGATTTTCAGAAGTGTAGCTTGCAAATGCTGAACTGAAAATGGAACCCAAAGTTATGTTTAAGGTCTCGTTCCCTCTTTTCTCCTCCTATTTATTTTCCCTCCTCCATATTTTACTTATAAATTAAAGAAGACAAGTTGTTTTCAAGACAAACCTGATAATAAAGACAATGGGTATAAAAGATAGGGAGGAGTGGAGGTGTATGTAGGGAGGAGATATTGTCTAACAAATGAGAGGAAGATATTAAGAACAGAACTGCAGTACAAGAAGCCACTGTCACAACAAAGAGATCCACTGATACATTACAGCTGTGGTAACTGTTTTAGGGAAGAGTATACATCCCTTGTAACAGAGAGCAACAATGGCTATTTAGTAGAGTATTTTGTAGGCTTGTTCAGAGGAGCAATACTGTCTTCTTTTGTAAAGTCTTTGAGAGAACACAATAAAAACGTGGTCATGAAATGACACAATAGCTGTCACTGGCAAGTTTGGTAATGGGCAACATTGGTAACAAGCTCAGATAATCACTCTGCACTTCACCTCCATATTCTCCCTGGGATCTTACAAGGTTCTGCCACCACACCTCTGTCCGGAATTAAAAGGCATAGGGTGATACGAAAAAGAAGGGAACAGGATAAATGTTGTCTACTGAAATACTAATCTAGTTTGGGGCTAAAACAAGACTGCAAAGATGATGGTAATACATTGCAGTATTAACGAATACTTGTTTCAAAAGCAAACAGCAATTGTGACCTAATCAATGTCATTTAGTGGATACATGCTTTGTTAAAGCCGTATGATGTATTCAGGAGTATTCTGATCAACAGTCTGAACAACGTTATTTCCATTCATGCTGTTCTGGAAGTGCAAAAAGGAATTGGGGAGAAATAGTGAAGATGCATGCTAAAGATGTGTGCATTTCTAAGTATGGAAAAAGAAGTAAAAACTGGGTCAAAAAAGGGATTAAACACTACTTGGAAAGAGAAAAAAAATACTGAGACTAAGCAGCAAGAATACATAAGAGAGGAGTCAATGTGATTTTCCTCTTGCGGAAAGAAACCCTTTTCTTCCTTTGGTCTAATGGGAAAATCAAAGGCAATGCTAGTTTTGTATCTGACATGTTCTTTCCTAGGTAACTGTGATCTGACCTGCAGAGGAAAAACCTATTATTATTTAATAGGTCTTGTGTTTCTTTGATGTTACTGCTCAGGTCAACTGCACTTTAGCTTGATCACCTCCTTCTGATGAAATTAGAGTACTTGAAAAAGGTTAAGAGACATTATTAAAAAATATATTATTTTTGTCTCATTAAGTGAGAGTACAGTTCATGATTAGCTGACTTATCCAGTGAATGCCTTATGGTCCTCATAGACCTGGTAAGTGAGAGAGAAAAGGAAAACATTAAAAATCTTGTAATTTGAAAGATGTAAAGCTATGCAGAGTGGAGGAAAAAAAAATAGAAGGGTTTATCCATTTATCCAGAAGGAAGACTCCTGGATTTACCAGAAAGAGTCACTAACAGTGCCCTGGTTACCCCAAAGTGACTGGGCACTCTCAGTAAGCGAGTCTTCCTGGTTTTGCTATAATGATTATTAATCATTTCACTCATACACCTTAAGAGACAGTACTATTGTGAGCACAATTGTCGTATGCTACTATTTTAACCATCTACTAAAAGTTAGGCATAAAAAAGAGAGTTAGACTATTGACTTATTCCATGCAAACTTGCTGTGGAGTATTGACTGTCGGCTATTAAGTTATTCCGTCTCATAAAAGGGGTGGGTTTGTAATTTACCTCTGGCTAGACGTTCCCTGAGTCTCATTTGTGTCAAGGAAACCAGCAGCAACATCAAACGCATCTTCAAACATTACCTGTCAGAGAAAACACTTTGAATGTCAATATATCCAGCCACTAAACAGTTTTACCTAGGGCATAATTTTTAATAATTAAGTCTTTAAAAGCATGATATTCCTTCTTTCCATTTAACGGGTATGTTTACTGCTACAGTAAACCTACAGGGTTTTGCGGAGACAGGAATAAGGAGGTGTAGCTATATTTCATGACTAGGAACACAAGGTTAGTCCGTTCCCTTAGGCCTGTGCTTCAACCTCCAAGAATTAGACCTGCATTACATCTCCCAAAACATCAGTAAAAGCATGAATTTTAACAGTGCTTTTCAGACTTGACTGTGGGCTGTTGCATTGTTTACGGCTGGGGATCTCAGCTGTATCAGCCATTCTCCACAAATCCAATTCCAGTGTACGGTCTGGCTTACAAAGGAGTTTGGATTCTCCATGTGACAGACCAATAAGCTCATTAGTTCACTTTGCCATAATGTAGATCACACACTTTCTGTGCCAGAAAGTACTGTACGTGCAACATCCCCATGACATTTGTTAAGTAGGTCAGCAAAATGAATTGCCTAAGCGTCCTGTGACTCAAAAAGAGCTCGTCAATGCAATGCACATATCTGCTAAAGGTGAACCTCTGTCCTTCCCTTGCAACAAGTAAAATTACACACATCTTTGAGCAGCTAGTTGCTTAAGTAATCAGAGCTCCAGAACAGTTTAGGAAGAGTTGGCTGCTATTTGGTTTTTTTTTTTTTTAAACACATGCCCTGGCCTACATAGTCGCTGAATTCTTGGCTCTGCAGAAATGCATGGAATGGGCAGTCACTAGTCCTGTATCATTGAAACTGGCCTACAAATACTTTCTCTTGGCTACCAAGTGCTTTGATTACCAGGGAAAAAAAAAAAAAAAAAGCAGGCAGGAACACTACAATTCTTGGGAAGCCAGGCATTTCTTCTGGATTTAGCTCACGTGTCCTCCTTGGAGGACTTGCAAAGAACAGCAACTGTATAATCCTTCCTTCTCCTGACTCCTGGGCAAGTTAGAGCAAACTTTAAACTGTTGCCTAGCACAGAAACTCCACAGGTAAGTGAAGACCAGCAGGATTACTGCCACAGCACTCCTAGAGCTTGCTTTATATCTTACTAAGAGAGAATTTGATGCAGACGTTTACTCAGACTGTTTATTGTCTCCACATATGCATTCAAGTGGTCTTGGGAAAGCTTAATTACAACTACTGTATGGCTCCAATTAAAAGCTGCAGTGCCAATTAGCAACTTGGCTTGGGTTTCAGAAGCAGAGGATGTGTGTTACTGAGCACTTACTTCCTCCGGTGTAGAGACCGAGGAACCACTGGCTTCCTCACTGTTACCTTGACTGTCCCTCACGTCACCATCAGTGCACGCAGGTTCTTGGCAAGCAGCCTTCGGATCCAGGAGGAAATCTCTCTGGCTACAGTACTGCAAGATGCTGTCTCTCCTTTCTTCAGAAAGTTCTTGCCAGAGGTGTGAAATAGCCATGGAGACCACAGGAAGAGGTGCCTCCTTAGTGCAAACAACTCCATGCTCTATCAGCAGGTCTACTGTGTGCTTATAAACATACAGGTACCTGTAAGGAAAGGAAAAGGAGCATCTCAAGACCAAGCTATCACGCAGCCATCTGCTGCTAATCAGTGTGGAGGGACAAGACGTCCAGTGACAGCAGAACACCAAAGGCTTGACTCAGTCGCAACCTTGGCCATAGTCAATGCTGAGCTGTTGCAACGTATGTGGTGGAAATGACCTTCGCCCTTGCACAAGATGCAGTTCCTCATGTCAAGTTTTAGAAGATCTAAAAGCAAAACAAACCGTTGTGAAACAGCGGACCACAGACGACAACAGATAAACCATGCTGACAAACCGAGCCCTTCTGAGCACTCCTGCCTGAGCCAGCTGGTCTCAGAGCAGAGGTGGTGATCTCCCTTCAGCTCAGGATGCCAGTTAAGGAATCTTCCCAGGGACTGAGTGACTGCTTGGTATTTGGGAGGTAAGCCAAGGATTTAATTAACATTACCTCAGATTAGCAATTAAACTTTGACTTTGCAGATAAGTAACTACTGTGCAACGTTTGTTGTTAAACAATTGAATTGACACCTCAATAGACCTGTCTAATAAAGTTGCTGTGCTGAACCTACCTGACTGTTGTAGCTGTTACCCAGAAAGATCCTGTCATGCGATCACAACCATCAGGAGAGCAGGGAGTAGCTGTGATTCGAGACTACTTCACTGACTTCTCCCTCTAAGACTTCATACAATTATTGAACATTGCCCAACACTGCCAGCAGATTTTAGCAACGCTGTTCTGCCAAGATTTCATCTGCAAAAGGCAGGCTCCAGCCAGAGCCTCAGCAGGATTGCCTCAGAACAGAAGCTCCGGGCTGCTACGGGCTGTACTTGTTGCAGAGGCAAACCTCATTCTGGCATTTCATAAATCTTGCATACTTGCTTTTTTATCCTGAGGCTCTTGCACTGCAAGTCACTTTTTATACTTTTACTGGCATTGCAGTACTCATAAACTCTTGGCTGAGGTCATACCCTGATGCATTAGGTACTGCACATGCAGACAGAAAGAGACTACCCTGGGCCTGGAAGGTCTGACTCTGGGCATGGGAGCTCAGTTTCCTCCACTTTACATCTGACACTGACTTCTGTGATGTCTATCATAAAATTGCCAATTGAACATTAATGTTGTAATTTCAACCTGGTGACCAAACCACAGGAAGAGCCTGCTTCTTCTGTTGGCACCGTGTGGCACACTGAACCAGGGGTAATGACGCCTACTTTAGAAAGCAGCACTGAAGGTTAGTTTATGTTGATTAGATTATTAGAGCCTCTTGGACGAAACTAACAAGTTCATAGGAGCAAAAAGCAAGAGCTCTATAAACAGCAGTCATTGTTACTAAGTTTTACTGGGCTCAGGATGATTCCCTGGAAGATGTCCCAGTCAGGCACATTTCCTGACTAACTCAACTACTGAACAAGAAATAAACTCCAAAGAGCTGTCTCTTGGTTGTTGTAAATATTTGTTTTAGTAAACCAATATTGAAAATATAAAATAATCCCACACACAAACATGTTTAACCTCTAATTTCCATGCTGTGAAGTATTTTCCAACATTTTTATGGCAAATACCATAAGGGGGATAAGTGTTCTCACATCAGCTGCTGCCCTCACCAAGAATTCTGAGCAGTTTCTCAAACAGCTCCAAACGAAGGCTCTGGAGTTTCTCAAACAAAGCACGAATCACTATTAGACTGCTTGCTAAAGAAAATAACCTTGGACTAACCATGACTCAACAACTTCCTTCCCAGCTGGAAGGACACAACCACACTTTGCACAGGACGGAGCAGTGCCTAGTCCTAGCAGCTGTAGCTGCAGGACGTGGCTAGAAGGAAAAACTCTGTAGAAGCTCAATGTCTTTCAGATGCTGCCCAAATAACGCGACCAGACTATCACCAAGAAGCTGTTTTGTTTGCTGAAGTCTCCCTACTATTTTATGCATGTTGTCATTGATCATTTTGTGAGAAGAATTAGCCTAGAACCAAGTGCAGCCTGCAATAAAGCAGCAGGGTAAGTGCCCAGAGCCCACAGAGCCCTACAAAGGCCCTGGTCTACACTGTCAGTGAAGAAGGGGAAAGACAAGTGTTTATGGCTCCGTTATGCAGCCTTTGATGAAGTAGGGCTTCCTTCCCCCCAAAAAGCTTGATTCAGCACATTTCAAGGTCTTGCAAATGATACCTTACCAGAGCCATCTCTGGCTCTCGCAGGAGCAAAAGCAGGCACAGTAGCGGTAGGCTGGTGCCATCTGCTGGCAGAGCTGCAGTCTCGTTTTGATGAATAATCCAAAGAGAAATTTATAAAAACACACCAGTTCAATGAAAAAAACAAAAGAAACCACGTAAATTTATCGTGGTGAAGCTCTAGAAGAGCACTGACACACTTGAACGTTTTTTTCCCCTCTTTCTTAAGAATGGGTGGAAAAAATCCACTTGGATTTTCCAAGGCTGGGAGAGCAGGGGGCTGACAGGATGCTTGGAGTCCATTCACATGGCAGCCATGGGCAAGGGAACTTGGAGGTGCTCAAGCTTCATTGCCAACAGGGCCAAAGTTGCTGGCACAAGGCTTCTGCAAGGCAGATGCAGGCTCCAGGGGGGTTTCATGTACAGCAGCGACTGGATGCAGTGTTAATGCAAATGAAAAAAAATGAAGGCGAGCTGGGGTGCACCTACCGTTCAAATTCCACCAGCTCTGGGGATGAAGTGCTTGGGTACTGGCTAAATACTGGCTTCCCATCCTCTTCCATTGTTTGTTTTTCACATTCTTGTATCAGATACAAGATGGTGGAATCACTCTCACTCACAGCTCCTGAGGGTGACGCAGTGCTGAAAAGAACACACAGGAAAAAAAGCCAAATAAACAACTTCTTAACTGGATTAATAACATCCTTGTCATGGTCACTCCAGAGTCCAGGACCATTCTTCCTAAGCTGGTTTTCCCTCCTCCTTTTGCTTTGCAAGCAAACTAGGCCTGTGGTGGAGACAAGCTGTGCAGGAGGTTAAAGGAATACAAGCACTGATTGGAAATGAGACCAACAAGATGCACAGAGTGCTCATGCAGTGCGTGGGACTAGAGGGGTTCACGTGAAATCTCTTCATCTTTTCCTCATGATGAAAGGCCTCTGCTTGGAAATTCAGTAACAATGACAAAAAGGCTCAGAGATGCTGGAATGGAAGCAAATGCAAAGTATTATCCTATTTCCTTGATTAGTATAAGCCCTTACCTGTGATTGTTGAAGTACCTCTTGACATATTCCTCCTTGACTTCCTCCAGGCTGGACGGGTTCCCCTCCTCCAGACTGAAGGACTCTGTTGTCAGCAGAAAAGTAACTGTCATATCAGTGGAGCATTTGGCTTCCCTCTCATCCTCAATCCCAATCAAGCAGAATAATTCTAACAACTGGTCCTTCACGAGCCAGAGCTCTTCATTAGACAAAAGTGATGTGAAATGACACCCCTCTGACTCTCTACAATGAAACTGGCATTACTGGGAGTTTCTGAGCATTGAGGAACTCAGAATCTAATGCTGTCTTCGTAACATTGACAGAACTGATGGTGAAAGCAACTAGCAAATCAGAAGTCCAGGCAAGTACCAGTCAATTCAGTATTTCACGATTGCCATGTAATGAGCAAATTGCACATAAAAACTCCTGACAACCAACTCTGTGATTCAGCAACAGTATGAATTGTACCTGTATGTAAGTAAATCAAAGGGGAAGTTTACCTCAGAACTCTCTTCAACCAGCCCCACTGCTTGTGATGCCTTCAGATTCGCTCTGTCAAACTACTCCTTCTCCCTGTGACTTTTACATGTTACCCCAGGACGTGGGTTCAGAGGAGTTTGATTCTTTAAGCACCGTGACTTTTAATTGATGAAAATTACTGGAGGTGCAAGTTGCATGAATAGCAACGTGTTTCTTCTATCTGACCATATTTTGGAGACTTGAAAGGATGTAAAAACGTGTCCAAAGCCTCTACCAAATCGGCACCCAGTCCTACTTGCTGCCACTGGAGGCAGTGGCCAGCACCAGTAAGCAGTTGGCAACACTGGCAGGGCGCGAAGCCCAGCAGTGGGAGCTGCCTCCCTCCACTGCCACCAGCACGTGCCAGAGCTGCACGATGTCAGCAGCAGTGGAGAAGTGCGTGAAGACAACCTGCCCAGCTGAAAGGGAAAGCAAAACCCACATCATCTCTTACCTGTTTCTACTGGAGTAAACGTGTAACTAAAGGCTTCCACTTCCTACACTTTTGTGAGCAAATTCTCAACAGATTCTTCTCTGCTCCTCCTGTAACTCAAACCAGATGCTGCTTTTTGAAGCTTAAGCTCTGGCTGTGCTTGGTTTGCAGTGCTGGGTGCTTGTGGCAGCTGTGACTCCCGCTGTGCTGTGGCTGGGAGCGCACACGCTCCTGCAGCCCCCGGAGCCCACAGAGGCAGCCTGGGGACCCACGCCAGCCCCAGGCTGGCTGGGCAGGAGGCAGTGGGGTGAACGGACAGCACCCTGCCCCAGCTGCCTGCTGCTGTGGGACAGCAGACATCACTTGTTTCCTTCCTCTGCGTGGCCCAGGAATGACTGGGGACCTCTGAGGTACAGTGCTCAGTGGGTTGATAGACACTGTGCTGTCCCTTACTTACTGCTACAAATAGTCACACTGAAGTCTGATCCTCAACAGGAGCAGCCACGCACCCGCCTCTATTTAACAAAGAAATAAAAACCACATCCAGGCAAATGCTTGCAGTACCTTTCATCTTCAGCAAAGAACCCAAGGTTTGCTCCAGCTCCTGGATGTATTTCTTAGCCTTACACAAAACCTGATACTAAACAAACAAAACAAAACAAGACAAAACAAAAAAAAAAGATCAGAACTGACTGCTCTCTGCTCTGACTGGATTCATGTTTTAACATGCCTTGGTGTTTTTTTTTCCCCCACTTTTTCTTCATTATCTCGACGTCTCTGAGGAAACAACTGTGTTGTTTCACCAGCTTCCCATACCCTAATGAGAAGGGGAAAGAACCAAGAGCAGTGCAAAATTAAATATAAAATATAAATATTCTATAATATAGATACGTTATATAATGCATTAACATAATCCTGAGTCACATAGACATTTGCTACTTCAGTCTGATCTCTCACCAGCAGCTGTTCTTGTTTGGACCATTCCCTTCTTGAAGCTTGTCCAGAAATACCACGCCTGCAGCATGTCTTGTTGGATGTCTGCTGACTTAAGGCATGAGACTTTACCATTCACTTCTGATGAGAGTTTCACTAGAAGCCCTTCCCATGTTCTACTCTCAGCTACGCTGCCGTGAACTGGAGTAACTTCAACGCTGCAAATCATTCCTTCATTATTTATAGCAGGCATAGTGAAGAATGTATGTCGATGCCTTTAAACATACCTACCCATCTCAAAAACATTTCAAGATTTACATGCTCAGAGAGAACATCCAGTCACCATGGACAAGAGGTCTATCTCGCAGAGCTTTCAAACCAGATATTCCAGCCAGGCATTAAACACTAAATTAGGATTAAGCTTCTGTATTTAAGCCCTTGAAGATACTGATCTTCCTTGGATCCCAGAAGTCATGCGATGGGCACGATACTATGAAACAGCAGTGCCAAGAACCGGTATGTGAAGATACTACGGTCAGATCAGACAAAACAAGTACCTGTTTAGTCTTGGTTTCCGGCGTTATGGTGACTTCAACCTAACTTGCACTTTCTTCAGAACATGGCAAACTGAACTCTTACCTCAAACTTCACGAGGGGTAAGGGGCCTGGTTGGCACAGGCCCCACAGAGCAGCATTTAGCATGCTCAGAACCTAAAGGCACTTTACAAGCATGATTACCATCTTAAACCATCATTTTACAAACTGGAAAACTGGAAGTAACCAATCTAAACAGGTTGGTGGCAGAGCTGTGAAGAAAAGGAATCCTGATGATTCTTCCTCTGCTTTGGGCACAGTATTATTCACCTTTTCAGTAGCACTTTTGGTTAATCTCTTCTTTATAAATCTTTTTTTTGATTAAGTAGTTTCTTAGTTTAGAAGAGGCCAGTTAACAGGTTTCTTTTTCTGCCTTATTTTTTCAGTGCCTTAAAGACAAAATGCACTTCAAAAGATGAGTTACTTTCTTCCCCGTAACAACTTCTGTCCCTAAATTCACTACTTCCAATTCCATACCGAAATGCTGTGAAATTAAGATAGTTTAATCATGGGACCCCTTGACCTGTCTCCAGAACACGACCAGGAGGAAGCTGCAAAAAAAACCACGTAAGAAGAGTGCAGACGAGCCACGCGATAAGCCCGTGACCCAGACCGCAGAGCCAGTAATTTGCTCAGGACAAGCTGCCAGCCGCAAAGAAAAAAGGATCCAGGAAAGCTGCCCGGAGTGAAATTACGCGTGTGCTGGCATCCCTGAAGGCACAGCAGCCACCCCAATGGATTTAGCTCATGTAAACACGTGCGTACGGCAGCAACGGGCGAGAATCGCGCTCAGTGCTCCGCACCTTTGAGGCCGAGCTTTTTGCCCAGGCCGGCCCAGCCTCCTGCAGGACGCCGAAGAGCCCGGCCAGCGCTGCCTGGTGGCGCGCCTGCAGCAAGCGTCTCCTCCCCGCGCGGGGCTGCGGCTCCCGCGGCTGCGGGTGCCCGGGGCGCAGCCTGACACACAGCCGGGGGCTGCCGCCCGCTGCCTCCATCGGCGGCCGCCGGGCACCACGGGCACCACGGGCACGCCGAGCGCAGCGCCCTGCCCGCGGGGTCGGCGCCCGCCCGCCACCGTCGCGCCTCTGCCCGGCCGCCCCCAGCAACACGTGGCGCACGTGGCGGGCGGCCAATGGGAGCGCGGCTGGAGCCCCGCGGCGGCCAATGGGAGCGAGGGGAAAAACGCGGGCTGCGGCCGCCGGCTGGAGAAGGCTGAAAGCACGGGTGGGTTTGCGCTCATGGCCGCGCGGTGAGGACTACAAGTCCCGGCGTGCCTTGCGCCGGTAGGCGGCGGGAGGGCGCGCTGGGAGCTGTAGTCCGCGCGGCGCTGGGCTGGGCCGGGCCGGGCCGCGTCGCTCGGGGCCGGGCGCCCCCTCGCCGCCGCTGGGCGGGCGGAGCCGGCGGCGCCCCCATGGCGGCGGCGGCGGAGCGGACGGACGAGCTGGTGCGGGAGTATCTGCTCTTCCGCGGCTTCACCGCCGCCCTCAAGCAGCTGGACGCCGAGATCAAGGCGGACCGCGAGAAGGGCTTCCGGGTGAGCCAGGGCCGGGGCCTCGGAGGGGCTGGGGTGGGGGCGGTGTGTGTGTATGTGTGTGTGTGTGGGGGTGATGTCCTAAAATATTAACTGAAAGATGGTGTCCTAAAAGGTTAGGCTTTAGGGTGGTGTCCTAAAAGATGAGATGGTGTCCTAAAAGGTTAGGTGGTGTCCCAAAAGATTTAACCGCCGAGGGGGAGGCAAGCCACGCACTGATCCCCTTCAGCAGTCAAATTCTGTGTAGGCTCCGGGACCTTCTTTATTTTTAAAGCATATTTTGACCACCAGAACTCACCAAACTGCAAATCGATGCCCCCATCACCGCTGTGCTTTATCCGTATTGCAGAAAGGATTACCAAAGAGCCATACCGACATAAAGCTTTGCGTGACAGGCTTCTGTGGCAATCCCGCTAATAGATGACATCCAAGTTAAAAGTGCTTCAAAGCTCCCAGTACAGCGGGGCTTTCTTCCTCTTTCTGAGCTCCTTTTCTGCTGGCTAAGTACAGTTTTTCCCTTTAGTCTAAAAATAACGCTCTTTCCCAAGTGCCGCGCTTGAGTTTTCAGTGTTTAACGACGTTATTCCTGGTTCCTCGTTATCAACTGGCTTTCAGAAGAAGTGGAAATGTTTTGCTTGCTTAGAAAAAAGCAGCCACAAACACCCGTGTTTAACAGAATGTAATCTTCTTGTCAAAAACTGCCTCTGTTCTCTCAGCTGATGCATGAGGACTGGCTTGGCGCATTATTTGTGGCATTCCTGGTGCAGTTAAAGCTCCTCAGCGTTAAGTTGCAGAAAGTCTCGTGTGCCAAAAAAGAGCCCTCACATGACTGGAGTCTTCCCCGTTTTGCCCTCTTTAGGTGGATAAGATAGTGGACCAGCTGCAGCAGTTTGTTCAGAGCTACGACCTGGCCGCCCTGCGGGATTACTGGAGTTACCTGGACCGGCGCCTTTTCAGCCGTTTGGAAGACGTGTACCGGCCCACGGTGAACAAGCTGAAGACCAGCTTATTCCGATACTACCTCGTCCATACTGTTCAGGTGGTGGTGGTTCGATTTTTTTAGGCTTCTGATTTAAAAAAAAAAACAAAACCTCCTGGTGTCTGAAACCAGAGCAAGGAAATACCGTGAGAGCCTCTGACCCGCCTGGTGGGGGGTCAGCGATTCATCTGTCATGTATCAGAGCGTGGTAAAGAGTTTGACGCAGACTCACATGATGGGCTTGCAGGCAGGAGGACAGAGAAGCTCAGAAGGCAAGAGGGAATACGGTTAGCTGGGAGCAAGGCATTTGTGCTCAGCCACGAAGGCAGGCTCAGTCCCTGGCAGATGGGATGGCTGTGACTGTCAGCTCAGTCCTGCTCAGGCTCTGTTAATAACGTGGATACCAGCAGAGATCATAAAGTTCTTAAACACCTCCTCGTGGGGCATGGCAGTGAGAACGCGGGAGGACAAGGTCAGTGCATGAAGTAGTCTTCTGAAGTTGAGGAAACAGTCAAGAACAAAATAAAATCTCTGCTTAGATAAGTGTAATCAACTGCACTGTTGCAGAATAAGGAGTGACTGAGCAGGCAGCAGTAGGGTAGAGAAGGGCCTTATTGCAGCGTTAGGGACCAACAGACAGGCTTGTTGGTATTCCTTCCGCTGTAACCTGCTGGCAGGGCTCAGCCGGTCCTTACAGGTACCAGGGTTCCTAAAGAATCAAGAAAGCTGGAGGGTCTAGAAGAAGAAAAAGGGACATTTGGAGTTGGTGAAGTTCAGTTTTAGTTTATAAAAGAGAGAGGGGAGATGTGAGCTTCAAATCAGGACAAGTAATGTGGGAGAGAAAATGAAAGTGTTTTTGTCTGCTCTGAATAGAACAGAAAATAACAATACCTTAGGAAAGTGAAAGAAAGATAATAACCAGGGAGAGCATTGGCAAGCAGGGTACACAAACACCTGTCAACAATTCATGTTTAATTTCTTATGATTTACGAGCAATATTTCCACCTTGATTGCATTCCCTGACTGAAAATCTTAAATGATGGATGTTGGTGGAGGAGTGGAGGAGTCAAAATCTAATGCATGTTTCTGGAAGCGTGGTTTCTCGTGTTTTGTTCTCTTGCCCTGTGCTTACCTTGGAGTGTGATTGTCATGTCTGAATAACGAATCAGATCAATTTTTTTTCAGGCTGCATCTGTGGTAGAATTGAGTAATTTGAAGTATATTTTGCCACCACTTGTGTCTCATGTGAGTGGAAAGCTGTACTGGGTTAGCTGGAAGTTGCCAAGGAATTAGCTTGATTTTCCTCGGCCTTTAAACAAGACTGTGGTGACCGGAAAGAATGTTGGATGAAGCGTGTTGGGGAGCTTCTGGCATTTGGGCAATTCTTTTGTTCCCACATGAGTCTTAATTCTAAGCAGTTGCTCTGGTGGTGAAAGTAGCTCTTACGGCGTCCATCAGGCATTGATGCTTAGAGCTGGTGCAGTGATGTGACTGGAAGTGTGAGCGCTGTTCTCCTCTGTTTCAGAGCGGCCGCAATGACAAGGCGCAGGAGTTTTTCCTCAAGCAGGCCTCCGAGCTCCAGAACCAGGCGGAGTGGAAGGATTGGTTTGTCCTGCCCTTCCTCCCTGCCCCAGACTCCAACCCCACCTTTGCCACATATTTCTCACGCCAGTGGGCAGATACGTTCATCGTCTCCCTGCACAACTTCCTGAGCGTCTTATTTCAGTGCATGCATATCCTTTTCTGCAACCAAGAGTTAAATCTCCCTTGCCCTGGTGTTATGCTGACTATCAGCAACGGTGCCAACAATACAGGATTGCAGAACCTTCTGCTTTCAGGTGATTGCTTAGAGCCAAGCCTTAATAGGAAGCTGGTGTTTACCAGAGGATGTCGGAATAGTTATTATTCAATTACCCGATGATACGTTATATTCCCTGGGCACAAACAATTGTGGTTGCTGCTGATGCTGAACTCATCCCTATGCCAGTGACTAGGAGAGCAGTCAGAAATCGTATGCACATCTTGTGAAGTGCTTTTTTCCTGGTTACTTGGCATACAAAACAGGCATGCAACCTTGGGTCCTAGTCCATAACTAAACCAGCTTCTCCTGTTAGACCCTTGTCTGGGTACATCCATTCACGACGCTGTGTAATGACAGCCCAATATAGTAGATGCTCAGCATTATATAATATATAATATAATAATGCTCAGCATTAGCAGAAAGAACAGCTTTTGTCCCACACTGTAGAGTTCTGGCCTTCTTCCATGATGAGCGAGTTTACATTGCAGCTGGAATACGATTCATCTTGAACTATGTCCTCAACATACACTAATGAAGTGTCATAACCCCTCTTGTCCTCCGCTTCTGACATCTCAAAGGGAGGAATCTAAAATCTTTGCAAAGCCTACGTGAAATAGTTTGTGCAAGTACAAAGTTGGCTTAGGTTACCTAAGTTGTTACCAGTCCGCTGGCCTCGCACGTGCTTCTTGCCAGTAGTATGGACGGGGCACCCTTGCTGTGTGAAAGGCACGTGGCCAGTATTGCCTGGTAGTGCTGGTTTTTAGAATTAAGCCAGCTGTGCACAAGCTGTTGCTTTGAGTTTTTCTTTAACGTTTCTCACCGGTGCCAGTCATTTTGAACTTTGAAGCTGAATGTCACAGGAGCAGTCTCATACAAGAAGAAAATGAATCCTTGCGGCATAAGGTGAGAGCTGAAGTCACTCTGTACTTGCTGACTATACGGCTGTGAGTTCTGTGAAGTTGGTTCTGTCTGTCCAAGCAAATTGTATCTCCTCAATTTAGTGCAGTTATTCCAAGGCAGGTTCTTGCAGAAAACCTGTGTTATTTTGGTTTATCTTTGAACTGTCTCCAGCAAGCCGAGGGCTGTGATGATGATTAGCACAATGTCTGTAGGACATTCCTGGGCCTCTGCTGGAGGCGTCTGTCCCTCTCCCTGTGCTGTCTGATGGGTGCAGATCCTGTGCAGTGCCTTTTCTGCTACGCTGCAAATTCTGCCAAGCTGAAACTAATGGCAGGTTAAGTGCACGTATGACTGACTTCGCAGTGAAACTTACGGAGGGTGTTGACAGTCGCCTCCAGGATTGAGCTGACAGTGCAATAGAAAGTGGCAACAACTTAGGGTGAAGAGGCAGAAACCATTACGTCTGACGTGGCCACTTACCACTGCTGAAGTGCACTTAAAGTAATTTAAATCAACTAATGCAAATGTTGTTGTGAATATCTGTTTCCAAATTCTAGACCCTACTGTAAGAAAGGCTGACCGGCTCCAACAAAATGTCATCCAGTTCTGTGTCTTGTTTTTGATAGTAACATCCACAGATGTTTAGAGAAAAGGTGTAAGAAAATATGATGTATCGGTCCTTTCCAAGTACAATCTCCCCTTAGAGAGACTTGGGAGATACACAATTTAAGAATCTTCTAAACTACAGATCACATCTGGCTGATCTTGTACAAGTGGGAAACCTTATTCATGTAAGCAGGACTTTAGTTTCATTTCTTTAAACACTCCAAGAAAAAAGTTCTCCCTAAATGAATGCTTCAGTAATCTAAGTTTTGTGCTTTACCCTCCTGTGTTACAAAACATTGTTGTGTGTTGTGCTACTATTGTTTTGGTAACTGATCAACTCTGTGTTCGTCTGTCCTAAAATGTTGAAGTAAAATAGAAAAACTTATCTCAAAACGGAGGTTTTATGGCTTAAGAGAAGCAAGGTTTGGCACTGTGCTGTGTGGAGTCAGTAGAGCAGGAAAACTACCAGGGCAGGTCTGCAGAGATGGTCAGTGAATAAGGAGGGGAGGATAGGGTGTGTTTTGAAGTAGAACTCTTATTTCTTCCAATTTTGTATTCTGCACTTCTGGTCAGATTGAAGCTGGGTTGTGGGGTAGGTTGTTTTTGTTTCGTCTTGCTTTTGATTTATATCACAAACTGGATAGGTGTTCTCTGTCAGACATAAAACTAGACTATTTTTTTTAAGAATTACTCAAGCTAGAAAGGGAAACAGCTACCTACAGAATACAAGTTTAAATTAAAACGGTGTGAATAAGTATTGAATTCAGTGGTAGCTGGGATTACGTAGTGATCTCAATTTCACTGTTGAAACTGAATGCAAATACATGAATAGCAACCTGGGTTTCTAAAGCTCCTTCTTATTTTTGCTGTTGCTTTCCTGAAGTACTGTGATAAAAGGACAAATGAGAGTTGTATCTGAAAAACAAATATACGGAAAGGCCCGAGGAACTCATCACACAGCCAAGAGTCAACAGCCATCAACCACATCTGTCACAGAAAGACGCTTCCTGAGGTTCCTGTCTGCTCAGGGGAAAAAGAAAGATGTTTCTTTCTCCGTAATGTGGAGATAAATCTCTCTGTCATGCTCGGGACGGAGCTGAGCAGGACGTGGAGCTGGATTTTCAGGATGGCCTGATGGCGTTGGCCTCAGCGCACCCTGCCAGCTTGCCAAACCCTTGGCTGTGGGAGGAAGCCGACTTCCTAGGCTCGGTGCCTGCACATCGCCACCGCCAGGCACGTGCGTTGCCCTGGCCTTGAACCGCCTGCATGGAGCAGCAGGCTGAGCAGTTGTGCCCTGGCCAACGCTGCTTTCCCGGCCCTGTTAATGCTGCTACAGCAACAGCCCAAGAGGAGCGAAAGGTTTTAAGCAGGCTCCAATATCATACCTGTAAAGTGCTGGTTGTTCCCAGTGCTTGGACTGATGTGCTCAGGCAGTCAGGGCAACTTTCTACCTTCCCCAGCCTTCTAGGGCTGGTGAAATAAAGGGAACAAACAACTTCAGCAAGTGGGAAGGAGGTGAATCTTGGTGAAACTTCTGCTGACTTGGCTCACTCTTCTCTTGTAGCTGTTTGCTTTGCAAGCTGAATCCTCCCGCATGAAGAAAGAGGAACTGGAAGTGGAAGAAGCAGTTGTGCATCACAAGCTGCCTGCGTATGTGGCCAACATGGATCGACTAGGGGACTCTGAGCTGTGAGTGCCTGCAGGGGAGGAGCTGGGACAGACCCTGCCGCTTTTATTGGGTCATTTCCTTGTTCGCTGCCCTGGGAATCATTACAGAAATACATCCTGGCAGAAATCATCTCCCATCTTTGGAGAGAGATTCTCACTGAGCAGGGAGAGCCCAAGCACATGTAGAAGTTGTTCTGCTTTGGTCTCACCATTACACCAGGGTATTTTGGGCAGCCAGAACACTGGTGACAGTGGAGTACCCCGCAGTGTTGCTCAGATGAAGTGGATTGTCTCTTAATTCCTATTTTCTTTAGTGGCTGTGGTGCAGTGTGTGTGTGTACTGTGGTGTTTGTAGATATTGCTCCTTTGTCACCTAAAGGGGTCATTGTTATGCAGAGATGGGCTTTCTTTTGCAAAGGCAAGAGAAAGGGAGTTTCTGTTCCGTGAGGCTGTTATATATGGAACTCCCAATAAATCTACAGTTGAAGAGTGTTTTATGGCTACATCTGTTGTATTCCTCTCTATGGAGAAGAGGCAACGTACCCAGGGATACTGGTTGGTTGGTTAAACCCCTGTCTTCCCCTAGTATGCAGTTATGTGAGGCAAATCCGCGTGCCTGAATTCTTTCTGTTATTGAGCTTTCTTCCTGCTTCAAAAGGATCTGAAAGCAAGAGTAGCGTAGCCACGTATTAATACTACCGCTGGGGCTTTGACTTTCTCGTGTGCTTCTTTCACTTTTGTTGAGGCATGAGGGGGATTGATCAAATTACGCTGCTGACAGTGGCAAATAGAAGTTGTACCAGAGTTCACACACTAAATCTTTCAAAATTTCTGATTAAACAGACTTAAGTGTCCACTGAACTATCTTGATAACTGCTCCACACAGGCCAGGCCACAGAGTTTAATTCGAGATATTTTTTTTTGTCTAACTACTCTGGGTGGAAAGCTGTGGTATTCACCTGCATATGTGGGAGAGAGTGGTGCGAGTACTGGGGTCATACATTCTCCATATTTTTGTCCAGCTTTATTAGGAAAACTTGCCTTAGAAATGGTGTTTCTTGTGTGCACAACTCATGTGTTAGCTAGGGGCCCAGTTCTGGTTGTTTTTTCCATGTCTGTGCTCAACCCAAAGCTTATTTTTGATAGAATATTTTTTTCCTTAGAAGAGAGGATGAGGCTAAAGGTGGTTGTATGCTGCTCTGCTCTGGGGAAGCTGCAGCGTGGTGAGGTCAGACAGTTATGTTCTGGGAAGCAGCCACTGCTCTTGGCACTGTGGGCTGAGAAGGGAGGTGTGTGTAATCACAGATGTGGTTCTTGATTTCTTTGGGTCCTGTCCTGAACGTGACTTGCTGAATATCTAAGGATGTTGAGTGAAACACTGGATACTGCCTTTCAAGGGAGGTCTGTTTTATGCCTTGAATCAGGAATCCAGGCTGAAGAAGTTCTTTGGGAAGCTGGGTTCCCCCACCCTTGGGGTCTTTAAACAAACCGGATGGAGTGGAAGGAGTTTGGGGTGGCCCTGTGGGTGATTCAGCACCATCTGGGCTGTCTTTCTCCGTGACGCTGCCGAGAAGTGAGCTTTGGTTCCAGTGATTGCAACGATCTGCTCCAGATGCTAACACAGCATGTTTTTAAAACAGTTTTTTAGTGCATAGTGGTCCATCAGCTTGGCAAGGAGCATCTCTCCTCCACAGGTTCAAGCAGTTTTTTGTTGGGTCATCTTTGATCAGGTTGTCTGGCTGCACTTTCACGTTCTGTCTGTCTGTCTGTTTATTTTTTAGTGATATGACCTGCAGCCAGAGGAGCACTGCACATTCTCTTCAGTCCCGTGGAGGCTTTCTCTCCTCTTTCCTCTCCCAGAGCAAAAAGGGCCCTTCCAGACCAGCTCAGCCAAGCGGGGCTTCTCCAACACAGACCGGCAGCACGCTGCTTGGGAAGAAAGAACCAGCAAATCACCAGGTGATTCTCAACTCTATGCACTGAAAGGTGCTCAGTAGCCAAGGAGTTAGCTTGCAGCACAGCACTGCTCCAAGCTTGTGCTTTCACCTGGAAGAAAAAAGTCATTTTTGTCCTTGAACATGTACACTGGGTGTGAATGCACTGCAAGAACAGCTGATGTCTGGGGACGTGTAGAGCCCTTGTGGATGCCTGGTTTCTTTGCCTCGTCTTTTGCTCTTTCTTCCACAGCCTGATGCAAACATAACTTTGCCAAATCATTCCTGCCTTCCAGAGTGCCAAAGGAAAAGAAGGAGCAGTGACCTGTAAGGATGGGAAGAGCCACTTCAGTGGGTTAGCAGCGGGCGAGTCAAGCTCCCTGCAGCAGCGGCAGAAGCGCTTGCAAGAACACGGGAAGGAAAGGAGAGAACTGCTGTCAAAAGGGACCTTTCAGGTACCGGGCAACACTGCGAAGCTGGCAAGTGGAGGGCTGCCATTTTCTGTTCTTTGTTATGTTGGGTAGTAAAAAAAATGCAAGTATTCCCATTAAGCTCCTGGAATGCTGCTCCAATCAGCTGTATCAAAGGTTAATCTCTGTAGTTAATCAACTCCTTCCACTCTCAGATTATTTCTGTGTCCCTGGAAGGGACTCAGTGTTGACGTTTCAAATGGAAGAAGAGTTGTCGCTTGTCATGTCAACAGCCTTGTCCTGGAGAGGGTATGTTTCATCCACCTTAGTGGCTGTTATGTTCAAATACCTTGTTATAACCCACCTGCCTTAGTAGCAGTGGGCTTGGCTCACCCGTGCTGCAGAAGTGAGCAACTGTAAGATAGATTTGAATGCTTGATCTTTTGCATAAATAAATAATGCTGTTCCAAAGAGTCCTGCAGCATGGATTGCAGAATGTTTTCTCTCCTCCCTGTCAGCTGCGTTCTCGTGCTGGTTTGTGCAGGCTCTGTGGGACAGTGAAAAATAACAAACTTCCCTGGATAGGAGTAGAAATATCCTTCATAGCAATGTTTTGGAGTTTTTTGCACTATGTGTTGCAGTTCTGTGTGGGGCTGTGCCCTGCTTTCTATGTAATAAAATAATAAAGCTATGTCCTGGGTTTTAACTGCTGAAGGTCAGTGGACTGCTGCTGTTCACCCCCATGTTGTCTGGCTTTGAGCAGCCATGTGTGTTTTGGTATGGAGCATAGGAGGGATGGTGGTAACATCTCAGCCATGTTTATTGTGGCTATATGAGACACTCTCCCCTGGGGGAGAGGTGGTGCTGAGGGACTGTTGGTTATCAGCTGTCGTGCATGGCTGTTCTGCGTGGGGTGTGCTGCTTTGGAGTGATGTTATTCCACCACTGAGTGCTCCAGGCTATGAGAGAACTTTGTTCTTTGTGGCTCATCTAAAAGACTTTAATTAAACACCGGTCAGCGCGTTGCAAACCCTGGCTGCCTAGCAAGTGTCCTTTGGCTTTCCTTTTGCTGCGAAGTTCCAGGTGAAGGCGGTGTTTTTCTGCCTTTGTAAAAGTTGTGTCTGGTCGTCTTGGGGAAGCTGATATTGTTTAGCTTTCTGTTCTCAAAGCATGAGTCAAAAAGGAAGCTGGAAAGCTGCACTGTTTCTCTGACATGAGTGTCATTCATTGGTTATCTCCCCACGTTAACACAGAGCAAGGCACTCTTGGATTTATTTCCCAGTCTTTTCCGGCTTTGTGAATTGTGACGATTTGATTATGCAGTGTTTAACTTACTGCTCAAGATACGACACTGCTATAAATAAGGCAAGGATGTGTTAGGGAACATTACCATGCAGACTTTTCAAGCATTTCATCTTCAGAGGATGGTGTAGCTAAGGGTTGCTTGCAAACGTTTTGCTGACTCGTGCACTGTATCTGTTCCTAGTGACAAGGGAAGATTAAGGTTCTTTCAGAGACTTTGTGAGCTGCAGTGGATATCTTGTTTCAATCAAATGCTTTCACCTAAAAATCCATTTGTTCCAACTCCCCTCTGTCCTGTCAAATTGGGTTTTAAACTTTTGGACTCGTGTTGACTCTACAGTTGTCATCATCTGTTGACTGCATTGATTGCCACATTGTGCACAGACTGGGTCTCTGCTGACAAGTGTAATCTATCCACTGTGGCTCACCGTTCTCCGAGAACTCTTGTGCAGACTGACCACAGACTTTACATTGCTGAATACAAGAATTCTTTGAAATCTGATGATTCAATTGTGAGTCTGTACTTGACCAGCATCAAAATGGGCCTCTGCTGTCAGCTGAGGTATGCTGAATGCTGCAATTCCTTAAATTCTTGTAGGAAAGTGTATGGCTGGCCATGTGGGGGGCATATAAGGGACTCTCTAACCAAAGAGGCCACATCAAATGGCACAGCTGTGCCGTGCCCTATCACTGCGCTCAGGAGGAAGGTCCCTGACAGAAGGGGAGTTGAGCTGACAGTGCTTCTGTTCCAGTACAGCTTTTGTTCTTTCTCTCAACAGGAGGGGTAGCTGAAAAACTTGGCCTGGAAATACTGCTTCCTTGTATTTCACACAGGATTTCTTCCTGCAGGGCCAAAGTGCTGAGAAGAAAACGGATATTAGCACATCTGAGACAGAGCCGTGCTCAGAGCTGCAAGCTGACCAAGCAGAGACTTCAACCAAAATGCCCGCCAGTGGTACAGAGGCTGTGGGGGTCCGACAGGAGCAGCCTTTCATCGTCCTCAGCCAGGAGGAGTACGGGGAGCACCATTCGTCCATCATGTACTGCAGGTAACAGGCTGGCAGGGGAAGGCTTTCTCCTAGAAACTTCTCCAGAGGATCAGCTCCGTCTGGCTTCCTTCTCCCAGCCTCTACTTTGTCCAGCGCAGTGTGTGTACTCCTGGTTGTAGGGCAGCAGTGTTGCTGTGACTGACAATAGCACGTAGCTTGTGCATTGAGAATGGACAAAGATTTTTGTGATAGGGAAATGCCAGCCAGGAGTAAACTCCCTGGGAAAGCATGTTGGTACTGCTGAAGGGCTTTATGCTTTGCATGTGTAGCTCTAGTGCTTCATTGCACTGGTTGTTGTAGGAGAGGAATAGGAGAGGAAAGATTACTGGGCTATCTGGTTGCATCTAAGAACTTCAGGGAGAAAAATACCCAATCATTTTCTTTCTGCACGCAGGGTTGATTGTTCTGGACGGAGGGTGGCCAGCTTGGATGTGGATGGAGTCATCAAGGTGTGGTCTTTTAATCCAATAATGCAAACTAAAGCTTCATCTATTTCCAAGTCTCCGCTGCTGTCTCTGGAATGGGCAACCAAGCGCGATCGGCTGGTGAGTAGCCTGTGCATGCAGAGGCTCAAGAGTCACAGCAGATGATTTGGAGCTCAGTTGTTGTGTGTTGCACATTGACTTCTAGGTGGCTGCACTGCAGATAAAATCAGGGCAACAGTTAGTTTCCGCTTTAGGGAGAACTGAAGCCTGTAGGGTCTTATAAAAGCCAGGGAGTGAGGAGTGTGCTTTGTATTTTGCAAGGAACTCAGCACTGCTTGCCCTGAGGCAGAAGTTCTCAAGCTGCAGCACGTGGACAGCTGCAGGACAGAAGTATCTCCTTTAGGAGAACTGCCTTTCTGCAGGCAGGCACTTGTAAGGGCAGGCGGAGGCACGGCAACCTGTGGGAAGCCAAAAGCAGGGAGCTGTGGAGCTTCACTTGCAGCCTGAGCCAGGAAACAGAGAGAGCAAGGGTGTGTTGTTGGCATCCTGGCTTGTGCAGGTGTCAAAAGGGCTCCGTGTCCAGTTTTACTCTGGTGCCTCACACAGCTAGGGCTTGGTACTTGCATGAGGACTTGGAAGCTTGTTTAGATGCCAAGACAGTTTAAATGTTTCCCATAGCACCTTTCCTCTAATTCTGTTACTAGAGAGGAGCCTTAAATTGCATGCGTTCTGCTGAGTCCTAGAACTGTTGCTGGTGTTCGCTTCCTTCCCTGGCAAAGAGACAGGGCTGTGTGACAAGGCAGGCCTGCAACCGAGGGAGTATCATTCACGTTCTGGCACTGATGATGTGTTGCTGCTAATCCCAAATGCCAGTTGTGAAGAGCTGGTGCTGCAGTTTGTCTCTTTCATTTCTTTTACTCTTAGAAAGGAGTTGTCCATACAGTTGTTAATGATTTCTTCTGCTTTGTGGAGTTTATTTCCTTCTCCTGTGGAGAGATTCTTCTTTCTGGAATACATGGGGATTCAGCAGCAGTTCAGGCTGTGAAGTGAGAAGGATCTTGCGTGCTTAATTTTCTTTGATAACGCATCCCTCCATGGCTTTTCTTTCGATTTAAATTGTAACACCACTGAGAAAGCATGTGTGAGCCCTTCTGAGTAATTTCGTTCTCCCCTGGATGAAAGGAGGTGGCTTCTACTTGGCTTTCTCCTAAAGTTAAGTTGATTCTGTGTTACTCTTTCCTTGCTCCCCTAGATATTGAGACTCCACGTGTGTTTTGCATACGTTGAGCCATATTTCAGAAAGAGGCTTGTTCTCTACCTTGGTAGAGATCAGATCTTTTTCTTAAAATTTCTGGAGAGCAGTGCTTTAACCCTGATTCCTGTGACTTTAGAGTAGTCCTACTCGGCATGATATCCACAGAAAGACAGGATGTACGTAATGGAATTATATATAATTGGAATGTATGAATGGGAAAAAATAATGCGTGGTGTTGGTAGTTGCTGGACAGCATCGCTGTACTCCTCACTCACATTCCTTCCATCTCCTTGCTGGTTTCAAGCTGCTGCTTGGCAGTGGAGTCGGGACGGTTCGTCTTTATGACACAGAAGCCAAGAAGAATCTCTGTGAAATCAGCATTGATGAAGACATGCCCAGGTAACTCTGGAACATTGGTTGTATATGTGGGTATGTGTGTATGAACACGTATGTACATATACATGTGTGTACATGCACATGTATATCTTTGTGTGTATGGATTTATGTGCATATATCTTGCTGTTCTTGACTGTGAAGTTTTTGAAGTTTTTTTGAAGTTTCATCTGCTGTTTTTGGCAGATGAAGTCTCAATGTCCATACTGCTTCCCTGCAACTGCAATATTATGTGGCCTTTGTGTAGATGGCCTTGTCTGAGCAGCATAAAACTGCTCCGTTACACTGGAGAGACACAAAATCTCCCTAAGCACGTGGATTATGCTCTCCTTTACAGCGCACCTGAGATGGAGGTCCTGTCTTGCAGGGTCTCTCTGGCAGAACTAGGAGCTGAGTGTTGCTCTTGAGGTGGTTGCTGGAGAAAGGCATTTCACACTCTCTGCTGTATTTCAGAATCCTGTCGCTTGCCTGCAGCCCAAGTGGTGCCTCCTTTGTCTGTTCTGCAGCAGCCCAGAGCCCCATCTCTCACGTGGACTTCTCAGCAGTCAGCTCTGGGGGCAAAAGCATGAACCAAGTTCCTGGGAAGCTGTTGCTATGGGACACTAAAACGATGAAACAGCAGGTATTTGCTGAGTTCCTTTCCTTTCTTAGTCTGCTTTTCGAGAATGAATGTCTTCTGTTTTGATGTGTAGGAGCCTTCTTCCTAAATTATGCTGACTTTCTTTTCAATATCTTCTCCTCCACCCCCTTCCTCTTTTCCCGTCTATCACATGTAGGATAAAACAAGTTGGTTTTAGCTGTTCTTTGTAGCTGCTGGATTTGAATGTGTTTTTGTGTGTGTGTGTGTATTAGTTTTTTTTGATGAATTCTTCAGAATACTTCATGATCTTGCAACTTCCCTGCCTGTAGAATTTGACTGGCAACCTCTCAAGTCGTTTGACATGATGCTTTGCTCAGGCTTTCTCGTTAAGCTACACTGAAGGGTTTTCTTTTCTGCTGTTTTCCCTTGCCCTTTCCCCCTCTGCCCGCATGGATATTGGGACCCATTTGCATCTCCCTAGGGGAGCACTGTGGGGTGAGCATGGTGAACCGTAGCTGTTCATCCCAGCCTGGTGTGCTCCAGCTGCGAGGACTGGAGATAGCAGTTACCACACAGCGCGAACTTGTCTGTCTTCAGAGCTCTTCTAGCCATGTGTCAGAATGCATTTTAAATCTATTTTTAAGTGAAATGCTTCTCAAGAGAATTAGTCTTACATCATCTTCTCCGTTGTTTCAGTTTAGATGGGTTGTATTCTGGCAGTGCATCCTGGTCTTATCCCTCGCCTTTGCCCTTAAGAAATGCTTTCCCTGATGCATAAGAGAAAGCAGCAAACTCAAGCTCATGTCTGCCAGAAGCTGTTTGTGCAGCCTTGAGGACATTGCTAAGAAAGCTGTGTCTTGGCTGAGGTGAAGAGTTGGTTTAGTGTCACAGTAAAATGCAGCTGCCAACCTTGAAGTCTGTGGTCATGAGGTGGAGGAACTAGAATTCAAGAAGGAGGAACTGCAGAACAAGAACTGTACTTCTTGTTGCTAGACGCCATCTTCCTTCCCTTCTGTGGGGTACAGCTCCTCAGCACCCCAGCGCCATTTGAGGTTTCTGGGCATTAACACAGACTTTCCCTTCCAGCTGCAGTTCTCCCTGGAGCCTGAGCCCATTGCTATTAACTGCACAGCCTTCAACCACAACGGCAACCTGCTGGTCACGGGGGCTGCAGATGGGATCGTTCGTCTCTTTGGTATGCTGGAATTGAGCGGTGAGGTGGCCCCTTGGTGTCCTCGGCTGGCTGCTCCCCCTGCCCCAGCACCCTTGCCCTGCCAGCAGGGAGGCAGCTGTGTGACATGACCAATGCCAAGCTGGAAGCTGTTTTCTCTCCTTCATGATCACTCTCAGGAGTGAATTGAGATAAACTTTCCCTGGGGGATATTGCCTGGAGGCCCTGGTAGTGCTGCTGGATTTGTTTCCCTCCTGCTTAGGAGCAGAGTTAACTTCCCCTTGAGCCACGTCATCTTGGCTATGCCATTAATAGCAGTACCACTGCCAAAAGCTGTCTTAAATGAAGGGATTTAATGTGTGACCTTCTAGTTTGAAGGCTTCATGTCAGTCCTTCACTGAGCAACTTCTGTTTCTCAGGTTCTGTCCTCTTTAGCCTGTCCTTGTGATAAAGGCAGCTTGGGCCTTCCTTCTTTGTGAAAAAGGGATCTGCTTTTGCCTCAGCTGCTGACCTGTGAGGCTACAGTCCCAGGTGGGTGTGAGGACAGAGATAGCAGCAGCTGTGGGAGTGGACAGGACAGCAAGGAGAGGAGGAGAATAAAGGTGCCAGTGTTGCTTGGGCACCGAACGACTGCAGTTGATGCCGAGGATGTGAACAGCCCTGTAAAGCTGGAGGGAGAGGTGTTGGAGAATAAGGACAAGATGCTGAGATTAGATAGGGTTCCCAGAGGCTGGTGTAGATGGCAGGGACAGAGTCTGTATCAACACGAAGAGCCCCTCCTCACCCCAACTCTGTGTGAGCGCTGGGAGTGTTTCAGTACTGGTTCTCCCCACAGATATGCAGCAGCACGAGTGCGCCATGAGCTGGAAGGCACACGAGGGGGAAGTCTACTCCGTCGAGTTCAGCTATGATGAGAACACAGTCTACAGCATAGGCGAGGATGGCAAGGTAGGCTGTGTGTGACCTTCCACTGGTCAGCTGTTGGTGGATCCCTTCTGGAGTCTTCTCCATGTGGTGGGGCTAACAGTAAAAATACCCGAAGGCTCTGGAGAACTTGCAGGCTGCTAACTGTAGGCTTAGATACACAGCACCACTCTGCTGCATTCAGTCTCTTCTGTTGGCCCGACTAGTAGGCACTCTTACAGCCCATGCAGCCTGTGCTTTGTAAACACAGCTACTTAGAGATGCGGAAGCGCCATCTTCTGTTCGTGTAAAATAGCCCCTTCTCTTAAAAACTGTGAGTAGCCCCTCTTCTTTCATCCCAGTTAATTAAACTGTGGGCTTTTATAATCCGTTTTTGTCATTCTAGTTTATTCAGTGGAATATTCACAAGAGTGGCTTGAAGGTGTCGGAGTATGATCTTCCCAGCGAAGCTACGGGTCCCTTTGTGCTGTCTGGATACAGTGGATACAAGCAAGTCCAGTTCCCACGAGGAAGACTTTTTGCCTTTGACTCTGAGGGGAACTATATGCTGACATGCTCCTCAACCGGGGGAGTCATTTTTAAGGTAAGTCTGCAAAGTGATGGGAAATTTTCTTTTGCATTCATACAAGCATTTGTTACAAGGCTGCAAGAGCAGCCCCTAGAAGTTCTCAAGTAATGCTTTCGCACCCCTGTTTTGTAGAACTTGCTGTTCAGTTTGGTGTGTGGTCAGTACTGTGTGCGTTTTAGCAGTGCGTGCTGTCCAGCAAATATTTGCACTCTAGGCTCTCTGTCTGTCGCTAGAGGATATGTGCTCCTTGTTCCTAAAGCTTAGCTGCAGCAGTTTTCCTCAGCGCTAAGTGCCTAGGACAAAGTTATAGATTTTTTTATTACATTACTGCATGCCGGGTCAGTGCAGAATGTGCAGTTGATGACTGATGCTCATCTTTAATCTGCCTCATGTGCTTGCTGATGTTAACGCTGGTCCCAGCCTGATTCTATCCTCTTACTGTGCACAGCACTGAAATGAAATGAAGGGTAAGACTGTACCCAAGTACCCAAATTTCTGCTGGTGCAGTAACAAATAGTTACTGATTGCATCCCCCTTTTGAGTCAATGTATTTCAGTATAAGCCACTGCAAGGCAGTTTAAGTGGAATTTTTACTTTGCAGCTGGGGCGTTCGGAGCACCCGCGCTAACATGACCCATGGCTTAAACTTACACAACTGTGCTCTTAGCCTGCCTTGTTCAATTACTGCAGCTTAGCTGACGTCAGAAGCTGAGCAGCTTGTGGTCATGTGCTTCTGTCCTGAGACTGAAAATTTGCTTCCTCGTGTGCTACATAAACGTAAACGTACCTCTTTTTTTTCTGCTTAATTATGTCTGCTGATAGGGATATAGAGGATGTAGTAGGCTTTGGATTCTGCTCTGGGTACACTGTCCCTGCTGCAGCAACTTGCCTCCTTAAATTCTTTTGCTTTTCTTATTGCAGTTGAATGGTGAGGAAAAGGTCCTGGAGAGTTGCCTTTCCCTGGGAGGACACCGAGCTCCTGTTGTCACAGTGGACTGGAGCACGGCCATGGACTGTGGGACCTGCCTCACTGCCTCCATGGATGGGAAGATTAAGTTAACAACCCTACTGGCTCAAAAGTCTTAACCGGAACAGTGCTGAAGGAAAAGAGCAGCAGACTTGAAAAAAAAACAACAGTGTTAACTCCACAGGAACAAATTGCATGGGAGGGAAGGCAAACCACAATCACTCTTCTCATTTTAGCTTTTGCCTCTTGACAAATGTTAAATACATATGCCAAACCACTGTGCAATAGAATGCCGATCTGGGACCAGATCAGTGGCAGCAGTGAAAAATACAACTCCACTGACCCATTGTGGCAGCTGGGCTCCCTCTGTTAGGGAGTCTTGAAGTAGCACGTGGCTAGAAGGCTGCTGGGATCACGTCAGGGGTTGTGCAGAAGGTGAAGCTGGAGGAGGCATACATGAGGCAGCACAATGTGTGGTGACACAGATGGCTCAAACTGGAAAGGCCAGTGCAAAACCAGAGTATTCTTTGGGTATAATGTGTTTTTTTGTTTGTTTGTTTGTTTTCATAAAAAGAAATTATTCCCTTGCACTTGATTCCTGTGCTCTGTTCAGCTGTTGCTGGAAAGCATGGAGGTTATCCTGGGCGGTGATGTGCCAAAAACAGGCTCCTGCATGGAGAAAAGACCTTTTTGTTTTCACCAGGTGCTTCCTGTGCTGACAGCCTCTCAGTGGGGGCTACCAGTGCAAGTCATCCATGAACGAAAATAGGTGCATTGGTTGGATGTCTTGTGTTCCCTTGCAGTGTCTGCCTGGAATTAGGGGAGGGATCCTCAGTCAGACTTCTTGAAATGCTTACATTAGAGATCAGAAACTACATAATGCCTGATGTATTTGATAGTAGAGAGTACCATTTGATGGTAGAGAGAAGAGGGGAAGGCCAGGACCAGTCTGGCCTTTTATAGTGCTCTGTCCCTAGAGCTGCCTCCTAAAACACTAAATATCAGTTGAGTCAAGGAGAAAAAGTGTTTGAGTGGTCGGGCTGAGTGGCTTCTGGGTCCTTCTGGTTTGACACAGCTGATGCTTCTGGGGGGCTCATAAATACCTGGTCTGTCAGCCCAAAGCTGGACTTAAAATGTGGGACGTGATGATTTGTGGAAATAATCTGAGTACGCAAAGCTGTCCTGCTGGAAGGGTGGCAGGGCATAGATTCTGGGTTAATGAGAAGTTGCCAGTGTAATTTGTTAAGGAAAAGAATGCACTTCTAACTTCTGCATCTCAGGTCAGAGTGTCTTTGTGCAGTGGAACAGACGAGATCCTCTTTGAGTGACGTTCCATCAGATGTGAATGGAAATAAAATCCCCTTGCTGAGTACTCTCTTCTCTGAGCCCTGACAGGATTCAGCCCGAGGCTGGGCTACGCTTGCAGTTTGTGGACCAACCAGCCACTAGATGTCATTAGGCATGAAAGATCAGCCCAAATGCAGGCTGGAGCGAAGGGCCTACTTGAACGTGGCTAATGGTAGCTTCAGCCTTGAGAAGAGAGCCAGGCTGCACTGGAGACAGCACACATCCTAATTTGTGCACCTGGAGCAGCTTTCTATGAACTCCCAGTCATACTGGTGCTTTGCAGGGGCAAACGTGGCTATAGGCTGCAGGACTCCAGCTTTTGTTTTCTTTTTGAAGTCATATTTATTCAAGCTGGGCTACACTTCTGCGTGGAACCCAGGATGGGGGGAAGGTATGTGCTAAGTAATCTCATCTTTGTATCGCTGGGGAACTGAGGGATGGGGACCGCAGGCAGCTTCCAGCTCTTACTCCAAGCAGTAACAACAAAAGCCCTTTCATGCAGACTGTTTTCTAAGCCAGTTAGCTCAGCAGAGGGAATAGTGAGAGGTTTCCTGCCTGGTTTTGGGGTGGGCAGGGCAGGTGTGAAACATTACTATATAGGCAGTGGTATCCAGAAAAACCCCAGTGTACTCAGGGGGAAAGCTTAACATGTATATGGGAGTTGAACCTCTAGCCATTCAGAGTGATGTGGGTCCTGAGCCTGGGATAGTGGTGGGTATCCCTCCTGGGATAGTGGTAGGGATGCTGGGGGCTGCTTCTCGCCCTGGCAGACCAGGGCCAGGAATCAGCTCTGGGCACACGTGGGGCTGTCAGCGTGGTGTGTGCTGTGCACCTGGGGCTGAGCCCTTTGCCCTGAGGGGCCGTTGTGGAATAGTTTTTTACACAACTTCAATGTAGCAGCAGTTTAGGATTTGCTTTATAAATAACAAGGTTAGATTGTATGATTTTAACAGCACTTCATCTGCATTTGATCATCAGCCAATTTAACAACGATTTCGACAGAATTTGCTACAGTAGAAACAGCGACTTAGTTAAAGAATCGGGAAGGGCAAGGTTCACCCAAAACTTACTGCAGAGTCCTGGTAGGTGTCTAAATCCAGTCGCCCATTTCCAAATTACCCCCTAGTGTGAATTACTCACCCTATTCCCTTGTCGGTGTTTGCAGATGAGCTTGTTCCTTGAAGGAGTACCCTGAGAGGCGTCCCGGCACAGGGGGAGACTGAGGGTGCTGCATGCTGCTGTCCCTGGAGAGCTCACAGGGCTCTTTGCTTGGGGCTACTATGTATAGGACCACGAGGTGACTGTTATTATTTCCATCCTGGCTATGGTTCGGGCAAGGCAATTTTGGTATTTTCCACCAACCCTGCCATTCTGGTGCCTTCCACAACGTACAGCTTTGCTACTCCCCAGACTGGGCTACTGTCCAGGCTCTTCTTTGCCCTTTTTCTTCCTCTTCTGGCTATACTCCCTTCCCTGGAGGGCTTTATGCTTGGGTTGGGAGCAGCCATGGGAACTTTTAACAGCCTGTTCAAGCAGGGAACGGATGTAACTCAGTTACAGAAGCTCTCATGCCTTCCTTTTCCTTCTCTAACGCCCCCTACTAGAAATTAGTGTGTTGTGAGGAAGATAAGCAGGTGCATTAGATGTTTACGTGATCCTTTTTTTAAACCCAACTCCTGTTAAGCTCTTCTGGTGAACTTTCTCGGAAAAAAACAACTTAACTTGCTCACCCCTTATACTGTGACAGTGTGTCGCACGTAAAGGATCCCAACGCTTGAAGCGCTACTGGCAAACATCAAGTGAAGGAGGCAACAGGCAAACGCCCTGCATAGGGCAGACACGGGGCAGCAACAGCCCTTTGCACAAGCACAGGTCTTTCTCCTAGCTCCCTTCCTTGTCTGTGCTGCTCCTTATCCTGACACCTTGACCTGCTGCTTCGCTCCTTCTCGCTGAGGCGTCCCGCGGGCTGCAGCCCTGCAGTGCCCTCTGCCTGTATTTCAAGGCCTGCTCCCACCCGGGCTGCAGCTTCCTTCCGAGCACTGTGTCACAAGACTCGTGCCGACGTGATTTTATTTTAAACGCCGCCGGGTTCAGGCCCCGAGGCCGGGCCGCCCCCCCGGGCACCCGGGTCCCGCCCCGCGGGGCCGGGCTGCGGCTCACAAAATGGCGGCGGGCGCGGGGCGGCGGCGGCTGCTGCCCGCCTGGATGGGGGCGGCGGGGGGGGACGAGCGGGGGCCGGCCGGGGGAGCGCTCCCCAGGGCCGGGCGGAGGCGGGGAAGGCGGCAGCAAGCGGCGGCGGCGGAGCCCGGGGCAGCCACGGTGTACTGCATGAACGAGGCCGAGCTGGTGGACGTGGCCCTGGGCGTGCTGGCCGAGGTGAGCCCGCGGGAGGTCCCCCGTCGGGAGGCGGCGCGGCCCCGGGCGGGGCTGGTCACGGCCCGGGCTGGCTGCGCTTTCTTTGGGCAGAGCCTCGGGAGGGAACGAGCTGAGGAGAAGGCCCGCAGCGGGAGCGAGGAGGAGGAGCAGGAGCAACAGCCGGCGCCAAGCAGCAGCCCCGAGAGCGCAGCCGGCGTGGGGACGGGCGGTGACCGCAGCCCCGGCCTCCCGTCCCCTCCTGGTGCCGGTGCGGAGGGGACGGTGGGGGAGGACTCCGAGGAGGATGTGCTGAAATACGTCAGGGAGATCTTCTTCACTTGACCGTGCTGCTTCTGTGGGGCCCGGGGTGCACAGGGGGCTGTGGCGGTGGTGTCCGACAGGGGATGCACAGGCAAGGGCAGGACTGGGGATGGCGTAGCCCATCACGGTGCAGCACGACTACATCTGGGGTGCCCTCAGATTGTAGAACTCCTGGGTGGGCACAGCTTGAGTCGCTGCACTGTGTGGGCTGACCAAAGCCCCGCCATGACAAGCTGTGGCCTGGTGATGCCACCTCCCTTCCCCAAATTCCTGTCACTCAACTAGCAGTGACACCACAGACCCCCAAAAGCAGAGATGAAGGGAGTGAGAGAATTATTAAAATAATTGTGCAAACCCAAGGATGGTGATCCTAGCTGGAGCACGAGCTCATCATGGACACCAGCTTTATATTTAACTGGTTTGAAAGGACGGAGCACAGCTCATAAGAAAAGGCATAAAAGAAGGAGACGTACTCGGTGAGGATTTGGACTCACCATAAGCTGGGCTGTGGTCTGACAGCTCACCCAGCAGCAGGGACACCTCTGATGTTAACTGCCAGGGAGGATGAGGCTCACCTGGCATGGCTTGAGCATCGTGAGGACGTTCTGGAGAAAGCCAGTACCATGGGGTAGCACATGGGATGTGGGGGAGAGTGATAACTCATGCACCCATGTTATTTGGAGTAAAGCCTCGAGGAATCAATCAACTGTAAATACCTGTCTAGCTTTGGTAGAGAAGAACGAAATAAATTTTTTTTTCCTACCTGTTTTTACTTGACTTACATTTCTTGTGAGTGATTGCCTGGTCAGTCCTGGAATCCAAAAGAAACCCTGGAAGCCCCTCTACTGGTGCATCACGCCCTGCCTGCAGTACTGAGGATGGCAGGAGGAGAGCCTGGGGCTGGGCCAGCTGCCTTACTGGTGGCCTCTCACTGTGGAGATGGTAGGAAGCCCATGAAGGCCATGGGGAAGGAAGGGGCACATGTTTCTCCCAGTGTGTGCTGGGTTCTGTGGGATTTGGCTCCAGGTGAGGGTATGTTTCTGTTTGGCATCTCAGAGCATGGCCACATTAAAGGAAACACAGGTTTCTGCAAGTGAGTGTGGCTCCTTGGTGGCTGCAGTGGGTCCTGGCAGGCTGTCCCTGTCGATCCTGGCACTGAATTGGCCTCAGGCCTTGTGCAGGCTTCCCTCAGCTGGGGAACATGGGTGGGAGCAGGCTATCAGGGGCAGGGACCATCCTGAGTGGGCTGACCCTGTGGTAGTGTACTTGGGGGGCCTGAGAAGGGATGGGGATGGCTTGGTGTCCTCTTCCTGGCCTGAAGGGGGGGGAAACAGACCACATGAGGACCAGGCAGGTGTTAGAGCTTTTTTATTGAAGATCACTCAAACCAGCATCTCCAGCTACATCCCACCCCCCAGACTCTCCAGCAGAAGAGGCATCCCCTCGTGTCCCTACAGGGAACAACAGGAAGCAGGTGCTTCCTTTGGGAGGTTACAGACACAGCACAGAGCAGTGCTGTGTACTGTCACAGTGAAGAGCCACAGTCCAGCATGTGGGCTGTGGTGGCCCTGCTGGGGCACTGCACCCTAGTTGGGGGCAGCCTTGGTCCTGCTCCTTGCCACTTGTGTGGGGCATGTGTTGGACCAAGAGCTGAGCTGGCTCTGCTGACAGCTGCCCTCATGCAGCACCAGCCTCTCCTGGAGTCTCAATGGCTGATGGATTGATGGACTCAGCCCTGTAATATCAATGGGTACAAACCTGGGGCTCTGCACCAGGAAGAGTCTTCGGGAAGCCCTCCTCGTTAGGGCTGTGTTCAGCACTCAACAAGTGGTTAATCTGCTCCTCCAGGTGCTCTGCTACTGCTGGGGTTGGATGTGGGACACTTCACCCTAGTGAGCTACGGCAGCATCACTCCAGACATTATTCCAGCAGATGAAATGCAGGTGCTCCTGCTGAACAAAGTATTTCCAGTGCACCTCTGGGGAGGCTGCTGCTGTGACAGCAGTGTGAAGCCACAGCTCCTGAGTCATGATTGCCTCAAAGACATGCTCAGTTCATCCAGGAAGTGGAGAAGGGAATCTCTTTGGGCAGCTCCAATAAAATAAGCCTGCTTGATTCACTGTCTGCCTGTACTCAGAAGGATGTACTTAGATATGGCCAGAAGGATGTGTGCACCATCTGCAGGTTCCAGTCTGTCCCTTTCACTGTCCTCCAGGTCAGGCTGGACTAGAGCACTTGGACTAAGGATTAGTTTTTCTGCCAGTGATTAAAGCTGTAGTATGTTTACTGTTTTAATCAGGTTATCAAGAGCTTTTGCATCTTCTTTGCTTTCAAATCTTAATGGGCAATAAAAAGGCTTCAACACGGATGTGTGTTCTTGACCCAGCTGAGGTTGATAGTGACAGTGAAAATCTGGAGCAGTAGCAGAGCCTGAGTCGCAACCAGTGCCAGAAAGCCCCCAGTGAAATCAGAGGGTTGAATCCACTGTGAGGTTTGGAGGAGAAACATACCCAGGCCTCCAGACAGGATTATCATCTTGATGATGAGTATGATGAGGATCACCTTCCAGCCCTTTGCCTCCTCTGTGCACTTCACATTTGCAACAAAAATAGGGTAGAAGATGCAGAAGACCAGGCAGGTGTAGACACAAACCCTGGCAAGTACTACTCCCAGCATGCTGATGCCCATCACCTGCAGATCGTTGTGCTCCAGGCACTGCAGCTCCCCAGCTGTCTCATTCCACAGGCAGAAGTTGTAAAAGCCGATGCGTTTGTAAGGGAGGTTGACCAGGTTCCCAGCTTCCCACAGCAGTGCGTAGAGCATCAAGGCCAAGGCCCCGGCAGCCTCGAGGAGGGTCAGGGCACAGAGCAGGTGCCCTGTGCACCTCAGCTGCAGCAGACCCATCGCAGTGCCCACACGCTCTCTTGATACCATGGTGGGGGCTGCCGTGAGGATTCCTGCTGCAAAACATGAGGGGGGACCCCTTGGTTAGCGCACGTTATGGTACCCTTCCAAGGTGTGCTCTGAGCCCTTGCACAGAGAGCAGAAGTATCTCAGTCCTGCTTCCCCTGTGTGGGCTGAGAGGGCTCATTTGTGGTCACAGCAAAAGTGGCTTAATCACACTCTGCGCATGGGCCAGCACTGAGAGGACAGGGGACGAAGACCGGTGTGGTTCCCTAAGCCCTACATGCAACCTATGTACCATGACCTCCTGTTGGACAAGGTAAGAATCTGTCAGGAAACTGCAGTGATGGCAGGGGAGTGAAACACTGCTGTCTGGTAAGGAGGGGGTTAAGGGCTACTCTGGGAAAATGCTTTTTATTCAGTTCTGGTCAGGCAAGGACATCCATCGATCTTTGGACGTCTGAGCAAAACGCAGGCATGAAAGGGTCTGAAGTGCAGCTCTACCCGCTCCCCCCTCTGCCTCTCATAGCCCTGGGACACCTGACGCTATCAGTGCCCCGTGTTCCCACATGCCCCTGAGGCCCCTGCATCCCCTTACATTTCTGGGCACCACAGGGCTGGTCGCCCCCACCCCGGTCCCCACTGAGGCTGGCAGACATGGTGTTCTTCTGCCCTGGTTGCCTGAGGACTGATGTCCCCCGTATGCGGGCAGTTGTGACACCACCAAGGGGCACCCTGGGCCCACCCACATCTGCTTGCCCTCCACTGGGGCCCCGGGAGATGGGTGCAACAGAGACAGACCTGCAGTCGCTGTCGTCCCCGCTCCTCTTGCTGGTAGCTTGGTAAATCTGCCGACCCGCTCCTCTCTCCGAATCGTGGGCTGTCCCCAGAGCCCTCCTGCGAGCATCTGCTTCACACTGAAAAACAGGGGAGTGTCGTCAGCAAGGAGCATCACCGGCACCACAGCCCTGGCCATCTGGGGCTGCACAGGAGCACAAACATGGGGCAAGGAGCGCGGAGACCTTGGCTTCATGCTGTGTCCGACTTGAGCCTCTGCAATTAACCTCTTTCTTGTCTTCGACAAGTATTATCTCCTATGAATCATTTACCAGCTTCTCTCAAGAGGTTCACAACGTTGGTCCTGCTATCCCCTCTCCACTGTCCCTTACCCAATAGTGTGTCATCCCAGTGTCCTGGGTGTCCCAGGCCAAACTTCATGCACTGTGCTGCTTGTGTTCCCACCCCACAGCCACTTGTGGATTTGGTACAGCCTCCACGAGTTTTCAGAGCACCTTGGAAAGACCTCACCCAGTGTCTGGCTATGCTGCTGGTGACTGGAGACCCTTCAGCACCCCCCTCCTACCCTCCTGCCTACACACCTGGGAGTGGGACGCCCATGTTTAATGTGCACAGGCATAAAGCTTCTCTGTCCCAGACTTCTCCCCTAGTCATAGCCAAGAGGAACACATACGCAACGTGCAGTGTGTCACAGGATCCAGACACAGATCTGTCCCCTTCCTCGGGTCAGCGCCTCACTTCTTCTTGTAGCCTCCCTTGGAGCTCTTCACAACAGGCTTCTGGAGAGGCTGGAAGGCCACGTGGAGGATGCCCATTGCTCTGAACCTACTATGAAGACACAAACGACCAGGAAAACATCACTGCTCAGGCCTAGACCTTGCTGCAGAATGAGACCTCATGATTTCAGCGGGCTGGGGGTGGGCAAGGGGTGGGGAGGGGACATCACCAGGGACGCTGACCTAAACCAACCAAAGGGATATTCCATACCTTGTGGTGTCACACTCAGCAATAAAAGGGGGGAAAGGGGAAGGAGGGCGGGGTCTTGTTATGAAAATGTCTGTCCTCCCAAACAACTGCTATTGAGGCCCTGCTTCCTAGGACGTGGCTGAACATCGTTCATTGATGAGAAATAGTAACTGCTTTTCTCTCTCTCTGCTTCCATGCAGCCTTTTTTTTTTTTTTTCCCCTCTTCCATTTCCCTTTAATTAAATTATCATTATCTCAACCCCTGTGTTGTTTTTTTCTTCCCAGCATACTTTCTTGTCCCCCTCTTCTTCTAAGGACGGGGAGTAAGAGAGCAGTTGTAGTGGAGTTCAGCTGCCCAGCAAGGCAAAACCACCACAGTCCTTTTTGGTGCTCAATTTGGGGCTCAAGGAATTTGAGATAAGGATGATAGTTGAGAGAAGTAACAGGCAAAACATGGACTGGGTGTTGTTTATGAATATAACAGTTGTGAAGGATTTAAGAAAGTAATAATTGTGAGGAGTATGTTTCATAGTAATGTGGTAAAGGGACAAGGGGTGGAGTGTATGTAAATTGTCCACTTTCTCGGTGTTGTGATGATGTAATGTTTATTTTGGTGTGGGGAATTCTTTTTCTTTCTGATGTAAGTGAAATTTGTGAAGACTGTTGAATTGTGAAATAAGAGTATACTGTGATTATGCTTAAACATTCTTTCACAGAGGTGAGGGGTGGAATGTAGCGGGTTTATATGGCAAAGTTTTGGTAGCAGGGGGCTGCAGGGGTGGCCTCTGTGAGAAGAATCCAGCAGCTGCCCCATGTTAGATAAAGGCCAGTTTCAGCCTGCTCCAAAGGGACCTGCTGCTGGCCAGAGCTGAGCCAATAAGTGATGTTGTTTGTGCCTCTTTGAGAGCAGATTTAAGAAACAGGAAAAAAAAACAACAACAACAAAAAAAAAAACACCAACAAAACCTGCTGTGCAACAGCAGCTGGGAGAGAGGAGTGAGAACCAGCCCTGCAGCCCCCAAGGTCAGTGCAGAAGGAGGGCAGGAGGTGCTCCAGGCAGGCAGCAGCAGTTCCCCTGCGGCCTGTGGAGAGGCCCCTGGTGGAGCAGGCTGTCCCCCTGCAGCCCATGGGTCCCACACGGAGCAGATCTCCACGCTGCAGCCCGTGGAGGAGACCATGGTGGAGCAGGTGGATGTGGCCTGGAGGAGGCTGCGGCCCATGGAGAGCCCCCGCAGGAGCAGGCCCTGGGCCCCACACGGAGCCGTGTGGGGGCAGTTCTTGAAGAGCTGCTGCCTGTGGGCAGCCCCCGCAGCCTCAGTTCGGGAAGGACGGCATCCCGTGGGAGGGACCCCACGGGGAGCAGGGGCAGAGAGGGACCGTGAAGGAGCGGAGGAGATGAAGCGTCAGGGACTGACCGCAGCCCCCATTCCCAGTTCCCCTGCGCTGCTCAGGGGGAGAAGGCAGAATATGGTGGCTGGGGGGGAAGGTGTTTTTAGTTTTTCTTTGTCTCTCACTTCTCTAGCTTGTTAGTAATAGGTAATAAATTTCTCTAATCTCCCTACGCTGAGTCTGTTTTGCCTCTGATGATAACTGCTGAGCGATCTCCCTGTCCTTATCTCAACCCTTGAGCCCTTTTCACCATATTTTCTCCCCCTTTCCCTTTGAGGAGGGGGAGTGAGAGAGCGGCTGTGGTGGAGCTCAGCTGCCCACCTGTGTAAAACCACCACAGTCTTGCCCCTGGCATCTCCTCCTCCTCATTGCCTGTCTATACAGCACTGTCCTGCAGCCAGGCATTACTGTTCTTCCTCCCCTGTCCCTGTGAGGGCTCACACCCTGCACCGCGCTCCCTGCCACCCTGCCTCATGGCCTTCAGAGGGAGTCCAAGCTGTGCTGCGCGGGTGCTCTGCGTTAGCAGCCAGCTCCCCACGACATCTGGCACAGCTCGGAGCTGGGGTCTGTGGAGGGCTCCTGGTGCCTGCTGGCCCGCTGCCCCTTGCTGTCCTGTTTCTCTAGATGGGTTTCCTAAGGCAGGCAGGCAGGCTTACAGAAACACAGGCTTTCTGTTTAATCACCTCACGTTGCCTTCTATTTGCCACCCCCCCCCCAAATTAAAACATAACAGGAATTAAAAGTTGTCCTACTTGCACATGTTTAACAGAGAGGGAAGCAGAATTAAATGCCTGACAGGTTCATGGAAATGTATTGCAGAGGTAGAGGAGAGACACCTCAGGTGCCCATGATGCTATGTGATTCCCCCAGGGAACCCCAACCAGCCAGGTATCTTGGATACTCATGGCCATCAGGACCTCATCTTCTCCCAGCCATGCACCCCCCTTCACTGTTTGTGTTGGCCGAATTGCAGACAGATTTTCCCTCTGGCCTCCTGCTGCCCTGCCCTGCCCAGCCCATAAATCCGTGTGACCGTGATGGTGACAGAAAGCTGCCCAGTGCCAGTGCCCCATGCCAGCCGGGGCAGAGGGCCCATGGCTGGCCCGGAGGGGATGTGTGGTCTGGCTGTGAAAGCCAAGACCTGGTGCCCCGCCACCGGCGCAGCCGCAGCCGCGGCATTCGGCATTTGTGAGCCCTGCTGCTTGGCCCCCAGTCGGCTTGGAGGCAGCCCAGCTGAGCAGCAGGGGATAAACAGGAAAGAGCTGTCACTCGCTTCCAGCTGGGGCCTTTCCCAGCCCCCTTCTGCAGCCCCTTTGCCTCTAAGGAGACGCCTGTGCCTTTTGGACAGGAGAGCTTGCAGTTCTAACACAAAGGTGCAAGAGAAAGCAACACAAGCGCGGTACAGCCTGCCCCAGCCTGGCCTCGTTGCCCTTGCTCCAGGGTGAGCATTGCTGGGAGCGCTGGGCTTTACCGGGACGAGCTCTGTGCCTCAGCCTCTGGGCAGAGAGGGGCTCCGTGTGTACGGCTCAGGAGCTCCTGGGGGTGTCTGTGTACAACACGGGGCTCGTGGGGACCCTTCTGTGCTATTGGGGTGGCATGCAACTTCCCTCTCCCAAATCACAGGCAGGTAAGCACCTTCCACCCAGCAAGCTGCTGGCCGAATGCCCAGGCAAAGGCAGCGGGACAGAGAGGACAAGGCATGCAGCTCTGGCCAGGATCTGGCCTCAGGGCTGGGGGGAAGCTCTGATCATCCCTGCGCAGAGATAAACAGCTCTGTGGAGCCCTGAAGTGAGAGACCAGCAGTGCCCCCCAGCTGGGGAAGGACCTTCTCCCTCCGAGACGTTTGCACCCGGTGGCAACCCTTCTACCCCTGGCAGCTCCCCCCATCGCCAGTGGCATTAAAGAGATGGGGGCACAGCTGGAGGATACTTACAGGCTACCCATCGGGGTGTGGAGCTGAAACAAACTGGAGAGCAGATCCCATCTGCAGCTGCTGCCAGGTCCTGTGCTGGCTGGGCTCTGACACTGTCAGCACAAAGCGAGCGCAGCCCTTGTTATCGCTGTGGGCTGCTGCTCTGCTTTCTGTTTCGGTTTTGAGGGCCATGGGATCCTGGTGCTGTGCTCCTCCCTGATATTGCGTAATCTAAATTTAAGCAGGAAAACAATCTGAGCTCAGCTGGGTGCAGAGTTGCACTTTCTTTTCCTGGCCCTGCCAACTGCTGCGAATAACTGGCGGCACTAAGCTTGCCCAGGGAAGCTGTGCTGTTAGAGAGGCTTGGGCAGCCGTGGGGGCTGAGAGGAGTTTGTTGTGTTGTGACACTTCTGTAGAGGTGACCATCCCAGTGCTGTCATGGGTCCCGCAGCACTGACAGAGTTCAGTGACCACTTTGCCCTTCCTGCTCTTTGAGCACTCTTCCCTTCCCGCTGCTTCTCAGACACAGCTTCGCCCCAGCTCCCCCTTGACTGCAGACGTGCCTGTGTGGGCACACTGCAGGAGAAGTGGCAAGCCGCGTGCTGCCAAGGGAAACCTGTGAAACCTGTGCCCGACAGGTCCTGCCTGCAGAAGACAAGCACCCCTGGCTGTCAAGTACCAGCACAGACAAGCAAGAGCGAGCACAAGGGCACGTGTGCATGTGTGCGCTCCCAGCCCATGGGCCATTAAGCCCTAGGGACCCCTTCTTTCCTGGCAAGTGCCAACAAAGCAGCCTTGCTTAAGCAGCTGCAGTAAAAGCAAGTGGAGTTTGCAGGCATGAGTTCAGCCCCAGCCACCCCCCTCTTCTCAGCCTGGACAACATACAGGACTGGAGTGTGCCCATGTCTGACCCGTGGGCTCCAAACGCTGCTGCTAGCTCTTTGGCAAGAGTTATGTCCCTTCCCAGGAATGGGACAAAAAGGTAGTTAACAAATCCCCCCCGTGTGATGGAAGCAGCAAAATTCTCCTTCCTTTGTTCCTCCTGGCCAGACCCAGAACCATTTGTCCTGATGTACACTCAGTCTTAGAGGTGGGTCTGTTAGGAGAGATGTGTAGGAGATGATATGTGTGGGAAACCTGGCCATGAAGCTGTTCACAGAATCCCTCCTAGCAATTCTACTTTTAGGTGAGGTCTGGAAACCTCCTGATGATATACATGCTGTGAGCCTATAATATTACATATACAGCTCTGCCTACACGCAGTGCTATGGCACTTACATCCTAGAGGACAACGTAAGTGAAAGGAAATATGGGAAGAAACCCTACGAGAAGCTCAGTGGATAGAGCCACCAGGCAGATGGCACTGGGGAGATGCATCTGTATCTGGTCTCTGTGTGTGGAGTAATTTTAGTATTGAGGACGGAGACCTGGATTGGGGTGGTTCGGATCACAGATGGCTTGGGGAAGGGGTTATGGTGGACGAAATGCAGCAAATAAACTCCAGCAGGCCACCGCTGCTGAGCTGACTGTGGCGAATGGCCCGGACACAAAAGGAAGCCTTGGGTCTGAACACAGCCATTATCTAATATTTTGTTTGCTAGCTGGGGAATTGAGGAATGGGCAGAGACCACTGAGGCGAGACCTCTGCTCCAGTGGGGACACATGCACTGCAGGAGGTACGCTTGTGCTCTCAAGCGGGGCGGTCACACCACTTGGCCTCATGCCACTTTTCAGCCACTCAGGAAGGAAAAGGGTGAATGGTTTGGGTCTGGAGGCCAGACAGCTCTTTTGCTGACCTCAACACCCGCAGGGAGGTTGCTGTTTTGCTGCCATGGGCAGAGAAGGCACAAGCAGCTCCTTCACAAACATCCTCGCTTTGTGTTGGGCTCCTGTTTGCTGCGGCGATCGGGACGACTGCCAGAGTGGGCCTGCTCCCTCAGCTAGCCAGGCCATGCCTGTCATGCCGCAGCACTTCCCCTGGAGCCACTGTCCTCCTCGGGGGGCAGCGGATCCCCTTCTCATCTCTGTCACGGAGAGAGAGGAGGGCTTCTACTTCTACGTGACTGGGGGTAGGAGAGATCAGATGGTGTGCTGGGGCCTGGTGCCTGTGGCTGGGAAAGGAGAGCACTTCCCAGGAGCGGACTTCCACCAAATTCCCGTGCAGCTGTTTCTCCCTGGAATTGTATCCTGAAATAGAAATGTCTGCATGTGTGCATTCAGTAGAGGTTCACGTGGCTTTACAGCAGAATGAACTGCGCTGCAACTCTGGGTTTCTCATGATGGAGTTAAAGCACAGGCAGCAACACAGTCAGCAGTTACAGTAACATTAGCAATCACAAGCAAAGCATGGGTGAGCTGGGACTTTCAAATGTGTTTTGCTTTAGCTTGCTGCTTTAAAAGTAAGCTACTAGACTAGCTTCCCAGAAACTGGTCATGACCCTGGTCCTCATTCCTGAGGAAATCTCCACAGAACAACTGTGTTCCCTCTACTATTTCAAAAAACCTCTCAGCTATAGATGCCTATATATAACTATACCGCCCCATTGTGACGGACCTGGAAGATTCCTGTGGGAGTTCTTAGGCTGGTGAGAAGAAAGGTTGGAGTGCACTTGCATCCTGTGTATACTTCATTCCCTACACTTCCACCTGCGTTAGAACCACCACAGCAACATGGCTCAATGGCTACAGCGTCAGGTTCTTCTACCCGTCTAAGGCACCTGGCATTTTAAGTATTTGGCCAATTCTTTCTCTTTGCAGAGAAAAAAAGAATTTTATTTATTTATTTATTTAAGTTATTACTGGCAATTTTAGCCTGTCTCCTCTCAAATGCTAAAAATGTGATGACTGATTTTGCAGCAATAGGTTATAATTTTTGCAATAAAATGGAGTATGCTGTAGAGACAGAGACAAGGCAGAGTGAGGGAGCCTACTGAATCACTTAATGGACAATCCTGAGTGCTACAAAACTTAAAGATGACAAAATCCAGTACCTGTTTAAAGAACCAAATTTTTAATCTTATTTCATTTTCTCAGATGTCCGTACAGTACTATACCCCCCCCAGATGACACAAACTATGCAGGTGTATGACTGTAACAAATAGTCATACTGGTTTAGACCAAGGGGCCACCTATCACAGCACTCTGTCTCCAAGATGACTCTGTGTGGATGCCCAGGGGAGAGTAGGAACGGAACAAACATATACTTTTTCCAAGTACTCTCCTAGGTTCTTACTCTTGTCAGCTGAGGACATTTCCCAAGCCATATGTGGCTTGTCTATTTCAAAACTCTCAGTGGTCTATCTTTAAGGTACATGTCCAACTGAGTCCGTTTTTGCATCCACATCCTTTAGCAATGAATTCTATGATTTGTGTACTGATTTTATGTCAAATTTTTCTGTGTGTAAAATTTATTTGGTTTGCTGGTGAAAGGGGAAATGATTTTCATGGCTTATGACTCCAGTTTTTCCACTATGATTAGGGGATGGTGGCTTCTGCTGCTTGGTGAATAATCACTCTCCTGGTGAATATTAGGAAAACTTCCAAATAGAGTTAAAGAAGGGAAAAAAAAAAAAGAAGGGGTGGTGGGGTGAGGGGTCGCTTAGCTATTCACACAGTTCCTTCTGCAAGTGGAGTCCACCATACAGAAACAGTATGTATTGTTTAAGATAAATGTTACTTTGTTTTAGGAATTGTTTAAGCAAACCAGATGGATGACACTCTTTCATGGGCCTTCATTGGCTGAAGAACTGGGACTCCAATACACATCCCGATATTTTGCAGCAGGTTGACTATTCTTTGCTTGAGGCAGCAAGGGCAGAGAGAACTGCAATGTGTTTTGTGCCTGGCAGGATTTACTCTTCCTAAAATTTACATCTTGGCTTGCTGTCCTGTTTTTCCTGAGTCTTGTGGGCTTTAAAGGGAGACTCTCCATTTTCCTTTCTTCTTTTCTGGAATTGCTCTTTGCACTACGATCATGACCTGAGCCTAAGAGGAGGAAAAACCAAACCCATATCAACTTCTAATGAGTTACTACTTAGTGGAAAAAAAGCACATGACTTTGGTTTCCTTCACATGAAGCTGCCGTACTGTGGCACAAACATTTCCTTTACTAAAGGACAGCCACGGCATAATTCAAAAGCTAGTAGTAAAATATGGAAATTTCAGCCATAGGCACAAGACCCGTGTCTACTGATCCAGCATTATGATATTCTACTGACTCACATGAAAAGGTTATTTCCAACATTTCACATAATCAGATCATACATCCCTTTATGGCATGCTGATACATAAGACTAGCTGCGAACTGATGGCTAGAGCCTCTCCCACCAGTCACTGCAGAAGGATAGAAGTGCAGGATCAAAGGCATTATACTTCATTATTAGGCTGAGATTTTTCAAGCACTTTTCCATGAGGTGTTCACGAAGAGGCTAAAGAGCTTCTGGACCTTTAGTGTCTCAGCTAGGAAGCTCCATAAAACCTATTCTGATGTCCTCCGTAGTGTCAGCTGCATGTAGTTTTCCAGCACTATTGCTGCCTACTACCATCTGTCTTAAAGCTTTCAGTATATTGAGATAGCTAGACTAGGAAACCCACCTAACAAAACTAAATTCTAATTGTTTGGTGTTTTTAGAATATAACAATTGCTGAAAAACCTTTTAAACATTGAAATGTCTTCTCTGAAGAGCTGGAGACACTTTTGCCATCGTGTTTCTTTGTCTTCTGGGAAATCAGATTAAAGCTGGATGAATGGAAACTTTCTCTTGTGGATAGGATTATTTCAGGGCGCACACTTTTTCCTGACTTCTGTGGCACAGATGTCTTTCTACAATTGCCTTCAGCATCATGAGTGAGTCTCTCTGGGCTAAAACACACAGAGGTCAGAACAGAAAATATTTTATCTATATACAAATTCATGACAAGATATACATAAAGATGACTGCCTAGAAGGGAAAATCATTACAGTTAAAATTCCCACTATGGTCTGAAGCATTTCCTAAGAATCATATGAGAAAAAAAAAAAAAAGTAACTTACTGTATTTCAAACTTCACAGAACCACAATTCCAGCACAGTACGTGAAGGAGACTAGTGTCAGCATCATGTAGCCACTATACCACTACCCCTTCTGAGCCAGAGAGAAGTACCCATCGTAGAAGCAGCAGAGGGTTACTTTACCATTGTAGAAGTAAAGAAAGATACTGGAGACACTTCTTTTCTCTATTGTTAGGAGAAAGCCTACTATTTTCAAATTTGTGTAAAAAAGTCTGAGCTGTAAGGTGCAAAGCAGGACTGTGAATTATTTAGTGTGAACAAATTAATACACCTTCTTCCACAAGGTGTTTGTGGCAGGATCTGCTGCCATCTAACTAGCTAGTTAATTCCACTTTTTTCTGTTGCCCGACAACAGCTACACTAAGCAAGACACAGAACATTTTATCCTATCAGTAGGTGGGTATTTATGAAAGTAGTCAACACTGCCAGTCTTACTGCCACAGGGTCTTACATGTCCCTATGAGAGTATTGCCTTCACGTTTCATTGCCAAATCACCAGAACCTAGAAGCGAAGGGAATGCGCTAGTAATGACCTATGCACCAGCACCATGACAATATTGTGGTTTTAAGTGCATCAGATAGCAAACCATAATAAAACCAGTACATATCCCTTTTGGACTATCTGTGTCACCTAGCCATGCTAGGCCTTTGTTTTCTCACTGCTTCTAACTAACAGAATGGCTCTATGCTCTCCCTTCCTCCCAGGGCAGCAGCAATCATCCCTTCCTCAAGCAAAGCACCAGATCAGTGCCTGTGCCCCTGTGAGTCCAGCAAAGCTGGGGAAAGGGGGACCATGTACCGAAGGAGGGAGTCTGGTGCTCTAGATGGGCTAGAGGAAGAAGGATTCTCTGAATGTCTAACATCGCCATTCACTGCACTCTCCACCATGGAATGAAGTGGCCAAGGACACCTGTCTTAGTTTGTGAGTGAATAAAAAAACAAAAAAGATGCACAATGTCAGAGGAGTATAAAAAAGGAAGAGACTGGAGTCTGAGAGAAAACAGGCTGGGACCATTCTCTCCCTCTTGCTTTGTGAAAAACACTAGAAGTTTGTAAAATATAGTACTCTCCTACCTGAAATCCTTTCCTACTTGTTTGGCAGAGGCTGTAATTGGCAATTTTACTGTAAAAAGTAGAAAAAAAGAAAAATATTGAAACTGCATGTCATATCTCAGAAAAATAACACAATGAAACATCCAAATTTTGACAAACAAAGGCTATTTTGAGATAGAAACACTCCGTACAACTCCCAGTGAAACTCTTCTATTATCCATTAAACCCTAAGTCAGGAAGTGAAGGTGCCAAAGGCAACACGATGGTCTTGTTCTGGTAAGCATGCAGCTCTGCTCAAGAGCATGTCCTCAGTCCTTGTCTCTGCTCCAAGGCAGTGGGACATTCAAATGGCACTGGACCAGTCTTCAGAGCAGGGATTATGTGGAGGCTGGAGCTAGGCTGGTAACTCATGCAGCATCCTGTGTTCTTTTGTGTTTCTCTTTTTCTGACTGCATGACTCTCTGGGTCCATCTCTATAAGTGTAGATGCTCTATTGAACCAGGAGAGAATAAAGGAAATCCACACCTGGAGAGAGCGGGGCTTAGAGAGTACCACAGAGAAGTGGCAGATGCACTTTTGAATCCATTGAACTGAAGAAAAAAATAACAGCTGTCCTTCTTACTGGTAAACACCCTGATTGCTAGGCTGTTGGAGGGGCTGACAGCTACCCATTCACTTCTGGAAGTGATGCACATGGTTGCACTGTGTGCGGGGTTCACTCTGGCAGAGCCATAACAGACATCTCCAGAGCATGAGTACTATGTTGAACCACACTGGTCAAGCAATACGGGTGGGAGTGGGACAGAAGAGGTGCTGCCATCCAGTTGAATTTCACAGGTGATATATGTTCATGAGCAGTTTATCTGCTGGTGTTCACTGCAGGATAGCTGGCTGTGTAAGAACAAGGTGCTCTGGGGCATGAGAAGTGCCAGAGTCCCAGTACCCTAGGAAGCTGAAAGCAGTGTTGCAGCCTCCAGCGTGGTGGTGCCACTGCGTTTAGGCAGCAGCTGAACAGGGGTCCAGAGCAGGTGGGATGAAAGTACCTGAGTCACAGCGACCTTTAGGCTAGAAATTGTTTCCTCTCAGGTACACGTAGAGCACCTGCCTTCACTATGCACCCTGCCAATATAACATTTCTTGAAGAACAGTAGGAGGGAGAAAAAGATTCTGAGATGTAAAGTGTTTTACAGGCTGTGAGACAGTACTTCAGTTCAGATCTAAAACCACAATAACAAAGTAGTAAGAGCCAAGATTTTTTCTTCTTGTCTTCTAAGTAAGGCCAGTTCCAGGAAAGCCTAGAAGCATGTGATATGTTTTATTTTTACCCTTGGGCATGCTACACAACAGCTAGGAACACAGCTGCAGCTGGGGAAGAAAGTCTCCCAAGACTGCAAAAACATTAGTCAGTACACAAGTTCTTTATCAGTCTCCTCTTTGCAGGCAAGCCCTGATAGCTATAATATTTAAATGTACTTAACAGAACGGACACTGCCTATTCCAGAAGTCAATTATTAATGCAATTATTTGTGCCCAAACTTAGAGGCTCAGAGAGAGAGTCACTTTTTACTTCCTCTCTCCCTCCATACCACAGGTGGCTCACGTGTCACCTTCCTGGAAACACTGTCACAAACCAAGTATTTATCGATTAGTTTTCCAGTTACCAGAGTACTTTTTTTTTTTTTTTTCCCCGGTTAAGTTCTTCAAGACAAAAACAAAGTAGTCATAAGGTAGAATAGTTCTGGCTGCATGTGTGAAAAAACACGAGACAGGAATTTAGAAACAAGCACAAAGTTATTGCCAAAACGTACTGCTACAGTATGACATTGTTAGATTTTCAGCTTCCAAAGTGTGATAATTATCATAGAATCACAGAATCATTAAGGTTGGAAAAGACCTCTAAGATCATCTGGTCCAACCACCCCCCTACCACCAATGTCACCCACTAAACCATGTCCCTAAGCACCACGTCCAACATTTCCTTAAACACCCCCAAGGTACAAGAGTACTTCTTGTTTAACTGTAGGAGAGGTCAGAACTGGAGAGAAATGTATTATCTGCCAATAACATGAGCTGTAAGAATTAGGAAAAAAGAAGTACCATGACGCTGTAATTAACACTGCTCAGAGATGTTTGTTGGAATAAATTAAAAAAGACTAAAATCAATAAATACTGACATGGCAACGTGGAGTGAGGACAGGCAGCCTCCTGTTCAGGGCATTTCTACTTTGCTACTTTCTTCACAAATTAACTTGTTTTGTATATCCCTGAGTACTTGATGGTGGGCTGTTTCTTGGCTCTTTGGGTAACTGTGAATCCCTGAAGCATGACATTAAGCATAACACATTTCATTGTTTTCCAATACTCTGTCCACAGCAACATTTTCAATGAAAACCCCACCAAAACCTCTACCAAACCCTATCCTTAAATTATCTGATTGAAAAAAAGCTACATGAAAGCTTTTAGGATATTCCAAGAAAGTTTGTTCGATGTGTTCCTTTGTAACAGACTGACAGGAAGGTACCTCATTCTTCTGATGTGTATCAGCTTTCCTGTTTTCAAATACTGCATGTGGGATTTATTAAACATGCCTCTCTTCTCAGCATCTTTAACAGCTTTATCATTTGCTTTGAGCAATATCTCTAGCAATGCAGTCCTCCCGTTGTTAAAATGATCTTTTTTCTTGATCTTTAAGAAAATTTTCACATTAAACTCAGATTTACCAGCTATATTTTTCTCATTTTTTTAACATCTCTCATTAATTTTACACTTCTAATTTATACTGGGTCCTCCTGGGCTTCCATTTGTAATTTGTTAATATATTTAGGTTTTTACGTACCAAGGCATATTTAATGAATAAAAAACGTGCATTTACTTAAAAGTGTCTTTTTATTTTATTGTAGTGACATCTCAGAACAGTTTTGTTTATGACAAAAGACAGAAGCAAAACCAAAATGTTTCAATGACTGGATGTACTGTTGAGTATATGAAGTATCTTACACTGTTCTTGGGAATGAAGATTTAAAAAAAAAAAAAACAACAACTTTGATTTAGTCTGGAGCATTACTGCAACAAATGTTTTCTCTTCTAGTTTCTCTGTTCCAAATGAACACATTATTACAAATGTGTGTCTCCTATCGCCAACAGTAGTATATATTTATTTGTTCAGTTCTCTGGAAGTTGCCTCAAGTTCAGTTTTTCTCCAGTGAGACTGTTCCCAAACAGTAAAGCCAAATATAATTATCTGAAGACAGTTTAAAGGAAAGAAAAATTGGCTCTTCCAACTGCAGGGACTGAGTGAAATTTCAGCCAATGAACTCTGTATTTATCTTTCTTGGAACGCTCACTTTTCTGGAGTTTAGGATTATAGAAAAAAAAAGACTAATTAAGATTTTAAGAATTAAAAAAAAAACAAAAACACAACAGATAATGTTTACCTTTTTCTACTGGGTCAGATTCCTGAAATATCTTATGTTGAGTTTCAGTGCCTGGCATCTGTGAGACACAAGAGAAACATGAGCAAATTATTAACAAGCACCAAAAGAATTAATGAGAAAAATGTATTACTAATAAGTCAGCCTCTTTATGGCTTGTTCAGGGAGTATACAACTAAGTTAGGACAGGAAAAGTTTGGTAAGGGTTCAATAATTAGTGGGAAAAGAGTTAATATGCAATAGGCTTTTACTAGTAATTCAATATTTGGCCTGATTTCCAAAAGCTTGAAAACTCAGCAACTTGTGTTCACATTTCAAGTTTTTGGATGCTCAGCATTTAAAAAAAAAAAAAAAAAAAGTTAAATTCCTTTTAGTGAAAGTAGGAACAAAACATTTGACTCTATTGTTTCCACCTAGAATTTTTAGGTGTTCGTCAACTATAACAAGGCCCACATTTTCTAAATAGTTATGTACAATGCTGAACAACAATAATGGAGAGGTGATATGTTCAAAAAAGATTAGATCATATACCAATTATCCTGGCATTGACACTTTAATAAAATCATTCCCATGGGGTAGTAGCTAGACCAGCTAATACATGCCGAGTACCACATCTGAATGGTATGAAGGGACATGACACAGTTCATGAATAATGCAAACACAAGTATTTCAGACCTGGGGCTTGGTAATAATCCCAAAGTTAATTAGAAAATTTATTGCCTGTTTTCTTAGAATTACCTTTCCCTTTCTTTTCTCTTTACAGCACTTTATTAGATAGACAGGAAACCACAATAGAAAATGTTTTAATGGACTTGGCAAAAATTGTGTTCAACAAGATTAGGAGTGATAGTGGTCCAGCCGAGGGAGTCATATACTAGCAGTTTTGGAGACTGAAGGGGAGCTGGTATAGTCTCCATCTCCAAGGCATACTTCTTGACAGAGAGATCTAAATGTATCAAATAATACATTCATGAGAGAATTTTACTATTTTTCCTGCCTCAGACTTGTTGATGCTAATACTTCCATATCTGTGGCATAAACTAGATACAATCATCAATAAAGAGCGATGGCTGTTCTGTATCAGTGATTTCTGGTGACAAAATTGTTCATCCAGAGTTACAGTGGTTGAAGTGTCATATATCATCGGTCTCTGATCAAAAAACAACACAAGTTTCCACTGGGATGAAAAATACTCACATTTTTGCTTTCATGACTTCTGTCCTTAGCAATACCGTTAAAATGATCTCCTGATGTTTTGTTTTCTTTCTGCACATAAAATAGTATGCAACCATTTTGATTAATTTGGGTATATTATAGTTATGAAAAAAAAAAGTTGTAAATAAACATGATAATCACAATGCCAGAAGGAACATATGTAAGCAAGCTTCTCAAGATTGAATTCCTTACGCTGTTCTGCTCAGCAAATATTTACGAACCTGGACACAAACATGTCATACTGACAAGGGACCTCACTTCCTCCTCAATTTGGGAGGTTTATTTTTAGTCTGGGAACCTGGAGAGGCAGGGTTTCTCAGTAGTATTAATTGCCACTGCTCTGCTTTTCCAATGTTGGGCCTTCTGAAAAGAAAGACTGGCACAAAATACAAAAAACTTGGGAAGCACTGGTCTATCATTGAACCAATGAAAACATTCATAAAGCAGCCAGCATTATGAAGTATATGTACATAAAAAGAATATTACCTATCAAAATATTAATGCAACTTCTTTCCAAATGACAGTTTGCTTTCTCTAGGACACAATAACAGTGCTCCTATTTTACATCTGAAGGCCACAAAGTTTTCTAGGCTGAACACTAACAGAGTGCAATTGAGGGCTATGTACAGCTCCAGCATGAAATTTTGTCAAATTTCTACTGTATCTGTGATATTCCATTATTCACCTTTCTCAAATGCCTTTAAGTACTTCTACAGGAAATCCATCAAGAACAGCAATGGAAATTTCTCTAAGTCTTTTTGATCTAATAACCTTAAATTAGTCACTGAAGAAGATCCATAAGGCAAAACATGCATAATCAAGGGAAGGAAAAAAGTAAGAAATTTCTTGCACGAATTGTGACGTACTGTTCATTCAAACTCATTTGATAAAATTTTACTTTCTGACAGCATCTGACTGTTATAGTGTTAGTTTGATGTGTTTTGCTCCTATTATACATACAAAAAAAGTGCTTTAATTCATTACATGAGACATTAGTCTTTGCCTGTTTCAGTACAGAAATTACAGAAGTGGACCTAGTGAAGGTCCACTTAGCCAACAGTTTTGCAATATGTACTAGGTATTGGCAGGCAAAGCCAATGGCAGCTGAATGACATTGTTTAGCCTGAGTACAGACTCTGAAGCAATTAAGCTTTACTACATGTTCTTGTGAAGGTTCTATGCTTCTAGAAATGCACCCGTCTTTCTTTGTTTTTGGATGTTTCTTTTATGTATATTACAAAGCAAGTCTACCAGGTTTAAAGACTAAACTAAATGATGAGAAGCAATACCCTAACTTTTTGCAGTGGTCTTCTCTGTGCTTGTCTGGGCTTCAGTTGTCTAAAGCTGTGTTACACCCCTCCACTTCTTCTGAGTTTGAAAGTCCCTGAAATCACAGTTATCCAGTGTGGTTCCACATCTCTCATGTCACTGAGATAAATTTCGTTATGCAGCTTTTAATTGCAATCCCTGGGATGCATACCATGCACAGGCGTTTTACAATAAGCAGTGATGTACTATGTGAGATTTATGTGGCAGCCAGCTCAACCTACAGCTTAGTGACAAACATCAGGCAAACCCGCATGCCTTGCCTAGTATGTGCCATGTATAGACCACAGGGAAACAGCACTCAAGGACATCAGAAAAAAAATGGAATCAAACCCACTCACTGGCATGGTGAGTCTTTTGACACATGCAAGGCTATTTTTAGCCAATGTCATGGAAAGGCTCATAGTTTTAGGCACACTTTTCACACAGATCCCAAGTTATCATACCCTACAAGCATAGGCATGCTGCCAGCCTGATGAGAGGAGGTAGGGCAAGAAAGCATGAAGACCTGAGAAGTACCAGAAGGCCCAGGATACTTGGCACTAATCAGAAAACGCTGCTAACTTCAGAGACCATTTAACATTTTCTTTCTAAGGTTTTCATGATTTTTTTTTTCAAACCAGTTCTGGGAAATGTGCCAATTTATCATTCACATATGATTAAACTGAACTCCAAAGGTAGCATTATAAGAACAAACAAGAGGGAAGGTACATTAAGGAAAAAATTATCTCCATACTTCTCCCTCCTCTCTGTACTTTCACTAACCCTCTGCTATCAGTTACTGTGCTGTGAAGGAGATTTTTCACCCAACTCACTACGCGTTAGACATCCTGTGACTAAAACACTCCTGGGAATAACATAACATCAGTACTGGAAACTCTTGCTTGGTTCTTTTGTGTAGAACGGAACGGGGCAGAAATTTCATGCTGTGAGTAAACACTAGAAGTCAAAATCACTCTCATAACTGCTACATCTGACCGCATTCTCTTTTGATCTGTCATAACTAAAACTAGATTTAAAACTCCAAATTATGCAACTTGTTCACCAGCCCAGTTATCTAAAATACTTATCAGCATGTTTTGAAAAGCGCTACAGGGTGTCACTTCAGTTTTATACATACTCAAGTACTCAGTCTTGGTATTATGGTTTCCTCTTTTACTGTTGTTTATGGTATTTATGACATAAACAGGAAGTACCAATTTACAGGAACTATTATTGTTGGATAAGAAAATAATATACTCACAAAAGTTTGTTTTGCTTATCTGCAGCAAACGTTTTGAGTATTATACCAATCACAGTCACCAAAGAAATAAACATAAAGTAAACAAGAACAAAGTAAAATTCAAGTAAAGTATTTTTTTATTTTTCCTGAAACAGGTAAATACATGTTTCAGGAAAATAAAATGTCTCATTGTCTTCCAGGGACAACACTGTAAAATCTGGGGCTAGATTTACCTACAAATTAGAAATAGGCAATGGGGCAGTCTTACGCTGATAGCACTTAGCAGCAGAATGATAACGTGCCTGTATGCATGAGAGGAGAACTTCTGAACACTGAACTGAGTGTCTGCAAAGTATAGCTGACATCAGCGTACAAATGTATACTTTTTGTACTAAAAGCTGATGTCCTCCTCATCCTGATCTTACATCTGCGTACTTGTCTGCATGGCAGAACCTGGCAGGTAGATATCTGCCTTTCTTTGAAACTAAAACACCACCTTTTGGACAATTTGGGTTAAGCTATTAAATAATAGTATTGTTCTGTACTGTTCATTTGGACCTTATCTCTACAGATTATACGGGTGCTTTATAATTATCAGCTACCTGATTAATTTGTTAATTATTATTCTCACCGACTGAATCCCAAGCTTCTTCAAAATAGATCCTATTACACACTAGTTACTCTTTCCTAGTGGCATTCAGGTCAGAGATGTGAACAGCCAAGAAAAATTCATAGCATACCTTAGTGCCTTGTTTTTGCCTGTGTGCAGGAAGATCACAGGAGTCTGAACTGTCAGAAGTTTGACTGCTGTGAAAGACGAGCATTGTTGTGTTTAATTTCTGAGTTTGGTAATTGCAAACTGTATTTTGCAGCATTAATTCCAACCATTACCAGGTGTTTTCTGTAGTACCTCTAGTTGTAGAGATATAAATGTTTTCTACATGCCTGTCTTCCAGATCCACATTTTAATTTTACAGCTAACCTACAGCTACCTAACCTGCAAAAAGTAGGTGTCATCTTAGAGAAAGCTTGATTATTGGAAGAGATCTGATCTATTGAGTTGGCATCTCCTTCTTCTACACAGCTTTCTTTGAGTTCTACTTCACATACCTTATCCCTCCCCTCCTAAGTCCTCCCACGACACATCATCCTCTTTGTTCAGAGAGAACCTTCTCTTAGTTGTCTGAGGATCCATTAAGATCTTGTGTCTCTCTTTATTGAGCACTTCCAGTACTAGTTGTGAATCTCATCTCTTAATTTTTATACCCTGGGCACCTAAAGTTAGATGAGATAGATCCAACCCATCAATGTTTCCCCAGAAAAGAAATCTATTAAAGTTTTATTCCCAAAGAAATGTCCATAGGGCTACAGGTACAGCACATATATACCCACCTCACACAAATCACCTGCACAACTGATCATACTGCCACTCACAGTCAGTATTGGCACAGGAGGAGCTGATCATATTTAAGAACTGTATCATTTGGTCATTGTACCTTAAATTACCCTGAAATTATAACCTTTGGCTAAATGGAATCACACTAGCATCTTCCACGGTTAGTGAAATTACATATACAAAAAACTAAAACAAGAGACTTTGTATCATGGCTAGATTGCTCTGCAAAATGTAAGGTGGAAAAAAAATGATTCAAGTGATGCAACAGATCAAGCTCTGCACCAACGCAGTTTAATTTCTCCTCAGGAGGGCCACCTTGGGTGGATACAGAGCTCTATTTCCAATTATTAAGGTTTGCATATGGGGTTTGTATATATACAAAGGACTGTTAAATTAAGAAGTGTGAACATTAAAAATCTAATGTTAATAACACTTCTAACATTTACTTGGGCACTCTTTACACAGTGTGGAGAACACACAATAAATTATGGTATATCTTTATAGTTCTAAGTTACCTGGAATCCCAGTATATATCAGAATTGAGGACTTCGGATTTCACCTTAGTTTGCTGTCTCACTACTTTCTCTTGTTCCTTCAGGCACAGATAATAAGAAGACACACCACATATTTAGTTTACTGCTTTAATGAAAGCCATTATCAAATTTACTATTACTGTAACGCTATTAAGTATTATGTTTTGTCACAGTAGGATAAACAGAGGCAGGAGAAAAGGCCTAGGAGGGATTTTCCTTACCTCATTATGAACAGAGTAGTTCAAGAGAGCATCACAGAAACGCTGTCCTATTGACTCTAAGTCTTTCGTATCAAAATGGGTGCTTTGTCTCCAGCCTGCAACATCAATAGGAGCAAGTCAGAAATAGAAATGTCAGTCATCCTGCTGACTGTGAGCTGTGGTGTGTCAGGATGGTGGCTGACTGCAAACTCACATATACATATCACTGACAAATGCCAGAAAGGTCTATGACTGCCAGAGTTTATACAGATAGCATTACAGATCACTCACTGTTCTGCCCATATGGACAAATCTATCCACTCAGCGTGGATTAACTATGCATTATATTACTTTCAGCACCAACCGTATTTCTTTTTATCGAGGATTTTCTTCCCAATAACTGATTCCCATACAACTATTTTAGTTACTACTTTTAATTTGCCATTCATTAATATTGTTGCTTTATGGTAGATATGTAATAATGCTGGCGGTGTCCTGAAAGGTCACCAGGTGCATGCTGTAGGTTTTTTTTTTTTTTTCCAAATCTTATCTTCAATCATCATTCATTTCTAACCAATAAGACAGAACACCAGCAAGAGTTGGTACCTTAAGCTACTGCTTTCCCTGAAAAAGCAAAAGTAAAGGTCTTGTATGATGATTCCTACTGAATAGCTACAGGGAATTGTCTCACCCAACTTAGAGCCACAAATAGAGGCTTCCAAAGTGTAGCTGTTGTTGATGCCCATCTTCCACATTACAACTCGACCTGTACCTTCTTTGCTCTTTCGTACTCTGAAACGGCAGTCTGGGAATGAGAACTCAAAAGACAGGTACACTATTAGCCTTTGAAGTAAATAGGAGGATGCAAGAATTTCATTTTAACCCTGTAAATTTTTTTATATTCTATCTACCAGGAAAATAATTGTGTTTTCACTCTATTCACCTTATTTGAATATTGCACAGTATAGTTCAGGACAATCACTATTATTACTGGTATAATGGAGATATAGATGAAACAACAGAATAGTCCTTCAACTAGAAGTTTAATTTACTTTAGGGATTTCTGGGACTTCTGAGCTTATTTTTTTACATGGCTGTATTTACCCTTTCTAAATCGTATAAGAATACTGAACAGATGAGTTACCACAAATCCTGCTATATACCAATGTGCATATTTACTAAAAAGTCAGAATAGTTCTCTTGTGAGTTAACAGATCAACAGTTTGATGTAACAGATCTGGAGCTCACAACCACCTTACTATCACTGATATCTGAGGAAAACAGCATTAGCTACAAGTATGCAGTGAAATCTAGTAGGTTAGCTTGTGTGTTGTTTTATTATTGAATGTTTGCCACCTTTCTGGTTCAAAAGAAGCTTACTCCAGTTAGATTTTGCTGGAAAATTACATATTTTAATACTAATAATTTCTTTTTTTTTCTTTTTTTTTTTTTTTAATTGAAATATCTTACACAAACATGGTGATTTTAACACAATTCTCAGCAGAAAACAGTTCAAAAAGATTCAGCCTAGAGATTTTTTTTCTTCTTTAGCTTCTTATTTACTTGTTTGTTTTTAGTTCTACTATATATTACAAAGTTGTACTTTATGTATGAATAAATAATATTTAGCGTTAGTTTTTCAAATTGTTAAAATAATGTTACTTTGATATTCCTTTTTTCATTCTTTTAAAAATGTTAACTTTGTGACCCAATTCAGCACAACACCTTTTGGGATACTGGAACTTCAAAGGAGTTCAAATTTCATTTTTCTAACATTTCCAGTTTTAGCCAATTGAAGATTATTTTACTAGGTGAAGTGCGGTCTCTAAGCCGATATGATACCCTTATATAAACCTTAGGGATCACAGTTGGTGTTTGAAATTTCAAGTGAATAATTTTCTGGTCTGGCATTTGCTTACCTTCTCTGGGCAGTTCTTGCTCAGCAAGAGTGGAAAGGCACGTGGCTGCAAGTACGGTGCTTTTGGTTGCTGCTCTTTCTCACAACCATACATGAAGACATTTTGTTTTCTGTTGTGACCATGGATGTCACAATACAGAAAAATGTCACGTTCCTCCATCACTCTGTAATATGGAACAACACAGAATACTTCGCTAACATGCGGGGTTTTTTTTCCACCTCAGAAGTACTAGTTTGAGCTAATATGATACACTGAAGCTCATGTTTAATCCGAAGTGCAAGAAATCAGTAGGAGTTTTCTATTCTGAGTGCTAAGATAAACATTTAGAATGCTAGATTAGAGGCAGACTGCTCAGCTCCTCCAGGATAAAACACTTGTCACTGCACAGAAATACAGACATGACTGTATGTATCAGCAATCTTTGTCCATCTGTTCATAAGCTTTCACAGCTTAGCTATCTTCATGAATTCCAGAGCTAGGCACCATCTTTTAAAATCACGTGTTCACTGCTTTATTTATTTATTTATTTATTTGCATATAATTTCTTCAATCTCCTACTGTGCAGTGGCTGCATGGTGGTTTTTTTCCACCCTGTCTTTTCTCCTCTTCTCTCTTTTCCCTTCTTTTAGCCTCTAACTCTCAGGTTCAGTTATATGCATCCACCTCTGTAGATGTGTACTACAGCATGTTGTACAGCTGAAACTCGCTGTTCTTATCTGCTGTTCTTTTGCTGTGGTACATGTGATGAATAATACACGTTGTACAATTACAAGACTGAAGCATAAATAGAAGTGGCTCTGAATGATGTAGTGAATACTCTTTCCCTTATTCAAGCTGGAGCCACAATTTTTATGACATGCCAAGACTCTGTAGTGTGTTATCACTAAACTAACTTTTTAAAATAAAATCTGTCGGTGGATATATTGGGGTTTGGCGACCCCCAACCCTGATGCCCAATTCCTGTTGAAGCAGGGTCCTACACAGAAGATGTCATGGCACTAGAGCATGTCGCCTGGGGCTCTGCTCTGGGCAGGAGTTGGAAATCCATGGAAGAGCTAAGAAGGAAGCAATAATAAATTTATCCGTCTGACTCGGCTGACTCTGAATCTGAAGGCCAGAAGCACTTCACCACACCTACTTGATTTAATTACAGGGCACTGCAATTAAATGTGCAGGCTGTTTTCGTACAGTAAGACAAAGGCAAATTCTCATGAAAAAGAAGAAGAGGGACAGTACTCATCTCCTTTAAGTGAGGGATATACATGCTGAAATATATACTTTTAAGAACACAGATCTTATTTAAAACAGTCTGTAACTGGCACTGGATGGAAAGCATTAAATGTACTAATTCTGACTCTTTTTTTTTTCCCCACAAGAGTCTATCTGTGTCAGTTTGTTACAGAAGTTAAAACAAAAAGATTTACTAGCTAAGTTCTCTAGCTGAAGATTTATTTTAATACCTGAAGATTTAATTTTATATCCAGAGTATTTATGTCTATGTGACTTTGGTCTGCCTAAGAAATCAAACATATTTATAGTAAAACATACAGCAAACTTGACAGTCTTTTCTGTCAAATAGACAGCTGGGATCTATTCTCAGCCTAAATTCATTCAGGGACATGGTTTCATGCCAGAAAAGAAAACGAGAGAAACATTAGGACTTTGATAAGAAGATCTTGGCAGAGGGTAGTGGGGAGAAATGTGGTGAAAATGCTTTGATGAGAACTCTCACTTTAGAGATACAGGTTGTAACCAGGAAGGGGAAAAAATGTTACAGGAAAACCTACAAAATACTGGAGAAAAAAATAGCCCACTCTGAAATACAACTGAAGGGAAACTAAATAGTCAGAAAGGCTTGGGTACACACCAAAGATATAAATAATACCAGAACAATAAGTGACAGAGAAGTCACGCTAAGCGAGAGACACTGGAAAGGAAAATAATCTATTTTAGAGGGAAAGAAAATGAGGTTACCTTCTGATCATGTTTCGGGTATACCAGATGGAAGGATAACATTTCTTCACCTTGGATCTGTATTTGCGGTTTAAGTCCTGTCCTGTTAAAGAGCAGCGATGATTTCCCACAATCACACCATCTGGATTTAACATTGGAACCACTTTGAAGACAAAAGTGTCCCGGAGCCGTTGAGCTTTGTCTGAATTGCCAAGAATGTAATCCAGAAATCCCTTCATTATCCAGGAACTGTTGGTTTCTCCTGGATGCACTCTTGCAGTTAGTATCACAGCCTTCCTTTTCGTGTCGTTGCCACTTTCAGGAGGGTTGGTGATAGTTAAGACATGCACTATGTTTCCTGCCAGGGAACGGCACAAGATACGAATCTTGCAGAATTTGGACCTCACTGGATCTTTAGAGATGTCCACCAGGTACTCCTGCAGGTTGGAGTAGGTGTAAGGATAGCAGTGGGCAAAATAGCAGGTGTCTCTGTCATGAGGAAACTGGAACGTCCAAGTGAGTGAGAAATACCGACGTCCACCTTCGCCCACATTGTTTTTATAATATTTGATTTCATTTCCTGTCCTTCGCCAGCCAACACTGTGCTTCTTAGCATCAAATTCTGAGTACAACAGCGGCCGCAAACCATGTTTATACAGGCTGTTACGCTTGGTAAAGTTGACAATGGTGAAGCGAAACGGCATCCCTGCCTGAGTATTGCTGACTTGGAAGTAGTACCACTGCGTGTGTCTGCTCGTGTAGAGGTCGGTGCGCAAGGTCAGCTGGTACTCAAAGTCATTACTGGTAGGCAAAAGAAGGCAAACAGTTGTGATGCTGGTTAGCACTGCAGCGTGATGCAATGTCAAGTAATGCAGGCTGCCATGAAGAAATACCCTGTGGTGAACCAGGTGCAAATCTTGCAGATTTATACTGTCATAAAGTCTACAAAGCTGCCAGGAAAAGGTGCCTACTTGCACTGAGTGTGTCAATAATGCAACTGCTGTCTTCCTTAGGACTTCTAATAATGACTAGGACTTCTAAAAATGTTCTCTACGCGACGTTTGAAAAGGAGGTGCTGAAGAAAAGCTGTGTGAATTTTGGTGGGTGATTACTACCTACAGAAATCATTCAGTGCTATAAAATGGCTATCAGGTCATTTCATGTGAAGGCTACCTGGAACAACTTCTGAAGCTTCTTCAGTTAGTGTAAAACAAATGACGAACCCAGAGAAACATAACCTGCTCAGAAACCAGTAGCACGCTGCAGGCAATAACAACTCAGATAATAACACTGTTGTAATAAATGGAGGAAAGATTATAAACTTACACTTTAACCACCTTCTGCAAATTCCCACTCTCGAACCGTGCTTCAAAGATGAGTGTGTTGTCCAGTTTCTGATGGAGGACCTGCTTCATGGGGCGGAGACCTCTCACTCGGGAATACATGAAGCAGGAGTCTGTGTTAGCTAGTGGAAGGAGTGGAACAAATGTCTTCAGTTTCAGCCTGAGCCATTTTAAGGAATACATGCAACTTTATGAAAATTCCTTCTAGAAACAAACAACTGCATGTAGCTGAGCTTCAACACATACTTTAGATAAGCATAAAAGAAATGACGTGGAAGGTTTTGTTGCCTATTCCCACTCAACTTTATGGATTTTGGCCAGCCTAAAATCTGACTGTCTTGGAGGTGCCTGTGTGTCTCTGTGTGAGCTTAGAGCAATTCATATTCTGCACTTAGGCAAAGCAACTGTGTTAGGTGGAAGGACTCGAAAGACTCAGCTCCTCCAGGTCTTTTCACCAGTCACACAGACAAGTTCTCTCCTCAGAAACTGTACGTAGCTGACAACTGTTGCCATCAGTTTATTTTTAAATCTCTATTGAAATCTTCTAGCCTAGAAGTAAAAAGATGACCCAGACCCAGCAGCAGTTAGTTTCATATTGTAAGTGATGTTTTCACATCACATTTAGCATGCAATTTGAGCCCAGATCTCCTTTTGCTCTGTTCTGCTACCTTTTCCACTGTTCTTCAGATGAGAGGCTCACAGAGGCATAACTCAACTTTTTACTACAACCTTCATTCCTGTTCATTAAAAACCAGAACTGCTAGAACAGCAAATTTTCTGGCTGGGAAGATATTTAGGTTCCAGAATACTCTTTGCATAATTTTATTGATAAAGGATCCTCTCTTTACAGAACCAAGGCAAGAATTACTTCTAACGCTTTTTTTGCTTTCTCTGCATTGATGCTCTACGTAGTGGCAAAGCTTTTGCCACCAAATTGTAGAAAAATGGAGTAATCAAAGCTTCTTGCTACCTCCAAACTGTACCCACAAAATAAGAGAAAGAAGACACATCTCCTCTGCTGAAAACCAGAAGCCCAGAGATCCTGCTGCAGAACTCAGCATCATGGTGCTGGTGATTCTGTCCTGACCCACAGAGCATGAGCTGTACTCTCCCGTAGCTGTAGAAGAGCTCTGACAATATGACTCAGAGAAGTTATGCAAAACTGAGATTTCTATATGGCATTTTTTCATTCACTGAATCACACAAAGGATGTCATATTCTGTGTTTTGTTCTTGGTTATTTAAGTTACTACAGATCCATAGGGTTTTTCATTAAAAGAATTGTTAAGTCTGCTGGTTGGGATACCCACTTGAATACTTACTTTCTGTTTAGCTGAAATCTATTCACAATTTCTCTACCCTCCACTTCCTGTTTAGGCTTAACATTAAGGCAGAAAAATGTTTCAGCAGTTATTCCAGTGAAACTGTTTGTGGAAACATCTGTATCAGACAAGTGCTATAGAATGAAATGCGTGAACAAAATCTGAGTTGTTTATCATGGTATTTTGTTTTTTTTTTTCACGAGGGTCACCACTGGATTGTTTTTTTCTCTCCTAAATTAGATTTTAGGAGGGCCTGCAGGAACTCAGCAGCAGGTAGTTCCTTGCATTGCAGCTCCTGTTGAAGTCAAATTCAGTAGGGATCAGGAGAGTGCAGCTGCTGCCTCCCTCAGGATGCGATGGCTCATGACATGCCAGTCAAAGTGTAGCACTCACATTTTAAATCTGCGTAAGGTGTCTGCCCTACCTACAGATGTCCTCTGTACAGAGGATGTTAGGGTTTTAAAAATTATGTTTACTGCTATATAGCTTAGATAGCAAAGCTACCAACCTGGAGGTTTCTGTCCCAGAAAGTGCGAAGTTACATTTTTAAAGATTGACAAGTAATGAATTGTAACAGAAATCACTGTCCTTGTTTTTAAAAGGTGGGATGCAGGGATTCAGAGTGTTCCTCTACACCTTGTACCTTACAGTAGGTTAGCAGGTCTAGTTGCAGAGGACAGAGGTTCTTTCCCAGCCACACAGCAGTTACCAGTTTTCCTGGTCAGCAGTATGACTTAATTCGGATGCAGGATTACCACATGGAGCAACCTACTAGTGATGGGTAATATTCTCATTCTGCAGAAATAGCAAATTTCCAGATAAAAATTGTTTCAAAATACTGGTACTTTTTAGCATATTGCAAGCCTTTACCAGGCGTGTTGGCCTCAACAATGATGTCAGCATCCTTTCAGTTTTGCACATCTGAAAATTTTGTGGCCACAGCTAGTTATCCTAGAACTGCAAAACTATTATTATCCCTTCTTACCTATGCACAAGTGGCCCAGGGCCAAAATCAACAACCACCAGAAGCTCCAAGTTCACTCAAGGCAATTGTATCAACTTAGTAAACACAGGGGGAAAAAAAACAACAACAAATAAACCTCTGTTAATCAACAGGTGACGGTGGAGTAGGGCAACCAACCCCCTCCATTTCTGTCCAATTAATCCTTGCCAGACTGTGGTGCCTGTAATCAAGCACTGATCCAGTCTGGTCAGGTTTTGTTTATAAGTCTTGGCTAAACATTTATTGCAGACAGGATAATAAAATTTCTCCCAACGCAGACTTTAGTGGTGATCCTGCAGTTATACAGCTCTCATCTTTTTTACTTTCTCTTTTTGGTTGGATGTTAAGTAATATTTCTCCACTCATATTTTATAAGCAACACATTTTAGCTGTTTCATGCTGTTATTCACTAGCAACAATGACTTGAACTGAGCTGGTCTTCTGAGTTTATTAACAGCATGAGCAAAACATATGGCTGATGAGACTGCTGTGTAACTAATTTTATTCCTTATCTATAGGAAAAGGATTTATTGCCAACTGCTTAAAAAAAAACAACAGAAAATCATATTGATTTCATTAGGCTTTGCATTAGGTTCATTAAGAAGATAAAATATTGGCATCAAAGAAGGTGCTTCATCTACCTACAGCTGACAGCAACGTTTCTCAGGGTGTTCTCACCTTCTTCTCCCAGATAAACCACAGTGCCCTTGTCAGGAGGTTGGTATGGCGGCATCATCTCCAAACCTGTTGGAGTGTACATTGGCTCAGGGGTAGTGGGTATCCAATCTGAAAAAGTGATACACAGATTAACTACGAGCAGGAAGATTGTATTAGAGTCTTCACAGTATGAAGAACACATTGGAAAGCAGTTCACTCTGTTTATTCTGGTTACACATAAGGGAATAGGGAGCCCCCTTTATGAACATATTTTTTTTGATCTGTGAACAAATCTCCACTATAACTCTAAATAAAAAGATGTATCAGTCTGTGCACGGGCTAACTTTTGCTGTGCAAACCTATCTCCATTCTTTGTACAGCTTGTTTGCCCTGCAATTACTCAGAATTCCTGTACTGCTCCCTACAAGCAGTACCATTTCTTAATGGTACCATTAAGAAAACTGATGCTCCAACTCCAGAGTGAAGTCACTGATTGCTGACTACAGAGACACTGCATAGCTACAATAAAGTGTCCCCCTGCAAACTGCAGGACATTCACCTGGCATGTCAAAGAACTGTTTGTTGAACCCTGACTGATGGTACACTGAGACAGTTGGCATTTCCTTCCTGAAATACTCACAGCAGTCTCATCTCATTCCATTGAAGATATTGGGATCTATTTTCTAGATAACAGAATAAAGTCATAGATGTCTCAGTCCCACCTCTGTGCATTTCTGATTTCTACTGATCACTTCCAAATCACAATTGTTTGTATTTATAAAGCACAGGAACTGGTCAAGTGTTCATCATCTCCTAATAGGTTTGCAGTATGACTTCTGTACAGACTGCATAAAAGCAGTTATTAGTTGGCATTCATATGCTTATGGTTATATAACCATATATGGTTATAACCATGGTTATAACATATGGTTATATATGGTTATATGACCATATACGGTTACATGGTTATGGTTATGGTGATGGCGATGGTTATAGAACCCTGAAAGCATGGACATTGCTAGTAACAGGCCATACAATTTGTACTGAGTTTGCAAGACCTTTTTGCTGAAGATTGTCAGGCTTAATCTGTCTGAACTTTTCTTCGTCTGTTTGCAGCTTTGTTTCACTTAGTTTAGCTGTGACAGTAATCTCTCTAACCAACCAGGTACATGGCTAATGTGCTTTACTACTGTTCATTTTTGCGTAGTATTTTGTGGGCTTATATAGACAACAGTAACAAGCAGTTACTCTGTGCACATCGAGATATTTGCAACTCCAACAGAATTATGTAGCATGCGAAATACAGGTCTGGTCCAATAGCAGACAAAAGCTTTGGGAAATACAGGCCTGGTCCAACAGGAGAGGCTTTGAGAAGTAGAGATATAGGATGTGGTACAGGAGTACTGTCACGGGACAATAACAGACATGGCACGAGTTTGGCACTGGAGACCTTATGGCTATAAACAGCTCTCCTGTTGTCACCTGAAGAAATGCAGACCTGGAGCTCGACAAAACTCATTTTAGGGGCAACAAAGAGAACAATGAAATAATATCTAACAAATGTATAGGATACCATATATACTAAATTCAGATCTAACACGGAGCTGCAGACCAACACAAAAGAGAAAGGTGTAAGAGCAAGCAATCAAACATATAAAAATGACCCCCAAAAGTCATTTGATTCCCAGAGTAAGGAAGAAGATATCATCAATATGAACATCATATTTCTCCCAGCGAAGGGCTCCAGAGGCTGACAGTTCACAACAAGCAACCCCTCCCCTCCACCAGAATGAAACCACTGACCTGAGGACCTAGAGGAGCAGTGGGAAGGGGAGCTGGAGAAGGATGTGAGTTAAGCATATGCATAACAATTTTAACTGCACTACTATTCTTTCTTCATCTGTAGCAATTAGATCTGAACTAACAATGGTTTCACTCTTAAGATTTGTTATACTAACAAGAAATTCTTGGCTGTATTTATATGTGAGGTGTGCCTCCCCTTTGCCCACAAGCAAGATTTTGAGCATACCACAGTAACTTACCAATGTGCTCAATTCTGTCCCTGATGACTTCACATTGGTTTGGCCAGTACACCTGGGAAAACTGACCTACAGGTGCTAAGTCACACGGATTCGGCAGCTCCTGAAGATGGGGAACCTCTGCCTCTGAATTAGATGGTAGCAGAATCTGTTTTGCCCTTGGAAAAAGATCAGCACAAACAGAATCTGTAAGAAAGTGAAAGAACCCTTACGTCAGTCTCTTTTGTTCTTTCAAGTGGAAACAGGCTGCACAGATTATCTACATGAAATTAACATAACTAAGCATGGCACAATAAACTTACATCCCAGTGAAACGTAAATGCAATGTTCTAGCCTATAAATCACACTGAATTTAAAAGTAGCATTGAATTAATTCATTAAACCACAGAGCAATGTAGCAAGAAATAGCTTACTTGGGTTCCTGCAGAAAATGATGGCACCTGTTATTATTACTGCTTTTATTACTAGCATATTACGGTAAGGTCTACAATCTCAATGCCTAAGCCAAAATCTGTACAGTGCAATATTGCACAAATACAGAACAAAGCTTACTCCTATAAAACTTATCACATGGTGTATTCAATAATGAGATAGTACTGGCTAGCATGACAGGAGAGGTAACAATCTGATGGTATCGAGAATTTTGTACATCTCCAGAGACATTTGGAAGAGGTGGGGGGAGCTTTTACTTGTCCACAAGGAACCCTGTCAAGTCATGAGAAGTCACTTGAATGAAAACATGATAGGCAGAGAAAGGGTTTTGATAAAAAACTAGTAGTTTGAAGATTCGGACTGGTACTGTGTGCTGACCACTACACTGGCCAAAGTTAATTACTTGTCTTTGCCGCAGGTATGAAAGATTCCCTTTCAAAGCTCTTCCTCTGTCCTTACTACTACCCACTTTGGACAGACCAAAAGACAGGAGTTTGGCTTCATGGAAATTTTATTTTTTTTAAATTTGTTTTGGGTATGAATCAGATACCAGCACCCACACGACTTATTTTACCAGAAACAAAATAATAATCAGCTTAGATCTGGTTTCTAGAACTACTTCTCACAACAAGCAAAAGAACACCATAACAAACAACAGCTCTTCATCTTAAGGATCTGTTTCCAAGCATAGATGATACTACATGTGAAACATACATAAACTAAAAGCAAAACTGCTGAACTCATCTTTAAACTCTAGTTAGCTCTTAACTTTAACGGATACCTGGCTACTAAAATACCAAATCAGTACTTGGTGATCAAGGGCATGCTGCGGGATGGGACCGAGATAATCACTCACCTAGGTCAAGAACCATAAAGTGTGACTAGACCTAGCTCCAATTTAATTTACAGCTTGACAGTTATATGTGTACCAATATCTCCTCCCTTCCCCTTTCTTACCCACAGTGGTCTTACAGGGAAAATGTAGGGAAATAACTGGAAGGGTTCTAACCTGTAAGAACTGCACACTGCTGACTATCTTCTGCCACAAAGGAGCTATGGGAGTCTTCATCCTAAAAAAAAAATAAAATACTAACATAAAATCAAAAGTCCATAGCAGGACAGCTTGCTCCTTCTTATTTTCAGAGAGAAGAGCTACCTCTGCTTTGGTGTACTTTATCAATGGCTTGAAAAATAATTGGGCCAAGTCTGCATAGTCATTTACAGTGCCATTATTCCTGGCTGCCTCTCACAGGAGACATGCTTTCACTTATCCTGTTTCCCCAGTGCCTCTCTTGTGCAGTACTCGTATTCATACTGTTGGGTGAAAAGGTAGAAGAGAAAACTAACATAAAACAAAAATGTTTGGTTTTCAGCTACATTAGCTAGCCATCTGATCCAGCTCATCATACAAGTCCGCTAACATAAGCACAGGAGAGGCAATGGAAACCAACAGCCGCAGTCCTTTTGGTGGCAACGCGGGTATATGCCACAATAATCCCAAAGCAATAATGACTAGGACAGGGAAATGAGGAACCTGACAATCAGTAAACAGAGGTTTAACACTTGGCAAAAATTAAACAGGAACCACTCTGCATCCAAGCTGCACACGGACCATGAAAAGCAATCAGCTATCCTGGGTTAAATTTGAAGCATATTGGCAAGGCAACACAGGGACAACAGCGTTTGCCCTCTGCTCTGTGCTTAACACAGTGTTTATTTCATGTTCTTTCAATCTAGCCCCCTTTCATTAACACCATATTCAATTAAAAAACAAATTTCCTTCCTGTAATATGAGCGTTGTTAACATCCAATCTATTTCACAGCTGGTAAAAATACTCAGCTTTATTTATTGCTGCCATTTACACTTACTGCAGCTGCAAATATGACATGTGATTTCTAAAACTCTGCTAGTCCCATAGCTGATCAAGGGCTTGATTTTTACAGGTGAAGAACTGCGAACAGTTCACAAACCAAAGCACAGATATAACTAACGTGGAGGAGGTTTTACTTTGCTGACGACTGCTGCCAGCAGTACGCGAACTCCTGGGGAGCTTAGGGCAGGGCTTTGCATAGCCCTACACCCAGCGGGGCGCTAACATTCGATTTGCAACCGCGCTCCGTGATGCGTTTCAGGTAGAAGCGGTCTGTTACTGGGGCTATTTACTGCCTTCCTTCCCTTTAGCCGTTTCTAAGCGCTCAGCACACGACTGATTTTATTTTAACTGTCGTCGATGTCACGGCAGCCCAACAGTCGCGACACAGCACAGCTCGGAGCGGCGGGGCCGGCCACCTCTGGAGCAGCCGTAGGACCCTTGGTACCCGTCCTCCACGCGAGCTGCCCTTGCCTGCTGCTGCTCCGCGCCTTCCGACATGCTCCCGGGGAGCGGCCGCCGCCTCCCACCCCCCCCACCCGCCGCTGCCGGCTCCCCGCAGGGCCGCGGCCGGGGCCCGGCCCGGGGGCGGCGCTTCCCCGGCGGCCTGGGCGAGCGAGGCCGCGCCGGGCCCGGGCGTCCCGCCCCGCTGCCGCTGCCATGGCAACCGCCCCGCTGCTCGCGAGAGTTCGGCGCGAGGGCGGCCCCGCGCTCCCCCGGCGTGCCCTAAGATGGCGGCGTCGTGTCCTCGCGTGGCGGTGGGCGGGTGGTGGTGTAACCCCCCCCCCCCCCCCCGAGGAGCCCATTCGGGCACCGCGCGGGGCTGTGCGTGGAAAAGGGCGGTTTTTGGGTAGTTACCCTCTGCCCTTCGCCTCAGGGGGCATAATGAGCGTGAAATATTGCAATAAAGTAAATTCAGTGTTTACACATCTCGTACGTGCATATCAACGAGTCAACAGCTTATGTCTCAGTCTCCTGTTAGCTGCAGTCCCTATAAAAGTCTCTGAGAAAGGAGATTTGAGCCATCATGTTTTCCTGCTTACGATGAGTGAAAACTGTGTTTAACATATGATAAGCACCTCTAGCGGTGCTACTGTGGGCACCAAGAAAACCACTGCAGCTTGGGCAAATAGCGGGAAAACTCGTGAAAGTAGCTTGAAAAATGATTCTCTTTTGTAGGCTGAAAAGTAATACTGACTGATCACTGTCCTGATACTTTCAGAACTGCTTTTTTTTCTGTCCGAAATTGCCAGATGAATGATTAGATTTACTTCCCTTGTATCAGCACCAGTCTCTGTAACCTAACCGCAACACAAACCAAATAAAATCAACCATGTGCTCTTACTTCAGTTACTGACTTTTATTTCTGTCACTGCCGTACCCATCACCGCGGTCAGAGCCATGTTGTGTCGGGTGCCATGTTTCACTGAGCATCCCCCGGAGAGGCAAGGAGGCAAGGCAGTGAGGGACAGGCAAGGAGGCAGGACAGGACAGAAGGCAGAACCTAGGACGGAAACTGTGCCATAAATCCATCCTGCCCACTGGGCAGCATCCTCTCTCACAATGAAACGAAATGTCCCCTCAACAAATGCGAGGTGCTGAGCTGGCAGTGCACAGCCTAAACCTTAGCTTGGGGTCTCCAGGAATTTTTGGGTACCTCCAGTGAGAAGTTACATGCTGTTATATTGTTTTGTGGGGAAAAGGTGTTGGCAGCAACTTGATTTAAAATGTCTTTAAGCTTTATTTTACAGATAATTTCTCCATCTCGGTGTTAATTTGTTCCTGAATGAATGAAGGATGCTAGGATTTCAGGATGAGTGCAATAAAGCTGTGTTTGATACTGGAGAAACCGTTTTTCACAAATAGTTCATTTGGTTTTAAAATGTCTGTGCTGTCCTTCCTTAACAGAGCTTTATTTGCATTTGCAAAATGGAGTGGTAGGTGCTTTTTTGAGATCCTTGTGTTCACTTTATGAGAAAGGTTTTTGTCGTGTATTCCTTTATGTTACTTTCTCTCCAGTGACACAATTGCCCCATAGTGCTTTGTGTTTGCAACTTCTTTCCCTAAAAATCATTTATCTCCAGAGGAACGGGGGAAAATGGGACTAACTTCCAAAGGTTTCTTTCGTCTGCTTTTACGAACATGGGAAGCAGCACGACCACAAGGTGGTAGCAGTCTGTAAGGAAGGGCGAGGAGATGCCGCTGAGGTTTGCTGACGGATCCGTGGGGCCAGATGCTGGCTGTGTGCTGTGCCATGGGGTGGAGCATTTGTAGGGTTCAAGCAGAGTTATTTTACATCCAGTTGCTGTTATCTTTAGTCATTTCACTTTGACCACTTTGAGCAATGGGCCATAACGCCTATGGTGTTGTATCTATGTGGGTTTGTTGGTCACCTGGGTCATAGCATCTTTCTTGTTAGCTGTACAGCCCCATAGGCTGGTGTCACAGGGCTTGGTCAAGGATGCCAAGCGCAAATTGGTTTCAAAATTGCCAGCTTAAGCTAGCATCTTGGTTTGTGTGCTGCCATGCCCAAGGCCCTGGCTGGCCGGTGCAGTCAATCTACTTTCTGTCTCTCATAACGGTATCCAGAATGGCATGGCCCCAGGTTGCACATTGCCTCCTGTGTATTCCTTCTGCCAGCTCAGATCAGTTCAGAGTAATGTAACGGGTTAACTTCATACTGCCTGTCTTTGTAAGAGATCAGACATCATTCAGCCTCCCAGGCTGACATAAAGTTCGCGTTGATAGAAGGTGACAGTAAAAACCCCATCATGTGCTCTGTCTGTTTTAACAGAAATGCAGTCATATGCCCACACGTGATCAAGATTAAATATGTGCTGCTGAGTGATCTGGCAGTGTGCAGAACCATATTAATGTGCATGAAACCACAGTTTCAGGAAAAAAAAAATCTTCTGTTGCTCCTGTTATGAGAGAAAAGAAGAGAAAGAGTAACCTCTGGCAGATTACTGGGGTAGACAACTCCAAGGATCATTTCGGCGCGGGTTAGAATCATCAGAAGAAATACATGAGGTTGTTCTGTAAATTATTTCACTGTGGATTCTGGGAGAGTTTAACCTTTCTTGATGCATGGGAATTAGGGGAAGGTGTGTGAGGTCTGGCAGCACCAACATATTTCCATTCTGTGTCTGCTCTACATCATACTTGAGTGAAGTTTTTGGATGTGAATAGGACTCAAAATAAAGGCAACATTCAAAGTACAACTTTATAATGTTAATTTAGCTTTGCAGTGAAGATAAGCCCTTGGGTGCCAAAATCTTGCTGCATTCCTATGTACAAATGCTAGTTGTGCTGTGAATAGCAACAGTTTCATTTAGACATGTCGTGCTCAGACTGAATGCTCAGACACTGCAGCACGCAGCTTAAATCTTGTAAAGAAAAAAAATGTGTCAGTACTAGTAGGGACTTGCATTCATTGTCATTTGCTTAGTGAGAGCCATAACCCGTAGCCTAAGCTGTTGTTTCCTCCATGGAGCCCAGCTTTACTCTTGTGCAAGTCTTTCCCTTCAGTGCTAATGATTTAATCACCCATTCATTGCTCAGTAAGACCCTGTCCCTGGAGGCAAAGAAGTGAAAAAATGTCAGTTCATGTTGCACAAGATGAAATCATGATTTGTATTAGGTCTGTTTCACCTGGTGCTGCAAACCTGCACAGATGCTTTAAATTTCTCTTGTTTTAAGTGGCGCTATACTTCGTGGTACAGTGCAATGTGGTTATGTTAAACATGGTGCAGAGGAGTTTCAAAATAACTCATGTCCTGAATTGACCCAATTCCCTTCATACTTGTTTTTCCTTGGCCATAGTATGGTTTACAAAGTGATAAAATGCTGAACTGAAGATAGCTGCCCAATTTGTTTTTCTCATACAATTGTTGATATGTTTTTCTAGTTCTGCATGACTTAATTTCCATGTTTTCCTTTTATTCCACAATTCTCAAATGTGTACACTCGCATTTAACAGAAACTAAACTGGTTAAGAATACATATGCCAGCCACTTTTAGCTAATTAAAAATTACGCACTCTCTAGTTATTGTGCAGCTTGCTCACTTACAGGATTTAGCAAATCTCTATGAATTTTTACAGGTATTTGAGAAGGTCTTAGTCGACCAATCTCCATTAAATCTGTTTGTTTCCTCTTTCTTCTTTACAGTTCTTTCCAGATATTTTTTTGTCTCAGGCTGCCTCAGGAGAGTCACGTCACCAGCTTCCAGTACTGTTTTTTGTGTTTGTGCTCAATTTTATTTATTTATTTTTCTTTCTTTCTTTCTTTTTCTTCCAGCTCCATCTCTAATAAGTCTCCTGAGCTTTCTTTGAAAATTTCATCTGCAACTCCAAATAAACCCTTCTGTATCTCTGATGCTTCTATTTTGATTAAAAAGCCAAGTGACTTTGTTCTAAAGATTGAACAAATTACTTTTGAAGATACGTGGAGACAGGTACTCAACACACACCTGAACTCAAACCTGGTGTACAGAAAAGTAAACGCATTATTTTAAGCTTTTTTTCTGCCTTCATTAACAAATTGTTCTGAAACTGTTGTAATGGTTAAGTTCCTTCTTGTGTTTACTGAGTAAAAATGAGTTCTGTACAATTTTTCATTAGAGAGGGTATGTTTCTTTCCTCTTCCACTCCCCTCAAATCCTCTGGTTCTTGTATATATATATAAAAGTTTTCCCACATTCTTGGGAAATATTTCTAATATTTTTGTTACTTCATTCTCGTTCAAAGACTTGGCTGAAACTCTTGAGACGTTGAAACAACCTGACATCACCCAAAAAGAAACCTGAAATGTCATGGTACAAGCTTGGCCTTGGAAAGTCAGAAAGTTTGTGAACAACAGTATACGCCCATTTTTAATACAAGTTCTTGCCCAAATCATGTCACTGTGTTCCAGTATAACCCCTTGAGAGAAATGGGCGATTGGTGAGAACCCTGTGAAAATGGTAGGGAAGAAAAATAAAGAAAGAAAGAAAACGGGCAAAGACCATGGACTGATCTTACTGCTCTTGCACACATTCTCCAGGGACAGGGAGTGTCTTATTATATGGTCATACAGTGCTTAGCACAGCATGGCTTTGAACCCTGCTAAGGGTTTTTGGATGTTTTTGAATACCAGTCAAAACTATGCTGTTTAACTGACGGTTATTGTAGTCCTTTGAGAATTTGGCTTGTTCCCACAGGTTTTATTTTTGTCTGCGTTCCCCAGCTACGTATTGGTGTGACTGTTGCTGTCACTATTGTACCAGGATGGATCCTCACTGAATTCAGGACTACTTTATTTTTGGATTCAGAGTGTGATGCTCACCTCCCATCATGTGTGCGTGGCTGTGTCTGAGCGAGGCACCTTGGCTTTCCTCCTCAGTCCACAGAGGCTGGTCAGTATGGCTGAGCCATCTCATGACGAAAGAGATACCTGCATTTGGTGACACAGGAATTTCCTAAACTCAGGTGGCTTTATTAGCCAGATCCCCCTTGTCAGCTGTGCTACACATACTTGAAACTGGGAGAGACGAATTCCATCCTGACCTCTACCATGCTGCTGCTGTCACTTGGCACAGAAAGCTGGTGTGTGGATGGATGCTGCCTAACCTGGCCCCAGGCAGAGCCCTGGGGGCTGCGAGCCCAGCCCAGCAAAGGGGCTGTTGTCCGTTTCTCCCCAGTCTGTGAGTCCCTAACCAGGCCCGCAGACTTGGCCGCATCTGGGGCAGAGCATGAACTCCAGAGCGCACAACAATCCCTCTTCCCCTCGGTCACACCTTCTCTCCCACCCTGTCCTGCCCTTCTCCTTGGCTCGTATCTGCTGCAGTCCCCAGCGCTGTGCCTGTGCCTGCACAGGCTTCTGCCCATGCTGCCAGTTCATTTGCTGGTTTCACTGTGGGTTTTTTTTTCGTTTTTTTTTTTTTTTTATTTTATTTTTTCATTTTTTTCCTGGATATTTCTAGTTTCTTTCTAACTACTGGGGTCGAAGAAGTATGAGAAATTCCTTCCTCAGCTTTTGAATTAGCTTAAAGCATAAGACGAGTGGCATTGGGTCAGCCCAAGGGTTCACAGCTTCTGATGGCTGCCAATAGTCAATGCCAGGGAAAAATGCAGGGTAAGCGATGGTGGTGCTTCCAGCCTGCAGAGGTCTGGCTCAAGGGCTTTTTAAGTCAGAGAAATTGTCTTTGAACCTAAATAAATGAACTTTGACAAACAAGACAGCAGCACGGCGGTGGGGCTGAGGTTGGCATGTCTAATCCTTCCTCTCCCTTCCTTGCTCTTGACTGAACATTGCTGGCTCTCTCAGGCTTCTGTGGCTGTTTTACTTGGGGGTTACTTACAGGAAATGACTCTATTACTTCTGATTAAAAAAAATAAACTTTTTTTTTTTTTTTTTTCTCCAGAGCTATAACTTCATAGAAATTGGCTGTAGTCATAGAGTAAAGAAGCAGTTAATGAAAGTGCTGCAGTATGCGGTGATAAGGCCCCTGTGGCATGCCTGCGGTCACAGGGCTGATGCATCTCCATCGTGGTACAGGGACAGTGAGTTTGAGACTTGCACTAAAGATTGTTTCCAATTTGATACTCATTCATCCAGGGCATGGACTCGCTGAGATAACCGGGCTCTGAAGAACCTTGTAACAAGAACTTCTTTACTGAAAGGGTTGTTAGGCATTGGAATGGGCTGCCCAGAGAAGTGGTTGAGTCACCATCCCTGGAGGTCTTTAAAAGACGTTTAGATTTAGAGCTGAGTGATATGGTTTAGTGGAGGACTTGTTAGTATTAGGTCAGAGGTTGGACTTGGTGATCTTGGAGGTCTCTTCCAACCTAGATGATTCTGTGACTCTGTGATTAGGAAGCCCTCTGAAAGGTGCAGTCAGAAGTCAGCTCAGAGAGTACACCCCCAAGTTGTAACGTACAAGCTGATCAGAAGAAACAGTGCAACACCAGAAACAGTGACCAACTTTACAAACTGGCACAGAAATGGGGGAGGTGGTGGGAAAGGCTGATGGGGAAAGATTTTCTGGGGTGGGAAAAGTTTAGACACCTCTTTTATGAAAGGAAAGATATACAGACAGTATATGCTTACTGATGGCAAGCTCTGATCCTACAGCACTGCATCAAGAAACCAGAGCATTTAGAGACCAGCTGTCCTAAATGAGTACAGCTTTAAGGAACATGAGCCTGAATTTGTTTCCACAGTATGCAGTGACAGCCTAAAACCAAACTCTTTTGAAGTGATCCCATTGGTTTTCAGTCTGCTTTCCTATCTGACTCAATCTGAGAATGTCACCAAGTGGTCCCCCGGTGGAATGGCGAAAACATTATTTTGCTATGAATTCTTGTACCTGCTGTATTTCTAATGTACTGTCCTTAACGTGGGCTGTCATATGCTGCTGCTCAAGAGCATGGGAAATCTTCTGTTACGCTGTTTTATTTCTTTATGCAAGCATTCTCTGTCTCTAGAATGTATGAAATACTCAACATCCCTCAGGTGATTTCTGAAATAGCACACAGGTGTACTTTGTAGCTCCCATGTCCTGGAGCCAGCTCCAGGCAAAGCTGGAACAGCAGTGCGGTGCTGTGCAGAGATTGCAGTTCGGACCTAGAGAACAGTACAGCAGTTCCACTAGTGACTCCATCCCTCCTCAAGGAAAATTAGCTGGCCAGGCTGCTTTGCTAAGACATTTGACTGTTTCCCAGTCCAGAGCTATTTTTGTTGGGCATTAACTCTGCAATCTTTACACCCAGTTCTGTTGTACAATGCAGATATGCTCTGTTGCCTGTTTCTGCACTAAATGGATCCGTGGTATAACAGACAACATGACAAATGTTAACCCAGCAGAGGTTATTTTGGTCTGTCTGTTGTGAAATAGTTGTACCCAGATTAGGACAATGCGGAGTAGATCTGGTGACACCTAATAAGTCAAGAAGATCCAGAGCTGGTGGGGTAAATCAGCACATCAGATTTATGATGTGGAAAGAAATAGTTCAATAATGTTCCTACTTCTAAGATGAAAGCAAAGCTCCTTGACTCGGAGAAATGACAACAGCTCAGATAAAGTAGGACTAGGAAAGCGATGAAACCACTGCTTTAACCACTAGCTTTAAGCTAACTGGCATGAATGCTGGGGAAATATGGACTGCAAAATGCTGCTGGGAAGCTATATAAATTCACCATAGTTTCATGCTTCAGGCAGCTGAAACACTTGTAATCCAGAAAGTGGTATGTATGAAGCAAGTTCCTGCTCTTCAGGTGGGCTCGTGGACTTTCATAGACCACCTCCAATCTTGGATGATGTCTTTTATCTTTTTCCAGTAAGCTTCCAATTGAGCTATTTTTCTAATGGAGTGTGAGTTCCTGCCCATCAGATTAAAGCACAGTGACAAACATCTTGCTTGCCTTGGTTGTTTTTCATGGTTCAGAACTATTTAGAAATAGTTCATGGAGTCCCTGGGGGCTACAGACCACAGGCTAAAAATCACTTAATCATTCTCTTTTTCCCGGTGCCATGCAGATTCCTAGGACACAGCATCTCTTTCAGCAGAAAGACCAGAGTGATACATCTACAAATGCAGTAGTAGCTCATTGGAGGCAGAAGGCATGTTTTTTAGGCCAGATCATTGGGGAGTGTATGGCAAAAGGAACCTGGTAGAGAACAAAAGGACTAAGTGATACTTAGTGTATGATACTGAATTATTTTTTGTTCATTTATTTTTGCATTTGAAACTTTTCTTTGGGTGGTAGGGTGAGGTGATGTAAGGTAAGGTGAGGTAATTGAGTTTATAGGGTAGAAAATACTGGTTAGATTTACTCTCCTGTGGCTAGTTTTATTTTGACTTGTCATTAGGAACAGTCTGTGGCTGTTTCTTTCTTCTTCAATTGTATTTTTAACTTCTGGCAAAGTCACGCAGTCTTGCAGATACTTATATTTATAGACGTTAGAAAACAAAATAAATAAAAATAAGCTATTTGTATCTCTGTGCTTCTGTCATTCAAAGTCATGCCTGTGACTTCCACTGACCTAAACAGGACAAAACAGCTGTTTTTTTTTAAAACTATGGAGAGCTCTGACAATACTTGATAGTGCTAAAGATATGAAAGATACGATGTATTTCCCCCAAAGCCCCCTGCCTTTGCTTCCAGTAAGAGTAAGTTCTTATTTATGGGACAGCTGTGATGAGATGAAACCCGTGCCATAAGACAGGTCTTCTTCAAGTTAGTCTGTACCAGCAGCTGGCCTTTACTGTAGAAGGAATCACTGCTTCTGTTTAGTGATAATTTATTCTGAGATACACCTGCATCATTGTGGATGAGTGTCCCAGCCACCCTGTCCTGCTCCTGGCCCCAGACACCACGGTGTTGGTCCCCTGGCACACAGTGGGGTGAGCCGTGGGAGGTAGCGGTGCTGCCTACACTCCACATCCAGAGGTCAGGTGTCACTAAACCCACGGTTCCTCTTCCATCAGCTTTTGAAAACTCTCTGAATGTCTCTGAGGAAGAGGAACTTCCTTGTGTTTCGGTGCTAGTAACAGGAGGCTCTGTGTGAGGATGCAGCATGCTATCACCTGCCAGCTGAGGCTTTGCAAGCCAACTGTTGTGCTGTGGGGCAGTTCTGGCAGCTCTCCTTTCCTCACTTCCAGCTGCACTTGTGGGGTAACAGACAAACAGCTGAAGGCTGGAAGATGGCAAAGGGTAGTGGGATGGGTTAGTGATGCTCTCATCACTGGGGTCGTCTTTCCCTGGCACAGCCTCACTCGGAACAACGTCGCACTGAGGCCTGAGAAACAAGCTTGGCCTGATGAGGCTCTGTCAGAGTTTGTAGCTTTTAACAGCCTCTTAAAGAATACCATTGTTGTAAGAGAAGTTTTCTGGCATTTGTGGATTTAAAAATTCCAATAAAAGTAAGTGGGAAAACATACCGAAGTCACCCTTATTTTCTGTATTTATAGCTCCAGTTCTCACAATACGCCACAGATATTGCTGTCTAACCATACAAGGCTGTGTCCTCAGTAAGAACATCTCTGTGTTAAGAAAATTGCCCTTGAATTTGGCATGGCCAGGACTTGAGTGCTCAGCATAGTATATGTGTGTGTGAACAGTGCACAGTGACCCTTGAAAGAACAGCAGACAGAACTAGTACAAGCACATGGGGAGCCCCAGGAGAGCAGGACATGTTTGCCAGCCACTGTCATCATCCTCCAAAAGGAGCTTAAAGGAGGCAGTTATGTACAGTGGATGGGGAACAAGAGCTGAAGAAGGTGTCCACTCACATCATTGCAGCCTTGTAGCCTCCAGCACTGGAACAAAAGTCATACCAGGTCAGTCCCAGGCTTTGCTTACAGATATTGACAGCAAATTCAAGAGGTGTTTTTGCTTCTGCAGCTGGACTTTGCTCTGAAGGAATAGGGGTGTTCTTCACCTTCTTCTTATTTAAGCTGTATTTGCTATAAATGAATTATTAGTGCCTTTCTGATTTGATCCTCACAGAAATCTGCATTTCTCCCTCTGATTCTGCTGTCTTAGATGTGGACACTGCCTTGGACACCTTTACCCCATCTTAAGCACCCACGGTTTGTCCTATATATGTCTTACCACCCTTTCCGAGGCAGTAAATCCCCACCACAGCCTTGGTTTAGGTAATGCGATGTGTTATATGAAATGGTCTTCTGGTTTGCCATAGCTGACTGAAAGGTTAAAACAACAAACTACTTTGTCCTCTCTAAATTGTTCCTTCTTGCTGGTTACCTCACGGAAGCTAGGACCATTGCATCTCTTTTCATACTAAAGATCGAAACCCCATTGTTTCAATGAGTTTAGCTGGATTTTACTGCTGTGGTCAGCTGCTGGGCCTTGGGAGAGCCCAAGGATGATGCTGTGAGAGGTGGTGCTTTGAACAGGAAATGTGGAAAAAAGACTGCTTGCTGGGAGAAAACGGAGTTCCTTGAAGCGGGGCACACAATGACACCTGAACTTCTAAGGCCCCAGAAAATGGCCTTGCAATGGGTTAAATAAGTGTCTGGGAACTCAAGGCTCAAGGTCAGTTTTCAGCAGCAGAGGTTCTGACCCTGTGTGCAGGGGAAGGTCATGAAGCATTTATCTTTTATCTTGATACTACTGGAAGGATGCAGTAATTATTTTATCTGCCCACAGGAACTTTACTAACCCAACTTCCGTAACTTATACTAATTACCACCATGTCCTACCTGAATACTTGGAACAGAGGTTTTAAGTAACACAGACATAAAAACAAACAAACAGCAACAATAACAACAAAACAACTTCCATCTAACACTTATTGCAGTGAATTGTAACTATATTTAAAGGTAGAATATCTCCTGACCTCTCTAGCTGAGGAAGGATTTAAAGCTTTTAATATTCTTTGAGCAATATTCTTTGAATCGTAACATGGAACCCATCATTTGCTGTTGAGTGTAACTAGCCAAACAATGAATGACCACAACATCCTCTGCTTTGGGGCACCAAGAATATGAGAAGTAGGAAAACTTTTCTTTTGCCAGCATACTACTGTCTCTTCCAAGGCAAACATCAAGGAAACTTGCAGTTGACAAGTGACAGCAAGCAAAATTACCTTTTTTTTTTTTATGTTGTATTCTGAGAAACACGAAAGGAGTCACTTCTATTTATTTCTTTATTTGATTTGAACAGACTTACTATGTGAACTCCTTGCCTAAGGGTTCTGTGGGTCGTAAAGGTTTCTGTAGGTTCAGAAAGTGTCTGGACTGAGTTGTGAAGGAAAAATATACTAAGTGCTATGAAACACAAGGACATCAACTCTGGCTCAGGATGTCCTGGCGTGTAAATCACTGGAAGCTCCATGATCATGTTAGTGCTATACTGCTACACGTTGCCACCTTCTTGTATCTTCTCCTTTGCATCCATTACTGGCCACAGCTGGAGACAGAATATTGGGCTGGAGGGATCTTTTGTCTGATTTGGTGGAGACACTTCTGTTATGCTTTTCTGATGTTTCTGATAGAAGATGGACATACAGAAGACAGCAACAAGAAGACTTGTTCCATAACAACAAGCTAGAAATTTTGCAGGGCCTATGTCAGAGTGATACTGTTATAATGTACGTGCTAATCTCCATTTTCCTGAAGACTTTTGGTGTGCATCTGTAGGGACATAAAAGCTATCATATCTAAGCACAGCTCTTGCTCATGGGCTCCCACCAGTGCACCAATGAGTAAGGATGGGTGACAGACTGTCAGAGCCACCTGGGATCATCCTGTGTGTCTCTGGCTTGAAAACTTCTATAGTGGTCCTGCACAAGAGCACTGAACTGCCTGAGCGACAGATGTAAGCCAGAACATATATATCTTCATCCCCCGTTATGCACCCTTGATTTGATGATCTACAAGGCACAGATCACATGGAAAATTGTTTCTGAGGTTCTTTATTTCCTCTGTCAGAAATGAGCAATGTGATTCTTATCTGAAATTCTCAAACAGCAGTTTCTAGCCACCGGATCTGATTTTACTTTTGCTGCTTGGAAGAAAACCTCCTTTTTTATCTGAAACTTCTTCCTATGAACACATTGCCAGGTCTGACCAAATGGCCTTTTAACCATCTTTTTAGTAAACCAAACAAGGGTTATGGATCCATGATAGAAAGTAATGAAGCCATTTCAGGTTACTAAATACTACTCAGCAGCTGAACTGCAGTGATGGGTTGTGTGCATGCTCTGAGCTTGCTGCAAGAAGAAAGGATAAATGCAAGCATAAACCACCATAAACTGTTTTTTATTGGGCAATTGGAGCAGCCAAAGAGGTCACCTTCTCTAACTCAGTCCATGAACAGTAACTTTTGGAGCTACAGCAACTCCCTTGCTTTGAGCGTGTAGCTGAGCGCTGAGCTAGTTTACCCTCTGTGTGTGCGTATTCTGTGTCTCATCACAAATCTCGAGGGACTAAAGGGGCCCTGGAGACAGATTTATCTTCTCGTTTTTAAACAGTGTCAAAATGAAGATGCATAAAGGGCACTGAATGGCTTTTGTACTGTAGTGTAGCTCCCAGCCACAGTTCCAGTTTTGCAGCAAACCAGGAGATTTGCACTATTGGGACCACTCGGGACCTTTATTTGGTGCTCAGAGAGAAATTCCAGGCAGTCTCCACAGTTTGACTTTTCTCAGTCCTTCAAAAGAAGTGATTTAAAATTTGCTCTGTAATTAAATTATTATAACTAGCAGCAATTTCCTCCTGTTTGCAATTTAGTTCATATTAAATTTGTCTCCATCATTTTTGTCTGCATAAACTTGGGAATCTTGTTTTTAATTGACTAATTTAGATAGATCAAGAGAGAGGGTTCTTCTGGGAGTAGGCACCCGAAGGCTCCAAACTTCTCATCTTGAATCACCATATCAGCCCAGGCCAGGGTAGTGAGGATAAGGAAATTGTTCCTTCTGTAGGGTTTATCAAGAATATCTTGGCATTAGCATAGCTCTATATTCAGGCTAAACACTGCTTGAAATTCTTGTGAAAGCAGAATTTATATAGAGAGATATGGAGAGGCTACGTGTGCGAAGGATATAAAACCATAGCACTTTTTCAGTGAGGTAATTCAGTGATTTGCAGTGGGTTGGTTTTTATTTCTGGAGCCTGACCTGAACCAAAGCCTGTGGAAGTCAGTGGAAAAGCTCCCAAGAGACTTCTGGCTTTAAGTCAAGGAATTAACTTGTATGTCTTAGTGCCGTAGGATATTATTGAACTAAAGAGCTTATTAAGATTAAAAATGGGATTAGGCATTAACAGGAAAGTATGCAAAGAGGTTACATGACTGGGATAAAGCTGCAAAGCTTTATTCTGCCTTTCAGCGAAATGGTCCCAGAATGTAGCCAAGGAAAAATAATTGCACATCATAGTATTAGGCACAATGAGGTGTATCTTATATCTTCCAAAGTGGAGAAATCTAGCACTAAAGGTAGGATGTGGAACTAAAATCCCGCAGGTTTATTCCAAGTAACAGTTCTTGCTCATCAGTGCAATGAAAATGTCTCATGCAACTTGGTGCTGCTTCTTTTGAGCCTTGCATTTTTGCTTTTTATTTTTTCTGAATGAGCTTTTCTCCCTTAGCTCCTAGGAAATCAGCAAAGGACTCCCAGTACTGCGGGGAAGAACCCTTCAGAATGGGCAGACACTGGAGGAAAGAGGGGCAGGGAGGGAGACGGAGAGGGGGAGCAGCGAGCACAGCGCTGGCGGCTGATGTGTGGGGATGAGACCCCACACCTCAGCTTGACGGAGGCTTGCTTTGGGCTGCTGCTTACTGTAGGTATGACTGCAGCATGCTTCCTTAGCTCATGGTGAAGGGGGGGCCACGGGCACTCGGGTGGCTCTCCCTCTCCTGCAGCGGTGCCTGGGCAGCGGGCGGTGGCGGCGGCCATTTGGTGCCTGCAAAAGGTCATGGGCAGGCACAGCCGCCTCTCCCTGAGGGCTCGCTCGTGTACATCTGAGACAATGGCTCCTGTTTTTCTTTCTTTCTTTCTTTTTTTCTTTTGGTCTTTTTTTTTTTTCTTATTTTATTTTTATTTTTTGTTTCCATAGAAATAATGAATCCTGACAGGTAACAGGGAGCAGTGGTGAAAGCTCATCTCCAACATTTTTCTTACATCATATGAATGTCTTTCATTTCTCTACTGGTCTATTTATGTCTTGTTATCGGAAGCTTACAGATGGCTGCTAAACAGAGCTACCTGTGTATTTAGCTTTGCTATTGTAATGACAGCATACATTTGGCTGAAGAGTGTGGCTGGAAGAGTGGCTGAGGAGTGGCTGGAAAGTTGCCTGCTAAAAAAGGACCTGGGTGTGCTGCACATGAGCCAGCAGTGTGCCCAGGTGGCCAAGACAGCCAATGGCATCCTGGCTTGTATCAGAAATAGTGTGGCCAGCAGGACTAGGGAAGTGGTTGTCTCCTTGTACACGGCACCGGTGAGACTGTACCTCAAATATTGTGCTCAGCTTTGGGCCCCTCACTACAAGGAGGATATCGAGCGGCTCAAACATGTGAAGAGAAGAGCCATGAAGCTGGTGAGTGGACTAGAAAACAATAGTTGTGAGGAGACTGAGGGAAGTGGTGGTGTTTATTGTGGAGAAAGGAGGCTGAGGGGAGACCTCATCGCTGTCTACAACTACCTGAAAGGAGATTGCAGTGAGGAGGGTGTTGGTCACTTTTCTCCGGTGGCAAGTGATAGGATGCGAGGAAATAGTCTCCAGTTGTGCCATGGGAGGTTTAGGTTGGATATTAGGAATAATTTCTTTACAGAGAGGGTGGTCAAGCACTGGAATGGGCTGCCCAGGGAAGTCACAGTCCCTGGAGGTTTTACAAGTTGTGTGGACATGGCACTAAGGGGCATGGTGTAGTGATGGGAGTCAGTAGGTCAGGCTGATGGTTGGACTTGATGATCTTGAAGGTCTTTTCCAACCTAGACTATTCTATGATTCTATTTCATATGAAAAACAAACTTAGACTCTCTGTACATCACTATTGCATAGCTTGCAAGAAAGCCATAATGGTGATGGCCAGAGAGACTGCCCTGCCTCCTGCTGGAGTTACAGCTGATCCATACCAGATGTTCTCTGCAGGGGATTCTTGGATGCTTTTTACAGTCCCATTGCAAATGTCCTGAGTAACAGAGCCCTCCCACTTCCCATGGGACAAGAGACCAGCTTTCCCAAGGAAGGCATTTTTTAAGACTTCCTGATAACATCTACTTAAAATTTTGCTTATTATGTTCAGATAGGTTTTCCCTTGGGCCATCCTAGGTAACATTTGTCCTCCTTCATTATCTACTTACAGAGGGGAATCACAACTCCACTTGTTTTTTTTTTTTAGGGGGCTGCGCATGCTGGAGCAAATTCCCTGCTCTCTGTAGAGTCCTTACAACTCCATTCCCTCATCTTTCTATCTGTATGTTTCTTTACTCTCCCTCCCCTTTTCACATTAGCTTGAAATGCTTAACAGTTTATCGGCCTCTGTCCTCAAAATGCCTGGGCCTGAATGCAGCTTTCTGCTTGAGGATGCTACAGTGTTAAGCTCCTCTCGGGATTTTCATAACATAGCTCCTTGTGGTGCTATTTCTGTACACACAGTCTTAGCCCAGAATTGCTTTGTTTGCTTACCATATTTGATTCCAATTGCCGACTTGTTTTTCCCTTGCTCTTGTTTGGGCCTGGTGCTTACCAGAACTTCTGATCTGTGTTTGAAAGGTCTGTTCCCTGATGCTTGTATCTGTGTGTTCCCCATCCTGACTGTTTGTGTGACCTAGTCATATTACTGGCATTTTCAGGACCCTTGTCCTGCATCTCCACAGCCCCCCCTTGCTACTGAAGTTTGGTATCCAGGGGCTGAAATATCACACTGGTTTGGAGATCAGGCTTAATACTAACTCATTAATTCCCAGTGATGCATTTACAAATTGTCTAACATGGAAAGACCTCGATCCCAGTGCGGGTTTCTTGTAAAACTTCAACTGTTAACACCAGATTTAACACTCTTTGTTGTTTCTCATGTTGTTGGCTTGAGGCTGTTTTTCTTCCTTTATTCTCAGGCCTGCAGCCCCACTGGTGCAGACAGATGCAAGCTTGCTACGCCTGTGCCAGCAGCTGCCTGGATGGTAAGGTGTACAGGATGTCTGCTGGGCAGGTTCAAGATGACTGGTATCCAGCTAGCTTGTGAGATGAGCAGAAAGAGCTTGCCTTCTCTTTGTGCCTGGAGAAACCAACGTGGGGTTTTGTGGAAGCAATGCGTGTTTGTGCTTGAGGTCGCTTGGGAACCCCTGTGTGACTGAGGAACTGGCCCTGTCTCCTATCTGCCTATAACCTGCTGTGTCCCTCTTCACCCCCTGTAAGCCTGCATAGATCACACTTCCAAGAGATGTTTGCTAACAGCTTACGTTGGAAAGGGTGTTAACAGTCCAGGGATCTCCATCCTTTGCTCCTTCTAATGTTTCAGTCCTCACCAGAGGTAGGGGGAAACAAAACACAGGCTATTGAGATCTTCATATGGGTCTTTTCCTAGTAACACAAGGTACCTGGCTGTGGTGGGCTGCTGTTGGAGCTGATTTAGACTGTCCCTACCTGGGGAACATCTGCTCATATTCTTGAAGAAATCCTTCTTTCCTATGCACATTTCTTATGCTCACTGCTGTCTGAACCAAGCTCTGCTGCCAGTGCTCCCCTGGCTAAAGTCACACTCTTAACAGGATAATGAAATTCATCTCTTTGTGCTCTCTGGTCTACCATCAGGACCAGCTGGTGTATGTTGCATACATGCTGGTGATTATGATACTCATTCACCCTGTTTACAGCTTCGGAAGTGTGGGAGAGACCCTCAGAAAAATGCTGGAGACAAGGAAGTGTTTGCAAATGCCTGAAGGCAATGAGCCTTCATAGTGGAAGTATCAGTTTCACCCAGCGGGGCTAGCAAGGGGCAAAAATCCACCACAGGGATTTTTGTGCTAGACTCCAGGAAAGGGAAGCACGTAAAAAATAGGACTGCTTTTTAAAGATAAGCTAAATGTTGCCACTGGTAGATTAAAATCCTGTGTGCTCCCAGTATAGGAACTTCAGCTCTCCCCAACCTACTACAGGTGGTTGGCAGATGGTGTGGAGAAGCCTGGGAGCTCTAAGTGCTCACTGCCTTGGGCAGGCAGGACAACCTCTGGAGGTGGACAACATCAGTGCACTAAGCTTTAACAGCTTTAACAGCTCTCTCTTTTTTTTTTTTTTTTTTAAGAGCCCTGCTTTAACAACCCTCATTGTTCCTCAGATGTCCGAGCTGAGGCCTTTAATCTTACCATCTGAGCGAGATCAGATTGAGAGAGGGTGAGACTCACTAATGAGTAGCTGCAACCAAAAGCAAGGACAGCTGTATTTTGAACACCAAGACACAATGTTAAGAACTCTCAAAAATCAGGTACAGGAGACATCAAAGTAGTGAGAACATTAATTTTTCTAGCTCTCAGAATCCCAATTATGAAATAAAAAAATATCCCCCACAACACACAAGGATATTGTCAGAATACATTTTTCAGTGTACCACGCCATCTTGATCAATACCATAGGAAAATGAGATAGTGGCTTGATACTGAGGTACTGGTTTGCAAATTGTTAAATTGTTGTAGGATGGGATCTTGCAATGAGCATCTTCAGGTCTGAAGAACCCAGCTCACATTGAAGATTTTTTTTTTTTAATTGGTATTCCTGAGGTGATTTAGATACTTTGTGGGAGGAAAAGCAATACACACGTTCCTAGCTTTTCCCAAGGTTAATGCTTCTTTTTTTTTCCAGACGTTTGAGTTTATTTAACTGTTTCACTAGAGACAGAAACAGAGGTCAGCGAGGATAGGACTCATCTTTGAGGGCACTCTTGGTGTGATACAGAATTTTCCAAGCTAAAGCTAAACGTGGCTTTAAAGTCGGGACTGTTAAATAGCAGTAACCACATGAAAGGAAGTTTCCCTGGCTTTCAAAGTGTTGTTAGGAAAGGATTTATTAAAAAAAATAAAATAATTAAGTCTCCTCTTGGCTAACTGGTATTTGTCTCTCTCAGGATAGACATCCAAAAGACTTTGGATTAGATACTCAGCAATGAGGTGCAAGAAAGCACCTCCAAAGATGGTACAAAAGAAAACACTGAGACCTAGCAGCACATTACCAGCAGGCAATTGACCCTGTCTTGAAACTTCTATGAAGGTTTAGAAAGTTCAGCATCGACAAAAAGCAAAGGGAGATGAATGTTTGCAGCTCTCCTTTGCAGTCACAGCAAAGAGAGGGAACTGAGTGGCATTCATGTCTCTAAGTCCTTTATTGCTATGGGGTAGAAGCATGCTGACACTCAGCTGCACAGAGTCCCAAAAGACAAAACTGGCTAAAAGATTTCAGCCTTGAGGAAATTGTGTGCACCACGCCTGGGAGAATACACCAATCATCACTCAGAGAAGAATTGCTTCTCAGATGATATCACGGTTAAGACTTTATTGCCTATTGTTTGGAGATAAATAGCTACTTTTCTCTCATGAGGAGTGGTGACTGGCACTCAGAGCTTTCCTAAGGCAAGGATTATAGAATGAAAAGCTGAATCATCTGCCTTTCTCTGGATATGTTTTGTAAGTAAATCAGACTACATTTGTAGGATTTTTAAAACATGTTTAATTTTTTTATTGCTTTTGACTTGTTTTTATAGTAAAAGAACAAATAACATATTACAATGTATATAGACTGAAGTCCTTCAACAAGCTATTTAAATATATTTGCTTTTTATACCACAGCCATCTCTCACTGCTTGAGAAATTAAAGCTTCAGGGGTTATATCTCTTTAGAAAAAACTCGGACCCTCAGACAAAACAGCTGTGAGGATGTTTAAAGACTCTTCTTCTAAGTCTTGGAACTCCTTACAAGTACAGGAACAAATGTAATCCCTATTACTGCATAGAAATGAATTTTTAAGTTAACTAACACACTGTGGTGACTCAGAACATCTTCTGGCAAAGCTCTTCAGCCAAGCATGAGACTGGGGTATGTGTGCATTCCCGCTGGAGGTGTGGTTCTCTGATGGGAGCAGGGGTTATGGCAGTCAGATGTAGAACTACATCAGGACCTTCCCATTTGCTGAAATTCTTCAGTCTCTGGACTAGGGAGAACTTTGTTTTTACACCAGTATTTCGTGACTGAGAATCTCACTATTTTTGTACTGCTTTCCCAAGGTCTGGGATGATAATGGAGCAAAAGGACTAACTCAAATGTTCTTCTGTTGGTGTACTCCTGCTTAAAATAAGGAAAAACGCCGTGAAAATAGAGGCAGCCAGCTTGCAGGATCACAAACTGGATCCAATGGGTCTTTTCCCATATAGAAGAGGACAGACTGAGAAAGTAAAATAAGGATCACATGCGACAAGATGGCGTAACGTGAGGGAAATCACAAGAGCATTGACATAGGAACATTCACATTTAACCACAAAAGGAGAGGGCTAGCACAAGCTTGAAGAAAAATGAAATCAGTCTCCTGCAGTAAAAGCTAAATAAAATGTCACTTACATTCAGAACACTTAGGGAAGGAAGAACAACCTTAAAAGGTCAGAAAGATGTGAGAAATGAGGAGTGAGCGGAAAGGACGGACCGCCTCTGCCCAGGGAAATATTGTGTACAGCAATTAGCTAAATGGTACATGACTTCAGTGCTGTGATTGTGCTGCTGGTCTGAACCCTCGCTGGTTTACTGCTGTTGCTAATGACAGGAGTGCTGAATAATAAAGCTCTGCTCTGGACTGCCAGCAAGAATTTCCTTTAGCTTTTAGTGCTGAAGCTATATTTTAAATGAAAACTGCTAGCTTTTACTTCTGGCATGACATTAGCTGATAACTATAGCACAGCCACGGATTTATAGCAATGCTTTATGCGTGGGGATCGATCTTGTAGGCAGGACTTGCTGTCCTCTCCACAACCATTCCTTGCTCCTGTGAACATGCTCAGCATAGGAAAGATAAGCCGGGGGAGGCAGTTCATATGCAAGGAGGCTTGTGAAGCTGAAGGCAATGATTAAAAATGCCATTTCCCCTTCTGAATATCACATAGCTACAACAATGCTTGCTCCTTGCCTCTGACCAAAATGAACCCCCTTCCTTAATGCCGAGGCAGCAGGGAGTCTCCGTGCCTTCCCTGAGCACTTAAGTGGTTACAAGTGCCTCCCTGCTCACCAGTGCTCAGGCTGCCAGAGACCAGGAGACAAAAATCGATGAGGTTAAGTGGATTTGCTCCGTGCTTGCCTGCAAATCCTAGTCTCCCCCTGCCTCCCCACCTGCTCTGCTCTTATCTCTCCTGGGGGAACAACCATTTGCCTGCTTGTCCAGACAGGCTTTGGAGCTTGAAGCTGCCAGAGGGTGAAAGGAAAAGCCTTCCTGCTGATGGGTGGGATGAAGAGAGAATTGTCTGTGCTAAATACAGGAAAGAGAGAGCAAGTAATTCAATACCATCTTCTGCTAGATGAGGTGGGACTACTGGCACTGTCTGGTGGCAAACTGTAATGTCTTCTGAACCAGCATCATGTCCCAGGGAGCAAACTCCTCATGTAAATATGTATGGCTTTAGGGACAGTACAAATGTCACACAGGAGCCTGCCATTGAAGGAGAGGACACCCAATGCCATTTGGAGTGTTGTTTCTTTGGAATCCCAACCACTCAGGTTCACAAAGGAATTAGAAAGATTAATTAATTCATTTAGTTTTTGATCTCAGACACACGTGTTTTCATTCAGCATTACTAGAACAGCCAGAATCTTCTGGCTCATAAGCTGGTGGGTAGTACAGCAGAGAGAACATTTCAGAGCCCTTTCCCCCTTTCTTGATGAGGTGAACCTCAGCAGCAGATTCCTTATGGTGAACCCCTGGGGAAGGCTCTCCTGCTACTTAAAAACGCCTTAATGGCTGAACTACTTACTCTGATTCTGTTCTCTACAGATACAGTCTCAGCATTTAATTGTTGGTCCAGATAACCTGGGAACATACCCGTGGAAATACTACATAGAAAGCTGTCAGGAAGGGAAGGAAGAAAAAAGAATGGGCTTGATATAATGAGGGCATACATGCACACCCATGCACACACTATCTCAGCTAACCAGGGGAAAGGTTCAAATAAAGCCTCCCATTTTCTCCATACACATGAAGATCTACAATAGTGGGAGAGGACAGGGTATGGTGCAGGGAGATATTAAGACATTTTCAGTAGTTTCATCACATGGAGCATGCAGTCTGTTCAGGGTCCTGAATAACTTCTTTGACAAATTAATTTGCAAAGGACTTTCTCAAAACTAGCTCTTACAAAATCACCCTGTCCATGAACAGGTGGATGTAAGGGCCAAAATTCAGTGTCAAAGGTGATGAAGACCATGGTGGGATCTGCGGAGTCACCAGGTGACACCAGTAGAGATGCCGGGGCTTTAGATGATCCCAAACTGGGCCAGCTCGTGCAGTTCCAGATGGCTGAAAGCTTCCCATGGGCAAATCACTGTGATATCTGCAAAACAGAGAGAATCAGAAATGGGTTCTGGTCATGGCACTTCCTGGACTTCTTTTGTATGAACAGAAAGGCTGCTTTAGTGAGGAAACATTCAGATGTGGGAAGAACAAGAAAAATGAGGCTCCACTTGAAGACTGAATGAGCTGATGAGCTCTTTACGTTTGGTACTACCTACCAGACTGAACCAGGTCACTGTATTTTCTCCTGTGCCATCTTTCTCTGTGAACAAGACTACGGTCTCCTCAGTATCTAGACTAGTGTGAAAATTCATCCTGGTTATGGGGTTTCTCCTGTTCTTATAAACTGCCTGTAACCAACCTGTGATATCCTGGAAAACATGCAATCTTAAATCAGATGCTGAATAATTTGGTCTACAGCACTTAGGATCTGTAACTCATTGATAGGGGCAGCTGTTATTGACATCTAAGTTTTAACTGGCTACAGGTCATCCAGTGTGTGTTTCTCAATCCCAGATGGGTGCCTAAAATTCTTAAAATTAGGATTTTGGTGATAACATAAATACTCAACCATCTGAGATTTAGTTCCTGTGATTTTTGCTATTAATAGCTTAGCATTTGGCATTTCTTTGAGAACCTCATGCTGCTGAAATTCTAAGCCAGAGTATTAGCAGAAAACAAAGACAAACAAGCACATTTGCAGCCAAGTGAAAGTATTCAAAAATGGAAGCATGCCTAAATAGACTTTCTACCTTGTGGTGTATGTAAGCGTAAGCATGACCGTGGCAGCTTGCGGAGGGAGGACTAGCCCCCTCCAGTGACCCTGTGAGCTACGGAGAGGCCAGGCAGACAGAGCCCAGCTCAAACAGTACTCTCCCGTGCTGAAGCATAGTTACACTTGTGTTAAAGAGGGCATGAAGACAGCATCCCGCAGCGCTTACCTGTGCCCAGCCCCTCCATGCCTGGGATGTCATCTCCAAACCTAGGGGAGAGAAGAGCAGGTGAGGGGTGAGTTTGGGCCAGCAGCACCCAGGAAATGGGGAGATGCCCTGCAACCCCAGCCAGGGAGGGAGGAGTGTGGGCAGCAGACGATGAGAAGCAGCTCAGGGCTGGGGTGGGCCAGCACCACAACAGGAGAGCTGATGGCACCGTGGGGCAGGGGAAAACCTCCTGGATCCTTGTGTGGGGGAAGATGGTGCCACAGAAGCCCAGCTGAGCAGTGGGGAGCAACCCAGCTTGGACAGTTTCTCCTCTTTCCAAAATGCCCTTACCCTTTTACTCCTTTTTTAGGAGGCTTGCTCTTGAACTGCCTTGTCTGTCTCTGCTTGAACTTGGGAGGCCCCTTGCGTGGTGTGGTGGGACCAGTCGGAGCATCTCCAGTGTTGAGGTTGGTGGTGGGATTCTCACTCATTGCTGGGCTGTTCTGTGTGACAGGAGTATGCCACGCTCAGATCCCTCTGTCTGCAAGATAACAGCAAGGATTGACGCAACACTCTGCTTATCATTTCTAGGTATCAACAGTCTTGTGACAGAATAATTATGAGAAGTATAATTGTGACAGAATTAAACATAAAGACATTAAACAAAAAGAAAGACCGTAATGTATACAGAGTAAGCAGAGTGGCACTGATTTTCATCAATGCATGCTAGAATTAAGATACCAAACTATGAACGCTCCTGCACAAAAAGACACTTAATCCCACAGTCTGATGACTTGCAGAGTTATGGAGAGTTAAATCTTCTTTTGTCTCAGACAAGGCTGCTGCAGCATCTTGCCCCAGAGTTTGCGCAGAACGAGGCAGGTAATGCCAATGTTGTTTGTATTCCAGTTTGCTTTGCAGTGCTGGTGCTTTCACTTACCAGTTCTGGATATGACTACTAGGAGCCACAAAGACACACATAGGGATTTATGGCTTAGAGAAGTGTCCTGTCCTTGGGAAACACAATATACTTCATCTGTTCTTGTACTTGTGCCTAAGTGTTGACTCTTGCACATGGAGGAAGATGCGATGCTGACCTAGATGGGCCCTTACTCTGGGTGCAGCTGCAATTAGGGCCTCAAGTTTGTCAGTACCAACCTTACGGGAAACAGTACAGGATCTCCGAAAGATTGTAAAGAAGGCCAAGGCAAAGCATTGGAGACTGGTTTAGATGGAATTTAGTTTCTTAGGGTGTAGGAGATCAAAGCCTGTAACTTTCCCCAGAAGTGTTGTCCATTTTGATGTTTTAAGCACTATGTTACATAGATTGACCCCCTCTGTACCACACTGTGCATGAGCCAAGCTCCACATCACAGAGGCTACCTAAGTGTCAGGTAGCAGTTCTGGGGGGGGGGGGGGGGGACAACACCTCTCCTGCCCGAGGGCAGAGCTGCTGCACTGAGGACCCTTTGCTCCCCCCCAGAGAGGACAGCAATAACTTCCACCAGTGCCCAAGGGGCAGCTCCCAGCCCTTGATCAAATTTTGTGCTAATTAGTATGCTAGAGTAGTCTGACCACATCCATTTATGGACAAAAATAAATGCCAATTTGTTCTCCCCTCCCCGAAGTCACATCCTTCCCCATGACCATTACATAATTGCTCTCCCCAGGTTTTTGTCCCTGTGCAGCCAGGCTGATGGAATAGCCGATGGAATTAACTTCAGGATTTTAGTACTGAAGGCTAATCCCATTATGTCACCATAGTGCTCTGGCCTGATCCCCAGTATCACCTGCAGTGACACTCCAGACTTTTAATCTCAGAACTATGAATGCCATCAAAGATTCTTTTTTCCTTCATAATTTGAAGACAGCCCATATCTTTGACAGTGCTCGAAATAGCCAGAGTGCTGGAAAGCAAGGCCTGAGAACAAGGCAAAAGAGAATCCAGGCAATCCTCCTGTGTCACTGCCAGATCAGTGCAAGGCAAAGAGATGTGTTTCTGTATCCATGGCGGTCTGGGAATACTTCACCCCTGACATCTTTCCATCTGTGACGGTGGTTGGATGTATCCTAATGGTAGCACCTAGAGGCATGCTAGTTCTCCTGTCGCTTGTGGTCGGGCTCTTGTCTCAGCTGTAATATCCCTTGCAGGAGGCTGGACCCGTTCCAGCAGCCCCAAATGGAGCAGCAGATGGTTGTGTCTGCAGCTGAAGTATGCACAGATGCTATACACAAAGCTTCCCCAGCACACAGTGTGCCCACAAACACAGGGATCAGCTCAAATCAGAGAAATTACTGATTTGGCTGTCATCTCTGGAGAACCTGAGCAATTGCCCAGTATTTACAGCTTTATCCCCACAGCACGGTGGCTGGACAGGCAAGCACTGTCGCAAGCACATCTTTTACAGAATGGGACTGGAGGTGCAGTAATGGGTATGACCTGGACTGTGCAGGTGGGAGGTGTGCCAAAATGTTTTGACTCCAGTTTTTAGGGCCAAACTGAGAGGTGAAGGCAGTTTGAGTTCAAGCCAAAGCAATGTGAGGTTCCACAGCTGCGTGAATCTGCACCAAGAGAGATCCAGTCCCTCAGTGATGCTCAGGACCAGCAAGGGATTTAAACAGTACTGCCCTACAAGAAAATGCTTTGCATAGGAAGACCGTGCTCCACTGAAGGTTTGCTAATGCCCCCCTGTAAAGTATTGTGCCTTCATCTCAGGAGAAGTTCTCATCAGTAGGGCACTCGTCTCAGCGCCAGATACCTCTCCTGGACTGTGAGGCACAGACCCACTTCTAGGCACCTTCAGCGCATCTGGCATGCAGAGATTTTTGGCACCTCTCTCAAGGGCTGCTCCCAAAAGTACAACAGAAGAAACAAAATGGCTAACAGATTTCCAGCCCTTTGGCCTGACACACAAGACTTGTAAGAAGCAGCTGAGCCCCTGCTCAGTTCCCTCCCCACTTCACCAACCCCTGCCATCTGCCAGCATGGTACCTTAATCACAAACGTCATTGAGGGCCAGCTCCTCTTAGTTCTTCGAGTTCCTGCCTTGCCTCGGCCTTCAATCCATTAAGAAATAGCTAATGAGAAGACTCAGCCCTGGGAGTTTACTCAGTCCCTATCCAAAGCAGTTGTATCCACATATCAGCTACTCTACACCTGGGATTTGGAAGCAAAAAGGATCTGCCCAAATCACATCCCATCCTGTCTCTCACATGCATGAATTCAAGAAATGGCATTCAATGCTACTAAAGAGACCATTCTGTCATTTTCTTTACCAACCTCCCTTCACCTGTACTCCCCACGCATCACCAAAAGAAAGGGCAGAGGGTGGGAAGCAACCTTAATGCCACAGGACAGCCTCCATCTTGCAGCAGGGATCAAGTTGCCCTCCCACTGCTGAGCTGGTGGGACTTGCTTGCCATCTTCTGCAGGAAAAGATGCCTCCATTGATGCCAAAGAGGACAGCAGCACGAGGGCTGCCCCTTCTCGGGAGCCAGCTGCCCCAGCTCACAGCCAGAAGAAACAGAGGAAACACCACGACATCTTCCTAGGGGAATTTCCCAGCTTTTCACCTCCCCATACCTGGGTGCTTTGGAGATCCTTGGTACTACACCAAACAGAAAGCTTGACAAATGCTTGATACGGTTGGGTCTCCTCTAGCTGCCTTGGCCCTGGGGACGTCCTGGGATGTCAGAGCTCTTCTGCTGCTGCCGGCACTGGGACGCAGCTCCTGGCTGAGAGTGGATGGCTGTGGATGTGCAGGCTGCTGGGGAGCAAGATGTTCTTCCGTGCACTTCCTCTTCCCCCTCCTCTGACAAGGCATTACCTAATTGCCCCTGACAGCATTTCTGTTTAGTCCAGGGCTTAATCCTCTGGGTAAGAGCCTTGCTTGCATCTGAATGCTAATTATACCTAATGCACAGTAATGTGCTTATCTCAGTTGCGTCAGATATCCCACCTCTGGGTTGCTGGCCAGGTTAATCATCCTTCTTTTAGTTTTCTTTGAACTTAAAGAGGCTTGAACACTACTGACAAGTGGTGACTCTTTAATCTGCCCCCTCCTCCCCTTTAATCTCTGATGCGCTATGGAAAATTTCCCTGACAGATAACACAGATGCCTCACATGACTTTCTTCAGACAGATCCAGTGTAGGATCTCTTCCTCCCCTGTCTGATAACTTCAGGTACAGGCTTCTTCATGCACATCTTCCTGGTGCCTCAGGGGTGTCAGGAACTGAAACTCCACGAGCTGTGTCCCTCCACACAGTGATGCAGTAGGAATAGACAGCTTCCGGGAAGAAATACTCTCATTTTTGGCAATAATTCTGATGGTCATTTCTTGACCTCAAGAGCCACTGGCATCTTCCTTGCAGCCAGGCTTTCATCAGGAAATATTGTATCCAGTGCGAGATGCCTGCGAGGAGTGAGGAGTCTCAGCTCCAGTCTCAGCTGCTTGATCTGGCTAATCACAGGGATGGAAGGCGTTCACGCAGCTTCAGCTCTTTCTGATCCTGTTTTACACAGGATGTCAGCCCCTGTGTTCTAGCAGCAGTTGTAAGAACACAACCAAATGAAAGAGGATGTACTCCAAAAGACAGAAGCTCACTTCAAGTTGAACCGTATTGCCACAACAGCCTCCCAGATGGGGAGCACTGGAAAGACAACCTCAGTTAAGTGCTGACACCAAGGAAGGCATTCAGTAACGCAGGAGATGCAGCACCACTTGCACAAACTCTCCACGGACGAGCCCTGTGTGCACCGCTGGGCACCTGGGCAGCAAGCACCAGCCGCCTGCCCCCTCCACCCCTGGGGACCCTCCAGTGCTGCAGACGTGCAGGCTGAGCCAGCCGAGCCCACAAGCCAAGGGGCTGCCAGTGAGCCCCTGCCAAGGGCTGCCGGGGTCGGAAACCGAGTGGCCCCGTGAATGGCAGAGCCTGCTGCCTGCTGAGACAAACCACGGCTGCTGCATGAACCTTTTTGCCCAGCACTGAGCCCTAATTAAGAGGAAACAGCTGACTGCACGGAAGCAGAACTCTCTCTCATAGCTACTGGGTGCATTCACACTTTCCAAGCATGAAAATCCAAACCTTTTTCCCCCATGGGGAGAAGGACTTTTCTCTCCATCAGGTTTTGCAGCCAGCTTCACTTGCACCCCCCCCGCCCCCGCCACCCTCATTTGCTTTGAGCTCCCAGCAAATACTTACAGTGCCGAGGGCTCCTCTTGCAAATCATTCAACTCCTGTCCTGCAGCCTCGGTAGGAAAAGTCTCGAGGTGTCCTTCCTCCTCCAGATATACCCTGCCAGCAGGTGACATCAGGGCACAGGGCGCCAATCATGGCCAGAGCCCCCACGGGGGGGTGTGTGGCCCCAGTGCTCTGCAGGCACAGCTCCAGCGAGGCCTGGGGGAGTAGTGGACGTGCTCCTTTCTGCAGCATCGCCCTGGAAGAGGTTGTGGCTTCTCTGGAGCTCTGGTGGGGAAATTGCTGGAGAAGCAAGGAAATCACCAGCCCTCTGTGCTGTGCCGCTGCTCGTGAGCACACACACGCACACATGTGCAGGGAAGGGAAGCGTTGGTCATAACCACCCCACATCCCTCCCTCAGGCTGGAGAAGGGCTGGAGAGGCTTCCAGCAGACTGCTCAGTAGTGCTGCAGGGGCTGGGACCCACCTGACCGGGGGTAGCAGCTAGGTCATGTGTGGGTACCGTGGATGTTATCTGAGAGAGGGACGAGCTGGTGCCTCAGCCCAAATTCCAGCCCAGCGAAGACCCATTGGCAGTAACACATGATTTTATCATGTGCTTCATTTCTCTGGTGCATTTTAATAGCCCATTGAGACTGCCTGGGAGACCGGTGTCAGAGATTTGGACAAAGTGGAAGGAATCCACAGACCGAACAACAAGGACAAGGGTCCTGCCAGAAGACGCTAGATGATCATTTTGATCTTCCGCTGCAGCAGCATAGCACATCAGTCATGGGCAATAGCTCTGTGGCTTGAGCCTAACCATAGGGCAAAACAACAGTCCTCCAGGTCTGCTGGCTCTGGTGAAGTTCTGCTCACTTACCTTCACTGAGTAACCAGCCCACAATGTGGGATCGACGACAAAATATTCCTGGAGGAAGGAGGTGCACAAGGAGCATCAGAGTAGTGCAGGGGCAGAAGGAGCTGAGGGAAGGTCAGGGAGAGGCTCCCTCTCAAGTGATGGATGGGTTTCACCTCAGGTGAGGCTGGAGGAAGGATTTGGAGCATCCGTGCTAGCCAGGGGTGACCACATGTGGCTGGGAAAGGACAGGATCTGTCTGACACGACAGACTGTGATGGAGGGGACCTGTGCAGCAATACTCTGCTGCTCAGCCAAAGCCTGCAGCCAAGGCCTTTGGCCTTTCAGATGGCTGAAGTTAGCCGAGATAAACCCCTCAGTGAGACTCTCGGGTTACATTTAAAACAATCGATCAGGTCCTACCCCTTGAGTAGGCACAGAGAATATGGGAAGTAAATCCTGAATGCAGCTGAGGGGTTGCCAACTGAGCAGAGAACAGAGGCAGCAGAGAAGCAGTGTTCCCACGTGTTTGAGGACGATCATGCAGCTTTCAGAAGCTTGTGCGATAATTTCTGGGCACGGGAAGAGGACGGGGGCAGCATCGTGTTGGCATCGTCTCTTCCCTGCAGCGACTCGAGCTTGCACACAAACGCGCCGAGATGGATTGCTCTCAGCAGCTCCCGACAGCAGAAGTGATTTCTGTGGGCAGGAACCTGTTTGTGTGGATATAAACAGGTGCAGCCTGCTGGCAGCAGGCTCTGTCCCATCCCTGCTGCTCATTCCCATGCCTCCATCTGCTTCAGGCAGGTTTCCGGGGGCTCCCCCTCCCTTTCTGCCTGTGTGGGTAGAGTTGATGGGAAAATTGTCTTTACAGCCCCCCAGTCCTCGCAGGAAGCGTGCTTGCTTTCTTCTTGTCCCCCCTCCCTGCTCCTTTGAAACCTTACAGGCTTCCTTTTTCTTAACCTTAAAAATTTACGTTTTCAGGCCGTTTGTTTTTGAAACATCCCCTTTGTTTTCCTGTTTTTTTTGTTGTTGTTTTTTTGTTTTTTTTTTTCTTTTTCCAGTGAAAGCAGGCTCATTTCTCTTTATAAAAGTGGACACGTGGGAAAAAATTTCCAGCGTGTCACACAAAGCTATTTTTTGCTCACTGAGAAAGTGTGGCAGAAACTTCCGGAGCAGCCCCACTTGTGCTTTTTCTTATCCCCCACTATGACCAGGACATTTCCCCTCTCCTCTCCTCCTCTCCCTCCTTCCACATCCTTCCTCTGCTCTGTTGGGACCCCATCCAGCTGTGTTGCACCAGCTCTGTGCCACGTGGCTGGATGAGGAGTTTTGCCCAGGAAAGGGGTACTTGATGATCCCTTCCTAGCCCGCAGCCCCTGTCCCTCGCTGCCCAGGCTCGTTCTCCTCTGGCCCCAGAGAAGCCGGTGCTGGCCTCTCAGGCCACTGCATCCAGAGCCTGCTGCTCCAGGAGCTGCAGGGGCCGTGTGGTGGCAGGGGTGTTGTCCCAAAGGAAAAACCAAGAGCTTCATTACCTCCGGCCAGATAAGTCCCTATTCCAAGGAACTGCTTAAAGATATCTGCGAGGTTTCTGACCCTATTTGTGAGCTGGTGTCGCCATGGTAACTGTAGTTATACCAAAAATAGCAGCTCGCTTGAATGACAAAGACAACACTGGTTTACAAGACAGTGACTTTTCCAGGGCTGGCTGAGCTCATGGGACTGTGGGAGGAAATCCCAGCCAGGGCTCAGGCTGGGGATGCAGTGGATGAGAGCGGTGTCTGGCACGGGCTACAATAACCCTTTTGAAACAAACCTCTACCAGCTCATGCCAGGTGCTTGTGAGACTTTGCTCCACGTTGATAGAGCTTTATGGCTTGTCAGACAGACATACCTACCCGGGAACGAACAGGGAATTTCTGAGGTATCTGCAGGTAAGCATAGGTTTCCCACCTGCAGATAGGCAGCCTAGCAAATGCTTGTGCGCTCCTGGCAGGAGGAAGACGGTGGTAGGACCTCGATTTGGAAGGAAATCGTCTGTTTGTTTTGTAGGTCAGCGAAGTTGTCATGCCAACAGTATCTTGGTGAGAAGCTTGGTGTACTAAGGTGTCTGCAGAAGAAGACTCACTTGCTGTAACCCTCCTTCCGCAATGCTCGCCATGTTCCTGAACAGTCTGTCAGCTGTGCTAGTGAAAAAAAAGGGAACCAACTATAGAGGGCTGAGCCAGTATTTAGCTGCTTGAGCACACGTAAACCAGTTCGTCTGAATTGCAGAGAAGAAGGCATCCTCACGGAGAGTCCTCTTGTTCTTCCTTCAGGAAATCAGGGGCCACTGCTCTGGTTTCGGGATGAAGCACCTGTAACGGCCTGCAATAAATACGGGGCTATGCTGACTTGGGGGGTCTGTGCCTGCTGTTATGCTGGGTGCCTCTGTGCTCAGCTTGCAGAAGAGCCTGGTTCCTGAGTTTCAGTTCCAGTCACGCCCTGGAGACTGCTCCGGCAATGAGGTAGAGGTGAAAGAGGCTGAGGCCTGCTTTTCCACTGCCACGGCTCCAGAGAGAGATTTCCAAGGTCAGTCTGGAGAAAAAGGCCCTTTGAGGAAAAATAAATCAAACCCTAAAGCTTAGTTGAACTACCAGCAATGTCCCTGCCTGTGTTAGAAAGTAGGTGACACTGGGGACGTGGCTAAGCCCCTGATGTTTCCTAGCAGGGGGTGCTCGGTGGCACCAGGCCGCTCATGCAGCTCCACGTTACACATCTGAGCAGTCCGCTTGTGCTGCTGTCCCCAGGCTTCCTCGGGGAAGGCGAGGATCCTGCTTTTCCCCTTCTGTCAAGGTGCTTAATGTGCATGCCAGCACATCGTTGCAGGCCCCAGGCTCTCAGGCACCAACACTTTAGGACGTGCCAGGGCTTTTTATAGCAGACGATATAAAACCCGTGTAGCCTGTCATACACTTCATTAGCTACCGGAGAGTTACATTTTCTTGCTCCGAGCAGTGAGCCTGGCCTTTGTTCAAACAGATAACAAAGTCTTGCCACCTAATGCTCTCAAGAAGTACACTGGTAGGATTTTATTAATTTATACAAACATTTCCCTGGTTGGTATAAATAAAAAGAAAAGCAGAATGAATCTTCTCGTTTTTAGTCACCCCCAGATCTCAAAATACAGAGCAAATTTTCATCACCCCTAACTGTAAATATGGAAACTGGTGTACAGAAATCTCAGAGACCTGCAGATAAGACCCATCCACCCAGACATCTGCTGTGGGGAGCGATGAGCTTGGCCATGCAGCACAAAGAGCTCAGTACTTTATAACTGCTTTGTGATTCATCGTTTAGGAGCATCCCCCTGCTCAGAGCTGAGTTGTCCCAGGAGAAGGCAGTAACGTGAGTAAGCGTCCTTTCTGTGCACTAACTTTGCTTAATGTCTGCATCCAGGCTGTTGGTGGTGCTGCAGTAGGACTGAGCTTGTTAGATCATTTTTAAAAACTTCCTTTCTTTCCTATTGTTGCTCTGTCAGCAATTAGAATATCTGTTTTTCTTTTATAAAATTATTTTCCTCCTGAATGGCATTTACCAAACAAGCTTAACATTAAAGTCCTGAACTAGGACATTTTTTCACTTTTTTGATCAAACACAAGGAGTTAATCTTGTTGTCTATCTGGCTGCCAGAAGCCAGAGCATGTTGTTGCTTTTAAAAATGTACCTGAATAGCACATTTTTTACAGTATTGTCTCAAGAATCTTCCTTAGTTTTTTTAAAATTTCATTATTGATTCTTTCTGTATGAATTACATGCCATGTACCTGCAAGCGGTGATTTAATGACCCACTTGCACTGACTAAAAGTGATCACACATTGAACCAAGCATGGAAGTCTTGTTTAGCTTCATTGCTAAGAAGAAGAAGAAAAAAAAGAAGAGGCTACAAAATTTTATTTATTTATTTAAATGGAAATCAGATATTTACAGAAGTTTATTCTGTTTAAAACAGTGAAGCAAACGATTCAGTGTCACTGGGCTAAGAAGACAAAAGCGTGCACAAGTCAGCTCCAGATGTCTTCTTTCCTGACAGCTCCTCTTCTCATTTTGCTCTGAATGATCAATTCTTTCTCCTTGGCAACCAGCAGCCCAATCAAGAGAGGCTCTTCTAACACATTTTGGTAAAATGTTTCTTTCTTCTTCTTAAGGAGACACATCTATTCCTATGGCTTTCACACCATGCTACAGACTCTTTCCTCCTGCTACTACATAAAAGCGCTGCTGTGCAATCCCATTCAGTTCGACTCTTTGCCACCACCACCACTATTAGGATTTTTTTTTTTTTGAAGTAACAGATGAGGCTTTCAAATAGAAATGATTGCTTTTGGGGAGCATCTTGCATTCTCCTTGGGAACATTCAGCTAATGGGCAGAGGAGGCAGCTCTTCCTGCTCCATTATCTTGTCTCTTGGGTGGCTGCTTATCTCCCAGACACATGGATGCTAAATGCTCTAGCTGCCATGCTACAGCAGATCTCTGATGAAAATAACCGCAGAAGGGGGAAAAAACAGGGGATGGAAACGTAAATCATATTAAAAGAAAACCAACAACAAACCACTTTTTTTATTGATCAGGTGTATTACCATGGACTAAGCCTTATGTTCTCCCCCCAGGGTTTCACAAATCCTTAGGTTTTAATGTTTTAATGTTTGTTTGTTTGTTTTGATGTTATGTTTTTTCACTGGCAGATTCCAACCCTTCCTTTAATTTAGACCCAGTACATGCTTGCTTTCAAGCGGAGGTACACCCCTCACAAAGTGAGTTAGATCTTCTTACTGGGAGGCCCCTGAGGCCATTTCTGTGCCAAGGACCTGGAGCTGCAGCCCACTTCTGGGGTCCAGTCAAGTACAAGAAGCACATGATGGACGAAGTGAGCTGGTTAGGAGCTATCACTGCACACTGGGTTTACACGTGTTGCACAATGCATGTACTCACACATTCACATACACAAAGATCCATTTGCAGGGTACATAGCTGAAGGCATACAGTGACTGTAAAGGTTAAAGGTAGCTATAGAGCAAAATGCAAATAAATGAAGGGGGGGAGAGGGAAAGGGGAAGACTTTCCCCAGTGACCAGCTGGGAATAGCAACAATGGGGTTCCATAGGAGCATCCTCCCTTGGGGGTCTCACCAGTGCAGCAGGTGATGATGACAAAGGTGATGAGGATGACAATTGCTTGCCATGCTTTTCCTTGGCATTATATAATTTTCATCAGGACCCACTTATTGATTATTTCTGGTTATGACTCTATTAGCTCTGGGAGGAGAATGCTAGGAGAATTGCATGCAAATGTTGCACATTCGTTGGTTGTTACGATTCCGTGTGTATATATTATTGGATAATAGCTACTGAGAATTTAAATAGCTCACCACATTTAGTTTTCTATTTTATACACTGAAGTCTACAAAACAAGAGGTGAAGAAAGAGAGGGAGGAGGGCCAGTTCTCACACCAGTGCTTTCCGTGAGAACCTGCCACAAAAACACTGTGGGGGTTGGCAGGGGCAGGGCCATGGGAGCCTTAATACAGGAACAGCACAAGTGCAATAAAGGAAGAATGTTGGCACAGAAAGGCTGATAACCACCGCCTCCCTGGCTCCAGGGGAGGCTGCACAGCTGCAAGCAGTGCGCCCTGAGCACTGCTGTGGCTGAAGAACCAAGGCACATGGAGAGCTAGCGGGGTCCTGGGCACAGCCTCACACCAAGCCATGAATTCCAGCATGAAGTCGAGCTCTGTTGAAATGAGCATTTAGCATGGGCAAGGCAGAGTGCAGCTGGCAAGGAGATTTTCTAAGGCCAGCAGAGAAAAGAGGATGCCACGGCTCTCCTGATTTAGTCCCAGCTTCAGCTCCGGCTGTGTCGGAGGGAAGGAAGCCACGGTGCATGTGGGAGAGCTTGGATAAATACCTCCCTAACACCCTGCCTGGCGATCAGCTTAGGGCTGAGATTTGATTACACGTGCTGAGATCTGACCTTACATAACCACCCATTTTCTGAGAGGCCCCGAAATAATCCAGCCCTCTTTCAAAGCCTGCGGTGGTGGGTGACTCCTCCAGGACAGCAGCCCCGTGAGAGGCAGGCTCCTGCCCAGCAGCCGTTGAGAGGGACAGAGGGCAGGAGCTGCTTTCGTCCACGCTGGGCCCTGGAGTGCAGGGCGTGCAGAGGAGACATCCCTGCTCCCTGGAGGCAGGGACCTTCTTCCCTACACCCATCCCTGTCCTTCCTCTCTCCCTGGCCCTTTCCACCTTCACTCTCCCTCTCCTTAACTGGGCTGCTGTGTCCATCCTCAGCATTTCTCAGGATGGCCTCTGGAGGAAACAGGCTCTGTCTGCCTGCACCCCGTCATCCCCAGCCTCTTTCCCTCTCCCTGCCTTGCCATTCTCCTCGCTCCCCCAGGGGAGGCAAGGCATGCAGGAGAGACATGTGAAGTCTTCGCACACCTTGAGGCTGGAGACAAGGGTTATGGGATTAGCACGTTAACTGGCCTGAAAGCAGCTTAGACAAGCATTAAATCTCCAATCTTCTCTCCATTTTTCAAGGAAATCTCTTCTGGAGGAGCTGGAGAGATGGAGCACCCAGTCACGCGTTCTGGGTTCAGCTCCTTGCCTGGCTGAGAGCCCACGAGCCTTGTGGCCAGGTGGTTTGAAGGGACTGCTGTGGCTCCGGGGGTGGGAAGCCCAGCTGAACCCTTCCCAGGGGCTCTGTGTCTAGCCCCATCCCCTCCTCCCTGCCCACCCCAGCAGCTGCACACACCCTCGCAGTGCTTTAGGAGGGGCGGGTGGCACCGAGAAGGGAGAAGACAGGCGCCACGTGTGCTGGGCACAGCAGGATCAACCTCAGGGTGCTGCCTTTTAAAGCAAACCCTGGGTTGCCTTGAGCCTGTGTTTTCTTCACACAGAACGAATCCATGCTTCACCAGCTGCATTCCCCGGTTCATCCTGCTTAACCAGAGGTGGAGGAGGCAGTGCTGGGTTTACCAGGGAGCCGGGTGGCACCTCCTGACGCAGCGAATGCTCCCTCGTACAGCAGGGAAAGGTCCTGTGTCTAAACACCCTGACCTGCTGCCTTCCTGTGCTCGTCTCATGACTGCCTCAGGCCCGGATCACCCTGTGATCTCTGGAGAAGAGACCTCCACATGCACTGAGGGACACTACCCGGCCTGGGGACACCCTCTGCCAAAAGAGATGCTGCCCTGCAGCAGTTGTTGACATCAGTTTGCTGCACCATGAGGTTGTCTTCCCGGTGTAGTGCCTGTAGTCTTCCTGGAAACTGTGGAAAGCTTGAGGGGGAGGCAAAGCTCATGACAGTGACAGGATTCAGCAGTGTTATTCATTAGCGAGCAGTGTGAGCCAGCAACACCCTGTGCTGAGTTCAGCGCAAGTGCAAATGAATAGCTCCAGACCAAGCCACTTTACAAGAGCAGTGGGAAAAATATTATATTATCGAGCCTCTTAAAACTACAGACAAGGATTCCCCACCCAGACTGAAGTCTACCTGTAGTCCCCATGCTGGTGCTTTCCAGCCTGGGAAATTTCAGCACCCACTTTGAAAGTTTTACAGTTAAAGAGCAGATCAAAGTACAGGATTATAACAGGTGACGTTTTCCTGAGTTAGTCACTTCTAAAGGCTATAAAATAGTTTCCTTTCCTCAAATGCAGCCGTCTCTTCTGGAGATAACATTTAGCAGCACACCACAGCAATGTAGCACCAGGAAAAAAAAAAAATTCCAACACAGAAATGGTGGACAGCTTGTGGCAGCAATCCAAACACAAATAGAAAAAAAGATACCATGCCTATTTTATTTATTTTTTTAACCTTAAAATTGTTAAGAAAGTTCAGGATATGTTGGGTCCAATAAGGTGCTACAGAAGGCATTTGATAGTTGGGAGTAAAGGTTGTAGTTGAAGGATATGCATTTAAAAATTTGAATAAGGTTTTGGATATTGACTTGAAACAAGTTTAGATGTTAGTGGTTGGTTACATGTATTAATGTGGTCAACTAATTGTACAACTGACTCTGTTCAGTGGAAAGAAAGTAAATAGGACCTAATAATATTTAATATTTAGTTTATTTAATATTTGATTAAATATTTTAAATATTATTTTCCAACTAAACCACATTTGAAACATTGCAATTTCTTTTGCAATGCAGTGGGTACAGTCTAGCTGTTGTCCTTGCCTCCTTCTGTCACAGACGTAAGAATTGGCTGGGGTTGGACAAAGTCTGCCAAGAGATGATCTTTGTTGCATGGCATCAGTTTGTCAGAGATGAAATACGTGGTGGTAGGGATTTGCTTTCAGTGATGTTCTGCTGCAACACTGTTCAAAACCTGCCTTTCTTCCAGCAGATCAGTGACGTGGTTCCCCAGCGGGATGTTGGATGTGCCAACCTGAAGGATGACGCCTGGTTTCTAAGCTCCCATCTGCTCTCCATGGTGCGTATCCAATGTCTGCAGTTTCTTCTCACCTCTCTTACCAACAAGAAGATGAAGCACAGAGCAATAACATGATTTGTCCCTAATTACATACTGGCTAGTTTCTAATCTAGGAGTAAACCCCATATCTCCTGTGTTCTAGGCATTCGTGCCAGTATAGGCTAAGCGTACACGCCTGTGGTGGTGCACAGATGTACATACCTACACCTCTATGCGCATATTTGTGGATATACTGGTCTTGATGTATGCTCGCACACATTTAGAAATAGTGTGTGTATAGCTACACAAAGACACAGGCAGTCCAGTATCTATCTCCAACAACAACAACAACAACAAGGAAATAAAACTAAATCCAACCATTCACCAGCAAAAATGATCGCAATAACTCTAGAGTTCCGATTGCTCTGGTTTCTCTGTACACAGCCACTAAACCCAAGGAAACCTCAAGCCAAGGCATGGGCAAACAGTAACCTCAACCCACACACTTTTCTGGCCAGGGCGTTCTGGTCCCCAGTGCAAACTGGGAATTCTGCTGAAATTGGAGATAGTCAGGACACTTCTAGAACCAATCCAAAAAGTTGATTTATAAGACACAGAGGCTACAAAATAAGACCATCTTCTCAAAGCTCCCTGTAGTTAACACACCCAGCTCTTCACAGCTTGCCCAGGCCTGTTCATGCAGTCCAAGCCACCATAATTTGGTATGGCCACTGAAAGAACTTGCTCTGTCCTTTCCCCATCCCCATGACCACACAGCCCCTTCTCTTGTGCCAGCACAAGTGAACAAGGATGGAAAACTCTTCTTTATATACTTTCACATCTGTATTTGTATTTGTGTGTATAAACTCACTGCTATATACTTATGTATTTGCTTACCTATTTTTGGCAGGTATGTTTAAAACTCAGCTCAGTGCTGTGTTCAGCTCAATTCTCTTGTGCTGGCCAACAAGAAGGGTAAGTGTAGGAGTGAGAAAGAGCAGCAGAGCATAAAATAATTTCTCTTGGTCATGGAGCTAATTCATGGAGGCTTAAAGTGTTTCTAAGGTTGCAGCTCTGGCTAAATGGAAATCTATTGCCAGCCAGAGATATGCTCTGTTTGTCCCTTGAAATGCATGAGGGCAGAATTCAAAGTGCCATCCATAGCTTGAATCAAAGCAATGTAGGCTGGGAAAATCATCCCCCCTTTCTGAGATCAGTCTCAGATCTGACAGAGATTCCTCTTACTTAGTTGTCTGCAGCCTTTCAAAATTTGTGTATGATAAATATTTTCTAATAGACACATGGATCCCGGGCAGTGAATTGAATCCCCTTGACAATAGATTTGTTTTGCTCAGTTTGCTTCTGCAAATGCATTAAAAGGAGTCCATCAGTCATTTCAGATCCAGATTTGTTGGTTGCAGACCAATGATCCAATTTGTTCTTGAATTCTGCGCTGAGGATTATGTGTGTGCAGGAGCTATGCGACTGGAGAACTAAGTGAGCAATTTGTGAGTGGAAGAGGAAGATTAAAATCTGCTGATATTTCAGAGAGGAAGTGGTGTAAAATCTTTGTGATCATTTAAGCATCCCTAGGAAATGTGAGCTTATTCCTGATGTAGCTGGTCTTTGAAACTGCTTGTTGGAAAATGGCTGAGAGTTGGGAACACGCGGCTGGATGGGAACAATTCGCTGATTAAATGCAGCAGGTAGCATGTGCTAACCGGGAGAAAATGAGGTTCGTGTGTAACGACCTCCATTTACAAGCCCCCCACGTATGCACGGATGCACACGACCTGATTCTCCACTTACCCTCAGTATAAATCGGTGTAACAGCAGTATAACAGCAGTATAACAGCAGCGTAAATGGGGGTCAGCTTTCCAAATCCACCTTAATTACAGCATCCCGAGCAAGGAGGAAAATAAATACAACTAAAACCGGGGCTGAAAAACAAAGGGCCACCCCCAGGTGCAGCAGCGGGCACAAAGAGCCCGGGGCCGCGCAGGGGACAAAGCGGCGCAAGAGGCGCGCGGCGCAGACAAAGCGGGGCAGGGCGCTGCGCCCCCGTGCGCGGAGCTGGGCGGCATGCGGAGCCTGCCCGCGTCTCGGGGCTTCCTCTTCGAGTGGGTTGGTGGTGGTGGCTTTTTTTTTTTTTTTTTTTTTTGAGCGTGTGAGTGTTATTTTTTTTTTTTTCCGCCAACTTCCTTCCTGCTCCAACTGCCAAAGCTGAAAGCGGAGCGCTGCGAGCAGAGGAGGACCCCGGAGGCAGGCGCCGCGCAGGCAGTGAGTGCGGACCCGGGCAGGGGGGGGGGACCGTGGGCCGGGGGGGCCGGGGAGGGGGCGAGATGCTGCGCCCCGCAACTTTGCGCCTTTGTTCTGGCTTGCGGCTCCATCGCCCGGGGAGACGGGCGGGGAGGTCAGGGCCCTGCCCGCATCCTCCGGGGAAGTTGCGCTGGGAGGGATGGGGATGGGGCTGGGGGGCAGAGGAAGGGGGGGCGGCCCCCGTGCCCCCCGGGGTGGCGGGAGGGCACTGGCACGGGCAGGGGGGTGGCGGCGGAGGGGGGCTCCCCGCCTGGCACCCCGGGGTGCCGGGGGCGGCAGGGCGCTGGGCTCCCCCTCTGCCCTCGCACCCTGGGGGTGGGATGGGGGGCGCCGGGCGGGCAGGCGCGGAGCTCCCCCGTGGGGGAAAATTGCTGTCCCCCTGCCAAACCCGCTAACCGGAGATAAGCCCTGGCTCGGGTGGAGATTTGGGGAGGTTAATTAGGTGCGCAGAGGGAGCGTGGATAAAATGTTGCCCCTCTGATGCCCCTCCTCGTGCCCTGTGACAGCGGGGCGGGGGGGGTGAGGAGGTGCCCACCACCCACCTCATCTGCAGCCCCGTGTCCCCAAAGGCTGCGGGAGCGAGGGCAGCCCCCACCCCGGCACAGGCAGTGCTGCTGCGAGAGCGTGATCCCTCCGTGTCCTCCTGCAGCCATGTCTGAGGGGGGGTCCCTAACACAGCCCTGCTGCTGCCTGGGAGCTCCTGGGCCTCGGAAGCACAGGCAATGCAGAGCTGTGGGTCGGGGCTGTGGGGAAGCAAGAAAAATAGGGAAGAGTGGGGCACAAATCAGCCAGATCTCTCCTTGTGTAAACCGTTTATGGGGTTAATATTTTTTGCTTTTAATATATCTCATGGCCTGAGGCCCAGGGGGTCTCTGTGCCAGCAGAGCCCATGGCCTGGGCAGTGGCACGGGAGCCCCGGCATGCTGACAGGTGGGTGCTGACACGCTTACCCACGGAGACTCAGCGTGCCTGAGCCCTGTAGCATCTCTCTGCTTGCGGAGTCCCCAGAGCTGGGGCGAGCAGCTTCGGTGCCCAGGGCTGTGCCCAGCCCCAGCTCTCCCCGCTACTTGGGGCTCTCCCCAGCCTCGGGGAGCTGCTGCCTGTGAGACAAGGGCAGGGGCAACGGGGATGTGAGCTTTCCTCATGGTCACCTCCCTGCCTGGGAACGTCGTAGGAAGTGGAGAAGCGCCAGAGTGGGGTCTGATCAGTGCCATCTTGCAGAGACGCGCTTGAGCTGGGGGTTGTTCCTGCCAGGCAGCATGGCTGGTGCCGTTCTGCATGGGCTCTTGCCATTGGCACAGCAGGCTGCCTGCATACCCCTCTGGGAGGTTTTCAGAGCCTAAAAGCACCCCCGCTTCAAGTGAGCTGCCCGTGGGCTGGGAGGGAAGGTCTGCGCCATGCGTGACGCAAAGGGAAGGTCTGAGAGATGGGCAGCAGCCAGCTGGTCCGGCCCTGACTCTGCCTCCTCTGTGCATGTGGCCAGCGGGATCTCTCTCTCCTCCTGGGTCTCTCCCCCTCCTGTGATTAAACCACAGCCGTGACATGTGGAGGACAGGGGCAGGCAGACAGCTCTGTTCTGTGGTTCTGGCGGGGAGCTGCTGGTTTCCTTCCTCATTAGGACAAGCTCAGGTGCCTTTCCCATGGTACGCAGGTCCTTCGCACTCCCGGAGCCAGGAATGGGCATGAACTCAGCCCAGGGCATTTGGCTGCTGGGACAAGCTTTTCTTCCTGTCCAGTCGAGCTGGGATTTCCTTTTATTTCCCAGCTGCCCCCCTGCACTAGTTCCTGACTCACGGCAACATGCTGTTGCAAAGCCGTCTTGCATCAGAACCGTTATCCATTGCCATGCCTGGCTGAGTACGCGGCTTGTGCTGCTCCGTCCTTCTCTGTCCCTCTGTAACGTGCCTTTGCCGATATATGCCTCCTTGAATGTTTTCCTCTGATCTCACCTGTGCTGGGATTGCGCTGGGAGGTCTGCGTATTACTCATTGCTGCCTGGTTCCACTTGCTGATTCACTGTGAACTGTTGCATATTTATTTATTTATTTCCGTTCTGCTTCAATGAATGAGAAAACTATCCTGGTAGCTCCCTTCTGGGAAATTCTGGGAGTATTATGGCCACGGCTGTAGAGAGGAATAAAGGTCTTGATGGAGGAACTGCAAGGAACCAGGCAAAAAGTGAATTTCTGGCAGAGACAGCCTCAGAGAAGGAGTTAATGTAAGGATAAGCTGAAGTGAACTGAATGGCCTGTGTAGCTCAACCAAATCACCTCGCTGTCAAACAGCAAGGAGTGGCTTGGCCATCTGCAACACCCACCGGCGCCGGAGGGCACGGCTCTGTCTTTCTGCCTTTCTCTGGAGAACGGGAAGGAGGTTAGGACCATGTGGCTGGCTCTGCCAGGCAGGCAGCTGACAGAGGGGACCTGGCGCAGTGCTGCTCACCTCTCCTTCCTTTTTGCCTGCCTTTGTCTCCTCTTTCCCCATCTTGTGCTCTCTGCCAGGCTGCCCATCAGCCTTTCTCTCCCCGCTCTGGCTCCCGTTTGGGATGCTACCCAAGCTGTTTCACTCTGCCAGCACTCAGCATCACGCATCCTGGCCGTGCTGAGTGCGTGGCTGCGAGCCCCAGCCTTCCTGCCTCTCTTTTCCGAGAAGCCCTGCGGATGAAGCGCAGGTATGCAGGGCAGCTCTGCAGCCGGGCTCAATGCAGTCACCCTCGTGCTTCCTTCCTTAGCAGGAAGGAGACCTGAGGGGTGTGAGGTGAGCTGTTCCTAGGAGCAAACACTAGGGATGCCAGCAGATAGACCAAAGTGTGTGTGTTTCCTCGAGGGCTTTAGGTAGCTTGCTAATGTAAGGGAGCAGCTGTCAGGTACTTGATCTTTTCATGAAACGCTGTCTGACTGCTGGCTTAAAACAAGAGGGCAAAAGAAACACCCGTCCTTGGTTAGATTCATGTCTCTGTGCCCCGCTGCGTGGCTGTGGGCTCTTTGTGTGAGATCTCTGGCAGGCGCTGAAGCCTTGTACGGTGGCTTGTAATTGCAGGATTGCCGGCCAGCGATCGTGCTGCAGAGCAGCTGTAAATCACACCGGTTTCAGCCTCCGCTCCCGCGCCTCCTCCCCGCGAGGGAAGGCTGGTGTAGGTCTGCGTGTGCGCGGTGCCTGCAGGGAGAGGAGTGGGGGCAGGAGGGGGTTGTGTTCGAGCCTCAATATCGGCACAGCGGTGTCGGGATTGCAGCTGATCGCTGTCGCCATTTGCCTTTGACGATCCCGCTGAGTTCAGCGCCGGGCAGGTGCCTGCCTGACTGCCTGGGGACTGACCCACAACGTGCCCCCAGGGACGCTGTTCCTCCACAGAGTGATCCCATTGACTGCTCCTCTCTGCTACCCAGACCAAGTGATCATGACTGAGAAGACACAGGAACCTCATGTGGAGGAAGACGATGATGAGCTGGATGGGAAACTGAACTACAAACCTCCTCCCCAGAAAACACTGCAGGAGCTGCAAGAGTTGGACAAAGACGATGAGAGCCTTGCTAAATACAAGAAGTCCCTGCTGGGAGATGGACCTGTGGTGGCAGGTAGGCTGAGCATCCTGTAGGAAAGGGGCTAGGGAGATGCACAGCAACAGTGTGCCTAGGGGATGGGGCAAGGTGGCCTCAAAGAAGAGGGAGCTTGTCTGACCAGACGCTGCTTCTGCTGGAGGACTGGCTACGGGAAGGTGGGGAGATGCATAAAAAGGAGGCAGAGAAGATGCTCTGAGCATTACGTGTAAGGTAGCAGTGAGTGCTAGCATCAGGAAGGGGCTTGTGGTGAGGGTATGTGGACCTCGGAGGACTCCTGAAGGGTTTGAAACGTGAGGGGGACAGCCTGTGACCTTGCTACTCAAAATGATCTTAAGAGGGGAGTCACCTGTAGGGGAAAGACCTCCTGTGTATTGGGATGGTGGCTGGAGGGATCTGTGTTGAGCATCTGGGGTAGATGCATGGTCCTGTTGTGCTAAGAGAAGCCTGGTGTTGCTGGGTGCTTTGTGAGGTGTAGTCTCTGGGTGGGAGGTCAGTGGCATTTCTTCTTCACTTTTCCCCCCAAACACTTAATTTTGCAACCTGAGAGCCTCCCCCTGCCTTTCCTACCCGCAGACCCAACAGCTCCCAACGTGGTGGTCACCCGGCTCACCCTGGTGTGTGACTCTGCTCCAGGACCGATCACCATGGACCTTACAGGTAGGCACGGGCTCTCACTGGGCACACAGGGGAGCAAGCAAAGGTCCCAGCATGCTTCAAGTTGAAAGCGAATTTGTCCTTGGAATACTACAGATGGGTTTTAGAGGAATCCTGAGGGTATCGTAGCCTCGCTTTTTATTTTAAGGTACATTTGTATGAAAAAGAGACGTAACGGGAAAGTGTTGAGGGTCTTTCTCTTCGTTTGGATTGCCTTATTTGCTCCTGGGTTTCTGCTGCCTTCTCTTACTTCCTGTCAGCTAAGGTCCTGAGCACCAGGGACGCGCATGCATTCGGGCAGCGGGCTGTTGTGAAACTTCAGAACCAAGCAGCGCTGCAGTTCCGGCCCCGGGGCACGTGGGGAGAGGACCAGGCTTCACCTTATAAGGGCTTTTCTGCGCGGAGGGGAAGCTGGGCCCGCAGGAGCCGAGAGGCTTCCTGTTCAACCGAAACCGCGCAGCGCCCGGCTGGCCTCGCGGGCCGGGCAGGGGCTGTGAAACACACTCAGCTCGCCCAAAACTGGGGCTGGGCATGGCTGGAGCGTGATGCCCTCCTGCAGATAGCTAACAACAGGTCTGCACGTAAATACGTTTGCGTGTGTATGCCCGGACCCATGTTTGTTAGGGCGTTTTCGGTGCAGATGTGGACACCGACACATACATGCACTCAGGTGCAGGCATTTTTGCATGTGTGTGCTCACCGTGCAGTTGCTTGTACCCACGTCTGTGCACTTGTTTTGCAGGTGTGCAGTCTTTTGAAATGATCCTCACCTCCGACACCAGTCCCAGCCCCATCCCCCTGCAGGTGGTCTCTTCTCCCTGTCACACCTCTGGCTAATGGCTTGATCCTCTCCTTGCAGGTGACCTTGAAGCACTCAAGAAAGAGACCTTTGTATTAAAGGAAGGAGTTGAATACAGAGTTAAGATCCACTTCAAAGTGAGTTGTTTTCCTTCTGGTTGCTTCTCCTCAGTTGTTGAAGCCAGTCACCAGCAGTCTATCAGATATCTAGAGCTGGACAAGCTGGGCCTTGGTAAAGCTCCCCTAGCTTTACGTGTCATGCTACCCAACAAGGAAGTGGGCCTTTCCAGAGCATTATGTCTGCTTGCCCACCCCTTGGAAGAAGTTGCCTACTGTCCACCCATGATGGTGAACAGCAGGTTGTTTGGAAGTGAAAAAGGTAGTTTTTGGCTGAGTTTGGCTTGATTTTTAGTCACCAGAAAGTCTTTAATTCACACAGAGTGGGAATGGAAAGGAAGAAGAAGAGACGGTGGCCTTCCATAATGTACTGGTTCAGGGTTCAGTCTGTACTGCTGAAATTGATGAATGCATGGAAAAGATTTAATACTGTAGCATTTGGCTGAAGATATCTGAATTTTTCTGTGTCACAATATGCCCAAATGGGCTAATTTCTCCCCCCCTCCCATTAACCACTGTGTCAGCCATTTCTTCTGTTCCCAGCTGAAAATGAAACTTGGTCACGTTGCAGCGTGGCATCTGTCACTGAAGTGATCACCTCCACAGATGTTCGCTGCAGGCAAAGCTGGGTTTGGCGGAGTGCAAAAGGAAGGAGGATAGCTCTCCTGAACCACAGCAGGGGAAGTGTTAATGTATGGGTTCTGCAGGAAGGATCTCCCTCCCTCTCTGAGGCTCACTTGCTGTCTCAGAGATGGCTTTGTCCCCAGAGACACCTCCAGCTCTCTTTTGTGCTGTGAAATATTTCCGTCTGTATCTGAGCCCTGTTAATAGGAGATGCTTGGAGACAGACGAGTTACTCTAACCCTCTCCCTCAGTCCCAGTGCTTGTAAGAACTGGCACCATGCGGATTCTCCCCAGGATGTAAAAGGATCTGCCCATCTTGTTACCAGATTGAACAGTGCTGCAGGAAGGCGGTGATGCTGGATAGGGACAGCAAAGGGATACATACAAGCTGTCCCTGGGAGATTTGAAGAAAGATAATGAACAAAATGGTGCTCTCCATCTCTTTAGGAGTAACTCGCCAGCTCTCCGTTGAGTTTAGAGGGCATCTGGGAGAGCTCAGTGAATCTTGCCCACCTGTTTGTGCTAAAGGGATGACTCCAGTCACCCATCTCTGGTTTTCCATATGGAAGCTATTAACTGGGAATTCTCTGCTTCACTTTGCTTTGTCCTCATCAGCCTATTCTGAGAATCTGACTTATGTGCCCCTGTCAGCCTCAAAGTTAGGGGAAGGATGGGGAAGGGCAAAAGATGCCCTCAAACACACCAAGGATCTGTAGGTCTCTGGGTGCCTGTGGAGAAGTGATGTTAGGGCTTCCCACAATGTGTCCTGTGCTGAGCCCTTGAGAGCATCGGTATAGAGATCCAAGATGGACATCTTTATAAGGTGGGAAAAACAGCAGACAGAGGACCAAAACCCTCCTGGTGACTCTTACCTCTGGTCACTTTTTGCAGGTAAACAGGGACATTGTGTCGGGACTGAAATACGTGCAGCACACCTACCGGACGGGAGTGAAGGGTGAGTAAGAGACTGTCATGCCCTGCACACCCATGCTCCTACCCTTGCTCAGAGAAGTGTCCCTGCAGATTTGGGCCAGGACAGAGCCTCTCTTGCCACGCAGGAGATAAGACTTCTTGGCAGAGTGCATTAGCCTGCACTTTGTGTCACCCAGGCCAACTGTTTCCTGTGCCTGTGTGAACTCACTGCAAGCCAGCTCTGGTGTCTGTTTGCTGCACCACCGTCTGCAGCAGAAACGTCCCCAGAGACACTGCTTAGACGGTGTTTGCCACAGATTTCCTCTGTATAGAGCTTTTTACCTCCCCCACCTGCATTTGAAGAGTGGCTCAGCACCTTGTGGAGTTTGTCAGCCATGAAAATCCTTCCAGATGTACTTGGTAAAATTTAGAGCTGCTCTGCAAACCTTCCCACTGTCCATGGAGACCTGTGCTTGCCCATGACCTCTTGTGCTCTTACAGTGGTGCCGTATCTGGGCTTGGCACAGGAAAGCCACATTTTGCACACACGTCCCACATTTGCATTTTCTGCAAGCAGCCACCACTAAGTCTGAAGCCCATTAAGCATGCAAGTAGCGTCTTCTCACCAGAAAAGAGAAGTAGCAGGGGGTCAAGAAAGACTTCTAGCCGTATGTTCTGGGTGCCCACTCCCCTCCAGCAGCGTGCCCATTTGAGAGGGTGCAGGCCGAAGTGCCTGCCTATCTGCCCATCCATCCATTCATCCTTCCAGCAGTCCTTGTGTTTTGCTTGCCTGCTTTCTAACTGCCTCCACTAAGTGTTCCCCTTGTTGACTACCATCCCTTTCTCTCCACACTACTTCCTTTCTGTCTCATGCTCTTGGCTTATGCTCCTGGCTTCTTCTCTGCTTTATTGTTTCCCCACCTGAGGAGCTCATCCCTTGTGGATTGTTTTCTCCTAGTGGACAAAGCCACGTTCATGGTTGGCAGCTATGGGCCACGGCCAGAGGAATATGAGTTCTTGACGCCTATTGAAGAGGCTCCTAAGGGAATGCTGGCTCGAGGTACCTATCACAACAAGTCATTCTTCACGGATGATGACAAGCATGACCATCTCACCTGGGAGTGGAACCTGTCCATCAAGAAGGAATGGACAGAATGAGTTCACCCGGTTTGCCTTCCCCCTTCCCGTCCCCTTGCCTCCTGCACCAGTCTCCAGGTGGGCCATGCCCACCACGCTGCTCCCTCCTGCCATGTGGCTGGCCACAGCCCTTGCAGCCCTTGCCGTGGGTGCCAGGGCTCTGTGCCAGCCTTGGTCAATGCACAGGCCAGCAGGTGGCCTTTGCTGCTTCTTCTGATACACTGAAAATAACCCACCCGTTCTCACCACTGCCCCATCATGACACATAATGGTTTAAATTGGGAAGCATCTCCCTCCCTTTTTCCCAGTACTTCTTCCTGCTGCCTCCATTTCTCCTTCTATACCAACTCCGGTCCCGGAAAGTGCCTTTTCTAGGAAGCAAGATCACCTCGCCAGCTCCTTGAGTCTCCTGGCAGGGCGGACTGGTCCCTGGAAAATCCCTCTCTGAGTTACACTTGCCATGTGCTCTGACTCATTGTAAATGGCTACTTACCTCCCGTGGTGGTCTCCTGGTTTGTATCTGGTGCCCTACCCTGTTGAAATCCATACTCATGCAGGCAAAATCAGTCAGGGGGATGCAGCTAGATGCTGTAACAAGACTTCAGTGTCTCAAGAATAAAAATGGTTTCTTTCTTCTTCTCTGCATGAGTGTCTCATTCTTTTCTGGAGTGTGGGTACTGTTGCATCAGAGTTTTGCAATGAGCTATGTGTGGAGACTGTTATAGGAAGGCTTAAGAGTGTGTTTCAAAAGGGAAAAAGCCCTCCTGCTTCAAAACGTCAACCCAGCTCTAATGAATAGGAAGCCAGGAGACAATTTTTCCCCTTAAAGGCAAACTATTTCAGAGTGGCTTCCTTTGGGGGGTTCATGAATGCTGTTTTGAAGCCCAAACTCTTGCTCACGATCAGGGTGGGCTTCAGGGCTAAACAGCCTCCACCTGTCATCCAGAGTGGCAACTGAACGAGCCCAGGAAGGTAGACCATGGCCTTCTCATGTTTAACATTTACCTGGCAGCTGTTCCCCACCAGCCAGAGGAAATGCAGGAGCTGTCTCTTACTGGCTGGCTGAGCAAAAGTGGGCATCAGCCTCTGTGGGACCCAGCACCTGAGGAGGTGCAGTGGCTCCCTTTACGCGGAGGGGTGTTCTCACAACCTGGGGTGCCTGGTTGTGTGGGTGCAAGAGCTGAGATGTCCACTGCTGTGGCTGAGGGCACACTGGCATGGTGAGCTTCTTTGAGGCTGATGCCCACACAGCTGGGAGGCCCCGGGCTCTCTCCCAGCCAACACATAATCTCAGGAGCTGAAGGCTTTGCCCCTGGCCAGCTGCTCCTTTCCCACTTCCCTGGGCGGGACTGCGAGCCCCAGAAGCAGCTGACGTGTCGCTTGCCAAGGAGAGGAGCAGAGGTGGCATGGTGAGGAGAGGGCAAGCTGGCACCATGGGCACCTCCGTCTTCCCGTGTCTCTTCGTCATCCTCCTTGCTGGGGGCTCCCCGGCAGGCTGTGCTGAAGACAGCGGCTCTGCATCCCACGGTAAGTCCGCTCTCCTGGGCCTGGCGTGGGGACCCCGCCTCACTGAGGGTGTGCTGTGCACGCTTCGTATCCTGTATCCTGGTGGGAGAGCTGCGGGGGCAGCACGCGCGGGGTGGGATGTCTGCGTGTGTGTGGGGGGAAGCCTCCGAGCTGCTCTTCGTGTGCCCTCTGCCCAACCCCGACCTGTCCTCTCCAGGCGCAGAGGGAGATGCAGAGAAACTCGTCCTGTTGAACGACATCGCGGACGTGGAGGCCTTCATCAGCGGGGCGGAGGTGGCGGTCGTTGGGTTCTTCCAGGTGTGTTGGCAGCAGCTCCCCTCTGCCAGGTGGGAGCCGGATCCTGCCCTGGTGGGAGAGTGGGGATAGATGTGGTGTAAACACCTTCAGACGGCAGCCCCTTCCACAGACGGGTGCTGGGGCTGTGACAGATGGGGGGGGGGGGATTAGGGGAGGGGTGTGTGGAAAGGGAGTTGGAGCAAGGGATGAATGTGAAGCTGTTGGTGGGAGCCCTGGAGCGGGAGAAAGGGAAATGCTGCAGGGGAATGAAGAGGGGAATGTGGGTGGCAGAGAAAGCGAGTGCACTGGCACGGGGTGAGTGGGAACATCAGCTGTTGGCTTTAGTCACTGAGGGCAGCGCAAGGCACTGCCTGCGTGATGGGGCCGAGGCAGCTGGGTCTCAGGGAGCAGTGCTGGTACGGGTCCTCTGATTTCTAAGAGGGTTTGGGCCCAAGATCAGCTCCCTCTTGGGGGATTATTGGCACAGTCTGTCTGTCTGGCTGCTTCGTTCCCAAAATTGATACCCGTGGGGTCTCTGTCACTCAGTGACTAAACTCAACTGAAATCAGCCAAAGGTGTTAGAGTGACTAGGAGATGTGTCTGTGCCTCTTGCTCTTGAAAGGGCAGGAATACATTTCCTCAGAAAACAACACAAAAACCTTATTGAGTTAAAGCAACACGAAGCAGAGGTCAATAGGATCCTTTTTATTTTTAAGGTCCCCAAGTTGCACCTTTTTTTCTCTCCTTGAGCTCTGTGCTGGGCTGCTTCTGCCCATACACTGCCTCATGCCTTTTGGCAGAGAGGACTTCATCCTTTCAAAAATAACTCCTTTCTGGAAGCCCCTTCCTCCTCCTGCCCTGGTCCTGGGGCTGGAGGGCTGCCCAGGGAGGTGATCGTGAGGTTGGTGTATGGCAACAGCATCTTGCAGCACACTGCAGAGCAAGGACCGATGCTTCTGCTGCAACAAGTGTGTGAGTGCTGGAGGCTTATGCCCCAGGGGCCTTGCTAAACACTGATCACAGAGCACCACCTGCCTCGGGTTGGGTGTCTGCAGGCATTCAGAGCTCCTCAGAGCTCCTGCAAGCCAGCGAGGCAATCTGCACAGGCAGAAGGAAAGTTGCTCAGAAGTCTCCTTGCCCCTGGATAGCTGGCTGGGGTTGCGGCAGGGCTGTGCACTGGGACCTCCTGCAGGCAAAGCCTCGTGCCACCAATGTCCCGTGCCACTGCCTCCCTCCTGCTGCACAATTTCATTCACTGATGTTAACAGGACGCTGGTCCCAGGCAGCAGAGGTGCCAGGGCAGGGAGGGATGACTGTGCTGTCCTGCAGCGTGGGGACAGCCCCGGCTGCCAGCAGCCAGCAGCTTGGCGTGTGCTCAATATGTGGAGCACAACAGGGCTGCCTTTTAACAGCAGATAAGGATGTATGAGCGCCATGAGGGCTTGTCTTGGCCCTCCGCCCAAGAGTATATTCATCCAAATAATGCCCATGTTCTCTCTCCACCATAAATCACTTCCCTGCTGCAGCCTTTCATTTCACTGCAGCACGCGGCTCGGCAAGCTCCGCATATAATGAGCACGGTCTCCCTGACTGGGAGCTGCATGCCATGATGGAAAAACAGCATGCTGCTCCAGCAACCCTGTGTGCCTGTGTGAGAAAGGGGCCTGCTTGGCCGGATTAAACCCCATTTTTCACAGGAATGATCGAAAACACAGTGAGGTTATTCCCACACCATGCTTTAGTGCTCTCACCGCAGCCATGTCGATGAGCTCGCATTTCCAAAACAGGTCACAAGAGCTGTTTTTCTTCGAACGAAGAAAGAATTTTGTTTTCCATTCTCTCTGGGCTCGCAAACAGCTGAGCTGATGGTTCAAATCGAAAAGAAAAACAGAACAATTTCCAAGCACAGACTGTGTCTTGAGGATTTAAATCCAGTAAGTAGGAGTATCAAAAATGCATCCCTCACAAGAAAAGCCAGGAATGGAAATAGTAAGGGATGCTTTAACATGGTCTAAGGCTGCAGTGAACGCTCTCACTTGAAGGGAGCAGACCCCAGCTTACTGAGGAATTGCACAGCTCTATGCTTTGATGCAGCTGTATTTGCTGTATTAAAATGTATAAAGGGTAGGTTTAAGATAGGTTCCTTTTCAAAGGAACTAGGATACTGTTAACCCAGGGTGTTTAAAAAGTGTAACCCACTGACTCCAGAATCAAGAGGTTATCTTAATGACGTATTTTTACCGTGTGTATAGCACACATACATGCACAAGTGTGCTACCTCTGGGCTCTGTGAGCACACCACCCCACATCACCCCTCCAAGACCTCCAGGGCTCCCCACCACCGCAGCAGGGGGGCGAGAAAGGCGGTGAAGGCCGGCCGGGGACAGCAGGGGGCATCGCAGCGTGTGCCGAGGGGAGGGAGGAAGGCACGGGCCCGGCCGCGAAATGGCGGAGCCGGGGGCCCCGCGGGCGGCCGGTAGGTGGCGGCCTTGCGCCGGCGTGCGGCGGGGCCGGGCCGGGCCGGGCCGCTCCGCTCGGCTCTCACCGCCCTCCTCTCTCTGTGCCCCGCAGGAGCCGCAGGGGGCCGCGGCGGCCCAGTTGCGCCTGGCGGCCGGCCACATCCCCGAGGTGCCCGTCGGCATCAGCAGCAGCCCCGCCGTCCTGGAGCACTTCGGCGTCTCGGCGAGCACCCTCACGCTCTTCCGCAGGGTGCCGCAGCACATCTCCTCCGCACTACTTTTATTTTATTTTATTTTATTTTATTTTATTTTATTTTATTTTATTTTATTTTATTTTATTTTATTTTATTTTATTTTATTTTATTTTATTTTATTTTATTTATTTTATTTTATTTTATTTTATTTTATTCTATTTTATTCTATTTTATTCTATTTTATTTATTTTATTTTATTTTATTTTATTTTATTTTATTTTATTTTATTTTATTTTATTTTATTTTATTTTATTTTATTTTATTTATTTTATTTTACCTTATTCTATTTTATTTTACCTTATTCTATTTTATTTTACCTTATTCTGTTCTATTTTACCTTATTCTGTTCTATTTTACCTTATTCTGTTCTATTTTATTTTTGAAATTACCCTGCTGACTAATTTTAGTGAGCGAGGTTTTACATCAAGCACTTAAAAACTGCCCCCAACCGCGTTACAGAGGAAATGTAATTGCTGGTTGGTAGTGATAAAGAAAGGGATTAAAGCTGCTCAGCTCTGCCTAGAGCTGGGAAGCCAAAAAGGGCTTATCGTTGATAGTCAGCCTGCACGAGCACATAAAAGCTTACCTGTAGAGCTTGCTGCTCTGAAGAGGTCTTTTACTTTTCGCATCCCTGACACGAGCAGTGTTCTTACACCTGATGAGATGCTCAGTTTTAAGTGCGTGCTCAGTGCTTTGCAAAGAATGATGGCTGCGTTTCTGAGCAGCTAGTCTGGAGTATGGTGTTACTTGGATGGGGTTTCTCTGGTTTTGGGAAGCCTCCTGAGACACATGAAAAGCCTCTAAGGGCCATGTTACAGTGGATCAACACAGCAGGCTTGAAACCAAATCTTGCCAAGTGTCGCTTCAGGCAGGCAGAGCTGTCTGTCTCCCTGGGTGCACCACTTTTCCATCGTGGCTGAAACCAGATCCAGGCTGGGGATCTGCAGCTATAGATGCTCTGCCACCAAAAGAAGTTCCTAACACCCTGATCTGTCTTGGGTCTTACACTATGTTTAGAAGATTTAATTGCCTAAATATGCTTTGGGCATGGACCCATTAATACTGTTACTTTGCAGTTTCTGAGGGATGGGTGCTGTGCAAATTCAATTTATTTATTTATTGACTCCAGCTGTAGCTGCTGGTGCTTCACTCTGAATTTGAAGGTATTCTTGCTGAAATGTAAGGAGACGATGTTTGGAAGGGCCATGTCCTTACTTAAGCAATCCAAACAAAAGCTAAAAGCAGGCATATCAGCTACCTCCTGTTGCCCCATGTGGCACTTGAAAACTGGGTAGAGAGGTATGTCAGAGGGGGAGAGGGACACTAGGTGGTACAAGATGTCCTAAAAGGCTGTGAAGTGCTGTGTCACAAGAGCTCTAAGCTGACAGAGTGGCTCAGTGATTACACTGAGAGGAGCTGGATATGGTAGCTTTGCCAAGTTCTAGATGCAGGTTGTACAACATCACAAAAGCCAGTTTGTTCCCCTTTCTTTCTCATCATTTCCTGCCCAGTGTTTACCACTGGTATTATCCAAACAGTGCAAGGAGAATGATCTAAGAGTGACCAACAGGAAGGCAGGTCCTTTTGTTTAACTTTTTGCTTGCCACGTGCAGATGTTGCAATTTGAAGTAACACCCATCTCAATTTTGGTTCTTAGGCATAGTGATTTTCTTCCAAAAACTTTGAAAAGATCCTTTGTTTTTGCACTGTGGCAGATAGTAGGATGACTGCATTGGGAGGGTATTTGATATCTGAAGTGTATTTGAAATGTTTGGATTGTGGGAATTTGTATTATATTGAAACTTCATTGTTCACAGTCCAGTTTTTGCAGCTGAACTCTTGTTTAATAGGAAAAAAAAAGCAAGAAACAAACACACTAGTGAGATTCAAATGGGGTTGACAATTCTCTTACCTAATTTTCATTTTTCCCTAAAATTAAGTTATTCAGATGTTATTTTTTTCTTTTATTCTACGCTGGAGACTGTGTAGGAGTAAGGGGTCAGAGCTAAAAAAGAAAAGAAAAAAGAACTGAGACAGGAACTTGGAACGAAATACTCATTTGAAGAGTACAAAGATGGGTGACCAGGATAGCAGTGAATCAGAGGCATAAACTCATTCTTTCCTTTTGCATAGTATGAAGCACATATAAGGCTGAGAAGTTTATAATTACAGTAGCAGGAAGGGCTGCTGAGACTTCTTTGCATATAGTGGAGCAAAACTGATTTATTCTGTTGAAGGATCTGGCCTGATAGACCTAAAAAAGACCTAATTAACAGATGCTACTAAGCTAATTATATAGAGCGATAAAGACATTTTGGCCAGAGTTTCAACTATTAGAGGCAGGATATTTTTCACCCTTTTTTTCTTGGAATCCTAAATGTTGAGAGCAGATGAAGGATATTATTATCCCAACATGAAAACTATGAGTTTACAGAAGCCCACAAAAGTCAAGAGAAAGTTTTCTGTGGAGTCCAGGGTGCTTTCGGTTGGTTCCCAAGGCTCCTCTGATCTCGCCCGCCCAGGTGTTGCACTGGCCTGATCCCATTCACTCAGTACAGCTGCCCTTTCATTTTATGCTGGAGCAAATCTGTGAGAGGAATCAGGCAGCACAGTCTGAAAAGCACCAGCTTGATTTTCCAGAAAAGGCGCAGTGGTCCCCTAACAGATCAAAGACCTTGCGAATGACCACAGAACAGCAAAAAGGGCTTCAGATGTCTGCACACCACTGGAAAAACTAACACAAGTGCTTTCAGAGGTTGTACACATGCAGAGAATAAAATCCAGGGTGCGCATGTGGACATTTTCTCAGCCCCGAGAACCTCGTTCAACACGTGTGTGAAAAATCTTAAAATCTCAAACTTTGATCCTATTGCTTGTCACAGCTCACCACCCCCATGGCCCAACTCAATCACCTCCTGCAGTGGTACTGTACAGCAACTGTGCCCCATTTGGTGGTTTAACCATTATTTGATGTTTGCCTGCTTTTTCTGTTTACCAAGTCAAGCAAACCTCAATAAAATTACATCTTGGGGGTTGGAGGCTGTGAGTGTGGGGAGATGTGTGGCAGGATAGATAGTCCTTTAAAGCTAAAATGTGCTGTGCTTGATTTTTTTTTTCTTCTGCTGTACTGGAAAAAAATCCTCTTTTTATTGGAGAGATTTCCTGCTTGCACAATGTTTCCAGGAAATCCATATAGTCCCGTGCCAATGTTTATGACTTGTAGAAGAAATAGAATAAGCAGATGAAGATTTTAAAGAGGGACGTAAAGCCAAAATCTACGTAAGGAGTTAGGCTATATTAATGATCTCTCCCCACAACTCCTAGAAGAGTTTATCAGTTAATCCTCCCTGTCTCCAGTACAGTAGGAGCAGATAATGGTAGGGATGTCTGGTCCTCAGGGATTTCTGTTATGCCATGAGTTTGTCTTGTCCTTGGGAGACTGAGGGAGGGTGGAAGATCCTTATCTCAAAGTGGTGGCAGGCCTCTGTAGGTCGAATAGTTCTGGACCTCAAGAAATGGGGATTATGTCTTGGAAAGAAGGGGAGGGTGTTGTCCCAGGGGTGGGTGTCTCTGTGGTTGAGAGCCATCAGCAGCTCTGGAGGAGCTACTGAGAGGAGAGGACAGCTGTGACTGGAGGTGTCTTTGCATATCTTCAGGCAGACAACGACCGGAGAGATTTGGATGTGGACAGTGAAAACATGAATGCTGAGAAGATGAGTCGTTTCATTCGGATGAACGAGCTCCGCCTGGTGACGGAGTACAACCCTGTGGTAATTACCAGCTCCTCACAGCCTTCACCCCAGCACTCAGCCTCCTCCTCGTGGGCCTCCTCTGGCCCAAGTGTTCATGCACGTGGATGGATGCAAGGGTTGCCACAGTGGTGTAGGTGGGGTTGGGGAAGACACACAACTCTTTGCTGCTACTGCATAGAGTGAGTGGGAGCAGGTGCAGCACTGGGGCATTCAGGTGGGGTGGGGAGGGGAAAGCAGGCAGTTCCTCTGGCCTTCCAATAAATCTGGGGCATTGGTGGGCAAAGAGCTGCATTTCTTACCGCTCCTGCTGCTTCCTCCCTTGGGCATTTACCATGTCATACCACGCCTGCAGGCCCTGCCCATCTCTGTGGCTGGGAAGCCTCAAGAAACATGGGAACCCAAATGACCTGTGTGTAGGAGGCAGGCTTTCCTTCATCACCCAACAAACAGGGCTCTACATAAACCTGGCTATTTGAAAGCATATTCAAAAGCTGGTTGGAAACTTCCCAAGCAAAATTTTTTCCCATCCCCACCATCCCTCCCCCCATAATTTGTCAGTTCAACAACAACAAAAAAAATCAGACATGGGATGCTTCCATGATGGCCATCTTTATTAACTCACCCACCTGACTGACAATCAGAAGGTCTCAGTGCTCCTTCCCTGTACTGAGGTTGACTGAGGATTTCGGCTCCCCTGAAGCGCTAGCAGTTCACTGGGCTGGTTGCTGTGAAGCCCAGCTGGCTGCAAGGCTGAGACTGTCATTGCTGATGGGGTCTTTTGCAGACTTCTGAGTAGCTACAGCAATGCTGACCATGCTCAATTTAATCAAAGGAGAATGGCCTGACCTGTTTCAAAGCTGTACCTTTTCAAATGGATGCCAAACATCAGCTAAGAGGGCTGGCCCTTTTCCCAGTTCAGGTTCAGCCTGCCAGGAGAGAGAGCATTTTGTTTTGGAAATGCAACATTTTCTTTCCAGAGTGAAATACTGCAGAAGTTCTGTTCTGCTTTCTTTGAAAGAAAAAAAAAAAAGCGTTTTTTTTTTTTGTTGTTGTTGTTTGTTTACTTCATCTACATCAGGGATATGAAAAACATTTCAAAATGACGGAACATTTCCTAGGACAAAAAAGCTGTACTCTGTCCCGCTGTCCTTACAGCTCTTCGAGATCACCCAAGTAACGACAGTGGGGATGTTCTTGTTATCCTCATAAATGGCCAGGCTTGTAGCCTCCACTGTGGTCTTTTTGCAGTTCATCAGATCTTGGCTCTTTCTTCATGCGTTTCTGATGATACTTGGGGCTCTTGCTCCATGGCATCCCATTTAGCGCCCAGACTGTTTCTCTGACCCAGAGCCCCCGAGCTGTTCAGCTGTTCCCTTCAGACTGGCTTGCAACACACATCCTGTTTCATTTTTTCCCCTGACACTGTGGATCCCTAGCAAGGTGCTGCAATTAACAGTGCCTCCTGCCGTCCAAGGCTTGAAGCCCTTCCAGGTTAGCTAACATAGCTTGTTTTTTTCATAAATATTTATTCCCAGTGCATATGCTGTTTACATCCAAGTCTGCTGCAGGTCAGCAAGGGCTTGGATCACAGGGATCAAACTGAGTGCTGCCAAGAGTTTCTCTCCCTGTCCTGGGGCCCTTACTGTTTCGCCCACGTACTTCAGTCATTTTTAGGCAGTGCTTACCCTGTGTACCTCCCAGTAGAGTGCAATGTGATCCAGCCATGATGATGAGCTATGCAAATTGCTTGCAAAAGGTTGTGTGGGCAGATGCACCTTTGTGAGGAGCTGCCAGAGGAGCTGCTGCTCCAGCCATGCCCCCATTGTCCTTGTGGCTCTTGGTGCTGCCTGGTTTCACCCTCACCTTCAGCCCTGTCCTCTTCCATCAGGTCTTCTAACGCTCTTTAACCCTGGTTTGCTTCCCCTCTACTCTCCCCTGCCCCATCTGCACAGCGCAGAGAAATGAAGTGATACAAAATGTACAATCAACATCAGGCTAAGGGAAAGTCCTGGTCACCAGAAATTGGATGCTTTGTGGTGCACAGCCCTTGCAGACATGCACTCCCTGACCCTGTCCCTGTTACTCCTGGAGCATGTGGAAACTTTCTGCTCCTCTGGGGAAGTGCTGGCGGGGATCTCTACTGCCTGCGCCAGCGTGGTTTCGGTGGCATGGGTGAGGCAGCAGGTCAGCAGCAGCCTGGCCCCGTTCTGTTTGGTTTGAGGGAGAGGCTGCAGGGGAAGGGGGATGAGGAGCGACTGAGTGCCTGGAGATGGTGCAAAGGCTTCCTGGGCAGTGCCAGCCCTGCCTCCTCACAGAGGGCCATTGTGCGCTGTCCCTGCCCAGGGCACTGCCAGATGCAGGTCCTTCCCCCGGCAGGGCTGCAGAGGCAATTCTAACCCAAAGCACTCCGGGCTGCCCAGCCCCTGGGGTTGCTGAAATGAGGCTTTGGACTCATCCTTGTTTAACGCACAGCACAACGTGTTGCACAGAGGGATCAAGGGGACACACCAACCCTAGCACCCCAAATCATTCCAGCCTGCTTGTTCCCATTTCAGTCAGGTGCTGGGCCCCAGTGATTCAGGGCACCGTGTTTGGTGGCCTTACCTTTCCGATTCCTTCTTGTCCCTCTAGATGACAGCTTGCTGTATCCAGGCAGTCCCCCTGCCTAGTCACTGACTGGCCTGAGGCCAGTGAGGAACACTCGTAGTTTTCAGACTCTTGGCTCAGGAATAAGCAAAACCAAGAGGTTAAGTGCTTCCACAAAAACCCAGATTGGATCCCTCCTGCTGTAAAGGAGGTCGTCCTGCTTGTTGGGCTGGTTTGCAAAGAGACCTCAACTGAGGCGTGAGGATTGATGTCCCTCTGGCAGTGCATCCAATGCGCACTGAATGTACTCAATCTCCTTGTCTGTGTGTTTTTCTCTCTCTGTCTGTGGTGGCCGTGTTTTTGGCAGACAGCCGTAGGTGTGCTGCACAGTTCTCTCGAGATTCATCTCCTCCTGATCACAGACAAAAAGTCCCCAGAGCACCCTGAGCGAATGCACAGATACCGTGCGGCAGCAGAGCTCTTTGAGAAGAAGGTAAGTCCAAACAGAGAGGAAGGGGAGCCATGAGAGAGAAAAATAGGAGGACAGTGGTTTCTTTCGTGGATGGGGTGGGCACTGTCTCCTGTTCTGTGCATTAGGGGAGCAATGGCCAAGTGGGATGAAAAGACAATTAGCTGGATCATTAAGTGGAGAGGTTGGATCTGTTCATCTTTTGTCAGTTTTGCCTCCATGTGGGAAAAATATCCTTTGTATTCTGCTCCCCCACTCTCTCAGTGGGACAGTGTGAGCTTCCTTGCTTCTGGTCCAGTTTTGTTCCCTTGCCCTGGGAGATGACGAACAGCTGCTGCACTTCAGCCCGGCAGTGGTCACATTCCACTGGTGTGAGAGGTGATCTTGTATATACAGCCTGAGAGATGCCAAGGAGCATTATATAAGTGACCAGACAGCAATTAATGTCGCAGAACTTCTTAACCCTTAGCCCTCTGGTTGGAATCGTGGGTGGGTTTTGTCGGATTTACCACAGCAAGGTCATGGGATTGATGGGGTCTTTCAGAGAAATTTCCCCTGGTTCCCACCTCTGTGTGGGCAGAGTTCCTCAGGCAGTTTATCTTTCCATGGCTGATTCCTTGCCAGCATCTGATTTACAGGGGAATTTGGGTCAGGGGACAGAGAAAGGAGGATTGGGAACAACAGGCAGGCATTTAACTTGGGGGAGAATAGCAAATGGGAAGAGGTAGAGGATCACAGCAGTGGGGAAGGCTGAACTGAGTGGCAGTGAAAGTGACCGTCCTGGGAGAAATGTGGAGCTGAAGAGTTTGGGTTTGAGAACAAGAATATCTGCATGCATCTGTTTGCAGTACTGAAGGAGCAGATTAAAAATCAAGTATATCTTCATCTCCAAATGGGGGGGGGGGGGGGGGGTGCACCTCAGAACCATGCACACTCAGAAGACTTGAGACTTTTTTTATGGCAAGACTTCTTTTGACCTTGCCATCTCTACCACCCATTGTCAAGAGAGCAGGCAGAAACCATTCATGAAAGTCAAAAGGTCTTTTGAAAAGTGTTTTGCTTTAACAAATACATGCTGATAAAAAAAGACTCGTTTATCTGAAAAATTCCAGCTGTCACATGTGAGATAAGTGTTACAATGACACCATTATCCTTGCCCATAAGCAGCACAGCCAGATCCAGGTCTCCCCCAAACAGCTAACTTTTCTAAGACAATATTCTTGAGCATCACCGTCCCTTGCTGATGCAGCTGCAGCCAATTTTCCCCTAACATGATGCCTAGATCTGAGTGAGTGGGAATAATTTTCCTAGAAATCTCTCATGAAGCATTGGATGAAAAGTTGTACTGAAGTCCAAATAATTTATGAATTACCAACAATCCAAATATTTTTTTATTATTATTATTATTATTATTATTTTTAACATTTGCGCAGGCAAGTTTCCCACTGAATCAGTCCAGAGGAAGTTTTCCAGAATAAAATATAGGGATTAAAGATGTGGGCATTTGACTAATTATCTGAACATTACTGCAGGGGTACTGCAAGACACCTAGATGAAGGGACTGGGAATCTAGTATGTTCTTTTTTCCCAAAGGAGGGTCATTCTGCAAAATAATTTGTGATTTGGACTGCCTTCTTACAAAGCAGTAAGAAAGAGTAAGGTTACCTCTGTTCAGGTCACCTGGGTCTTAGATCTGGATCCTAAGGAGTAAGCGGAGCAATATGCCCACTTAGGGTTGTCTCCATTTGCTTTTTTTGTGGCTTGCAAATTGTCCTGTTAATGAATGTAAGATTCTTGAATTGAAGTTTATTCAGAATTACAAGTGAAAAATTCACAACCTGTAGGCTGGTGCTGAAAGGCTTGTTTGAGCTGCGGAGTTAGCTCCGTCAGTGGTTTGAGCAAGCATTGCTGTGCAGTGGAAAGGTGTTCAGGCCCACTCTAAGGGTGTACCACTGCATCCAGCAGTGTTTCACAGTGCATGCAGAGTGCCAGAAGAGAGAGGGGAGACTGGATTTGTGTTACGCCTTCTCCTCAGTGACAGTGCAGAACACTGACGCAGGCTTCAGAGGGTTCTCAGGAAGAATTGGGGGTACCCATCCTTGCACACATCTCTGCTGGGGTCTAAGGGAAGAGAAGTCCTTGTTGTTGTCATCACCAGATGTAGGAAGAGGAGAACCTGTTGCTTGAACTCACAGGGAGATGAAGAGAAAGTGCTGGTGAGTGGCTGACCCCAGAGAATGAAAAAAAAGATCATAAAGAGGTGATTTGCCTACCAGTTCCTGGGCTATGGTCCCTTCATCTTTGGTTTATGATCTTTTCATTTTTGCCTGGGACAAATCTCAAGTTTTCATCTGGAGAACTCTTCTAGATTTGATAGTGGAGCCTGAGGGCTGTAAAATGCTGGAGAGGAAAATGCAAATGTTAGGTGATGCTAAGTTACCAAGAGCTGACAAGAATCACAATAAACATGGTGCTTCTCTAGCAGATCTTGAGAAACAATTGTGGGTGGGTAACAGTGAACAGACAGAACTCAGCACTGCAGCTGCAAGAGTGAACCCACCAGTGTCCTTGGAAGGATCCCACAGCGATCAAATATGTGCTCATTTGGAAAAACACTGCCAAGAATCCAAGCTTTCTACTGGAAAGGAAATGTCAGGGTTAGCTAGTGAGCCAAACTAACACGAGCATCTTCAGTTTTCTTTCCACAATATTAGAGTATAACATGACAATTACAGATGGTGTATCTCACAGGTGTTTGCAGAAGTTTTTCAGTAAGGTGATGCTGGGAATAACAAAAGCAGCTTCTGCTGCAACTGATATAACATGGCTTATAATGTCAGAAAGATGTGGGTAGTCATGTTCTCAAAGTCCCTTTTAACTTATATGTAGACCCATTTAGAAATGAGTTCTGAGAAACTGCTGAGAATCCTTCAGGAGGTCTTTTATGAGAAGGAAAGGATGGTGTCCTTTCTCTTGGACACTGTCATTCACACACTTCTTATTTTTCTTGCCAGACTTTGATTGCTCCAGAACTGAGACAGATTATCTTTAGAGATGCCTCCTTTTAGCCATAAACAGGGAAACTCATAAATATGGAATGTCTATGTCACTTGGCAGATATTTGAAGTAAAGCTGTTTTAATAGCTTTTTTGTTTGTTTTAATTCATGACTGATGTTTTCTTTTTGTTTTGGTGTACTATGTAAGCCACTCAAGAAATTACTCAAGTATCAGAATTTTTTTTTTGGCTTATACAGTCTCCTAAAAATGAAGGTCACAGCTCCATAAAGCTCAATATCAAACACTGCATATGAAGCTTGACCATCCTTCCTGTTGGTCTTCTGTAGAGAGAAAACTAAGAAACATGAAATTGGTTTCTAACATTGAAGTACTATTTTCAATTACATTGAGTTCCTTGGAGAATAACATCATTCCATATCTTAGTATTTACCAGGAACTTCATGTTCTAAAAGCACTGGGCTAGGAAGCAAGTTGTCAAGACACCAAGACAGCACCAGTGTAAAAAAATCTTTGAAAGAGTGTACTGCAGATGACAGTGCACAGATAATACTGCATTGTGTTCTGTGTTCTTGGAATATCATGTCTGGAGGGAAGAATTTGTTTTGAGAGTTCCTCGTACGTACACTAGAACCTTCACTGTCTCTAGTAGCAGGTCTCTGAACACAGACAAGAAGATTGGTACAAGATAAAACAATTTCATAGAAAATTGTTTCAGGAGTAAAAAAAAAATAGCTATTGTAGAGGATAGTTTGAAATAGAAAACAAGTTTTCTATTTTGGATGAAACTACCTAATTTCTAGCAGTGATATGAGAGTTGGCATCATAAGGGGAATTTGTTTTGGTGAGCTATAGTTTTGGTAAAGAGTTTGAGCTAAGGCTTTAGACTGTATTCTGCACTGGTGGAGGAAGACAAGCATCCTTTCTTCCCTTCTAAAATATGTGAAATAAATTGCCTGTCACCATTTATTGTAGGGGTTGCCCTAGATCACTGCCTGAGACCAGACCAAGATTTGGCTATCAGGACTTAGGCAAAGTGAATTTTGTCTGAGGGTCAATATAATTTTCCATGGTTACTGCATTTATTCTTTATGATTAGAGTTAGCTGGGAATCATAAAACAAAATAAATTTTGTATGAGAAAATGCCAGTTCCACCAGGTGGAATCTATCATGGACATGTCCCCATTCAGAAATCTGCTTGGTTTCCTGCTGCTGAGGTGACCTGGCTTCCAGTGCTTGTGGCCTCAGTACAAGGGCACCCTACAGGCTGCCTCACAGTTGTGACTTCAAGGCAGCACCAGCCTTGGCAGGAAGCCTGGAGCGCATCCACTGCAGGATGCACAGATTCATGAATCCTGAAGGAGGAGTCATGCCACGTCATTGCACTTAGAGGAATATATCATTCCTAAACACATGTGATTGGCATTAAGGTGTCTTCTTTCGACTGACAGTGGGCAGATAAAACTGTTGGCTCTCCCTTATTTCTGGAATATCATTCACAAAAGGGGAAGGAACTTTTGCTGTACTTTGACATCCTGCAAATGTGTGAGCCAAATGTGAGTCATTAGAGGGATACAAGTCAAGAACTGTGAATGATGTTATCTGTCCTAGCTGAGGGGCCTACTGTTCATGTGTTTTAATTGTTTTCTTCTGCAAGGAAGAAAAAAAAAGTTTGGGGTTCTAATGCTCAAACTTTTTATCCTTTTATTCTTACTCTGTTCTTTGTGTTCATAGATAGCTTCTTAGTATGGGTATTTTTAACAAAGGCTGGAAACTTGATAAAGAGAAGAATGTTGACTAACATTTATATTACCATTTTAAAATGCTACTCATCTGTTTTAAAGCTGGAGGAACTTTTGCATAGAAAAAATCAGCATTTAACAAACTAGGTATTCTAAAGGCTTTTTTTGATTAAATTTGTGTTTAACATTTGATTAAAAAAATGTTGTTGTCTAGTGAATCTTTCATAGAGAAAACCAAAAGTTGGTGATTGAAATGATGAAAAATATGATACCATCCCCTGTACCATCCCTCTGAAAGTGCTTCCTTCCAACAGTAACCTCTGTTTCCAGTTTGCATGTTGGAAAGAGAGCCCTACAGCAGAAGGCTTGTTCAAATTCTTTCTGCCCCAGCTGAAAGCTTGGAATTCAATTCTTAGATTGGATACTAAGATCTGTGACCCTTGGATTTGTGATGCTTCTCTAGCCTGGTGTTTTATCCTACAAAAGGATGAATTTAGCACTCTGGGAGAAGTTCCCCACAACCTGTCTGCTCATTAGCTTGTTGCCCTTAGGGCACAGTTGACTTTTGGCAGAGAAATTGCAAGTGGTAGATATCTGTCATATCCAGTGAAACTATTGTTCTCATTTCTTTATCACACTGATTAACTGCAGTTAAACCTTACACCAGCCTAAATATCCCCTCTTCCTATTGGCTGTTGCCTAGGAAAGTTTCCAGATATATCTGGTTGTTTTCTTTGCTGTTTTGCTTTTGTTTTTGCAGAACACATTTAATAAAGGATTGTAGATTTACCAAATTTATTTTTAGAGAAGAAAAAGTTTTGAACTAATTTGAGTGTTTTTGATTGAAAAGAAAGGAAAACATGAGTCACAGCCTGGGAACTGGGCATATCATATTCACATTGCATTAATGTTCTTTCTTAAACTCCTCTTTTTTCTTGTATAAATTAGTCATACCCATGTCCATAGTTACGTTGTATATGCTAGGTCCAGTAGACTGCAAGGTTTAAAGGGAAGATCAAGTGATGCATATTAGCTTGGATGTCACCTGCCGAAGGATTCTATTTAATCAGATCATTGATTAAATTGTTTAATTGCTGTATTTATTTTATGAAATTTATACATAATGTTTGTATTTACTATTAAGAGACAATTTAACAAACATTTTTGAGGTAGCTGAACATTTTACAGAAAAATCTTTAAGATTGCAAAATTTTAAATTTTTACAAATTCCTCATGTACCCTTTAAGACTTCAGTTGAAATTTACTCTTAAATAAATCATGGGGTAGGTCAACAATTGTGATAAATCATTACTATTGAATTGGCCTGGCAGTATCCTAATCCTTGTCTTGGTCTTGCTCTCCAAGAGTATTCAGGAGCCCAGAAAAATACAGGCTGTTCTCACCCTGGCTTACTCATTGAGGGGCTTCTCTCCCCAGGTCTGACAAGTCTCCACTGAGATTGGCTCTACGTACAGTGGTGTCATGCCAAAAATTCGTGTTTCCCAAATGATTGCACCTTCATTTCTAGTCACTGCAGCTGACATAAATACACCATTTGTGTTTGGTACTCTCATATTCTTATCCTTGCTGGCTTATGCTGCCCTGTACTTCACTCCCACATTCCTGCAATTGAGTTTGATTTTCCACACACCAAAATACCTTTTTAACATGCCACTCTGGGTCTTGCACGGATGTGAGTGTATTATCCTGAAAACATGCAAAAAGAGGCATCAGCTTCTTCTACATGTGCCTTTGAGATGAAAGACATTTTATTTCTTCATCTATTAAGAGAACAGGAGACTGCCTTCCTGCCATACTATGAATATATTTTTAAAGAAGAGAAAACAAGACTTTTTGTTTGGTAGTGTACATATGGACTAGATAAAATACAGAAAATTTCACCGCAAGGAGCAGTTACTGGCAGAAGAAAGTGTTATTCCAACAGAGTATGGTAGGTTTTCACTAACTCATTTTAGAAATATCACTATTAATCTTTGAATGATTGTTGTTTGGGGATCTCTTTTCTCTCTCAGTCTCTGTTTAGCTCACATTTTATCTTTTATTTACATCACAGATTCTCTTTATCCTGGTAGACATTAATCTGAAAAGCAATGAACAAGTGATGGCATACTTCAAACTGAAGAAGTCCCAGCTGCCAGCTCTGGCTATATTCTACACACCAGATGAGGAGCGCGATGTGTTGCCTCTGGATGAATTCTCCGTTGAGCGTGTGCAGGACTTCTGTAATACTTTCTTACAAAGAATACAAAAGGTAAGGGAGCACTCCTGTACAGTCTACAGGAAGCTGGGATCTTGTACGAAGATGATGTTGCTCACAAGGCTCTTCAGGAGACGACTTCAGTTCCTTGACTTTGCCCCCAACCCTGCCACCTCCTCATTTTCATTTTCACTTGCATTAGATCTAGAGCAGAGCAGATATGGATGTGTTTGCGGAGCCTCTTTATTCATTGACATCTGCCTTCTTAGTCTACAGCAAAAAGACTTCTCTGACCTCTGCAACTGTATGGAGGTCTCAGTGGAAGCATCTGTTTTCTGGGAGCAGCAGCTGGGGAGGTAGGGTGAAGGGTACATTAGGACAATGAGAATGGTCATGGTGGCTGTCAGCAGTTAGGAGAGGATCAGGGAGACAGTGGCAGGAATAGGAAGGAAATTTATCAAGAAGGCCACAGAGCAGAGTATATAGATGTGCTCAGGACTCTACTGGAGGTCAGGGCCGGGAGAGGAACAGTTAAATCTCCGTGAACACTCAGTGTTAGTGTTCTTTCTTTGTCAAATGTCACCTTCATGTAACACATAGGCTTTGGGTGTCAGGACCCTCTGTTATGTAATTGAAATGGGATAGGCAGGGCAAAGGCATGGAGAACAGAGGGAAGCACTTACGTTGGCTTGTTTCCTTTTATCACTATGCTGAGAAACTGAACCATGTCAAAACTGATTTCATGCCTTTGATATGTTTTAGAAAGAAGAGGAACAAGAGAAGAAGGCCCTCAATGAAGAACTCTGATTCTTTCTAAGCCAACAGGATGACTGTGCCTAGAGCCATGTGTTCTTGGTGTATGAAGAGTTCACTGAGCCTCACAGATCAGGAATTCCTGGGATAATAGGATTAAGGGGCCAAGTCAGTCATGGATTCCCATCTCCATGCTATGTACATATATGCCGTCTGTCCTCTCTACGCGTCTCTCTTCCCTTCTGATTTGCTCTTTTGTCATTTCTTAGATTTGCTCTGCTATTGCAATACCCGGTGTCTTTCCATACCACCTCTGATGGAGCAAAGGGCAATACAGCAAAATGGCAATATCACAGATATAGCTTGTAGTTCCCAGAGAGACTGACAGATCTGTTTCTCTCATGGTGCCTGACTTCTTCTCTTTGGTTTTGGTGCTATGCTGGGATTCACTGTCAGCCTCTCCTGACACTAGAAACAGATTGGTTCCTTGATGTCACATGAACTTTTCCATTTATTTTTCTAAATAAAGCAGAAAGTCAGTAACCTGATTTGTATGCAAATATGTGATTTCCCACTACCCACTTCTGCCTCTTAAGGACAAAGCCTATGTATTTTTGAATGAGTAAGCTCAAAAATCTCTCTCTGAATATAGCCAGGTTTGCAATGTCTGAGCAGATGGATTAGTTGCTAAGAGTCATTCCCCGTGGAATTGGACCTCTGACCAACAGATCCATGAGGACAAGAGATTTCTGTGAGGTTCTGAGATAAGAAGAGCACTGTGTTACAGCAGATCTGAGCTGGTGCAGGAAAAATTAGTGAGATGCAGGCTGAGGAATGGAAGCTGTTGTAGAACAGCAGTAGAAAGTTGCGTTGCAAGATAGGAACCACCTTCACACTGCATTAGAGGGAAAGGCTGTTGTCTGTAGTGATCTCAGGTGTTTGGGGTCTCAGTTCTGGTATAGAGGGGGTGAGGCGTATGAGCTAGCTCTCTTCTGCTGTACAAAATGCATGCAATAGCCTTGCCTCATACTTGGCCCAGCATCCTTTGGCATAGAGCATAAATGCTCCTGTCAAACAGTGACTGCATTGTGTCTTAGGGCTTGAGAGACTTGGCTTGGAACAGGGAGTCTAAGAGGCGTAGAGCTGAGAAACGTTAGTCCTTTCTCAGCCATCAGGCAAAGAACTGGGAATAGAAAAGAGTTGCAGATGAGGCAAACACAGCTCCCCACCACAGAGGGAGAGGTCAGGAGCTGGAGGGGATGCAAAATATCTGACAGCCACCATAGTGAAGGCCACAGCTGGATGTAACTGCTTTAGTACTCTACCCTTCCTTCTCCTCCACTTACCTAAAGCAAGCCCAATGCTCTAACAGTCATTTGGGGAATCAGCATTGCTGCCCATTTCCAAGGGAGGGTAGATGACCAAAGCAATATTCAAGGTTGTTCCTTGTGTTGGCAGAGCTGAGGAACAGCGTGTATTTGTGCACAGTGAGCTCTTCCTTAAGGGGTAAGAAGGTGGGCAACATGGGATCTCAGAAGCTCTGTGGTCAATGCAAGAGCCAAAAACGTTTCCTAAATGAGGCAGTTTAGACGAGAGCAGGGAAAGAGGGAGGGGAGGAGAGAGCGGCAAACCACCTCTGTCTGTTCAGTTTTTCCCTTGTCACAACTGAGTGCTCCCCAACCTCTGGTTTGCATGTGGCCTGGGAGAACCTTTGGTATCACTTTTGGGCGCAGCTAGATAATAAAACTGAGGCCGTCATGGGAGAGGTGAGTTTGGGGCATTACGTGCTGCATATTTATTTCTTTAGGCTGGTGGAAGTGGACGCACCTGCCCTCAGCCCTTAAACTGTTTTAAATTCAGGTGCCCTCTGAGGTGCGCTGGAGTTTCCTGCACTATGTATGAGGCTTGCCAGGCCCACGCATGGCCTGTGTGGTGCCAGGCAGGAGGAGCTGAGTGCAGTTGTCTTTGATTCAGGGGCTAAGTGAGGCTGTTACCGCAGGGCCCGGCCCCTCCAGAGCACTGAGGAGATGCAGGGTCTCATCCCAGGCCCCATCTGATGTTACAGGTTTGGGGATTAGAGATGGGTCACCCCACAGTGGCTCAGAGTCCAGGCAGAGCAAACTCCTGCCTGCCTTCCTACATCCCTGTGCCAGTGGTGCGAGACATTTCTGAGCTCCTGCTTTTGAACCAGGCCTAGTCACAGAACATGCAGGTCTGTGTCTTCTAGCAAGAGCTCTGCTTTCTCTCTTTCAAAGGTAAAATTGCTCCTTTTTATGGCTATAGTTTGTTCCTCCCTAGGAAGGGGTTTTACTGCTTTCTCTGCAGCCAGGTACAGTGGGAAGGTCTTCTGCAGAGACACCTGTGAGGAGCCTTGGCGTTGTAGATGTTTCTAGTGTCACGCACCTCTGTGGTCCAAACCAAACAGTGTGTGGGTGCTGGCCTGCTGCATGGGTGTCTGAGGTTCCTCTCTTGGCCCTGTATAGACACGACAACTGCAGGACTTGGGCACAGCAATGTGACTCTTCCTCACTGTAAGAGGGAAACAAAACACGACGTGAAAGAAGCCCTGGTTCTGCAAACAAACCTGGGAGCAAAAGCAATGTCCCCGGTGACTCTGTTCACTGTGTACACAGATAAATATAGGGACAGCTTTTTGGGATCTTCATTGAGGGGTGGTGTAGGGGGGTGTTAATTCCCTCTGCAACATAACCAACAACCTTGGGAGCCACAAGGCAACCACAGGAAAAGCCACCTCCTCCTCTAGCTGCCCCAGGACTTGCACAGTGGTGGCAATGGAGCCAAGGGGTCTGCTTTAATCCCTGTGCTCTAAGGCTTCTGCAATGCAGCCTTAGCACCGGGTTTAATCACTGTGACGATAAGTCCAAGGCAGAAAACAGAGGATGAATCTTGTGGAGGGACAATCTCTGTTGTTTCTTTTTGGGTTTTTTCACCAGCTGTGTTATCTCTGACCTGAGTCTGTGGCTTGGACCAGATGTTTTGAGCTGGCTGGGGAGGCTGGGCTGGTTTTCAAGGGGCGGAAGAGCTTAATGCAAACTGACAGCAGGACACTGTGGTGTGAGAGCCCCTGCTCTGCAGCAGCATCTGAACCCAAAGGACTTGTAAAATAGCTAAGCTGGCAGCTGAGCCTGCCCAACAGCAAAGCTAGGCTGAGGCAGCATGTGAGAGCTGCTGTCTTTACAGCAGGGAACAGGGAATTGGGTTGTACTGTCAAAGATGCAATTCACATTCATCATTGGTGAGAAAGGATTTGAACACCTCCAGAAGGAGAATATTACAAAGGCCTGGCGGTTCAGCAAGAGGACTAACATTTTTTTTTTTCCCCCTGAACTATTTTGTGTGACATAAAATAAGTGAATGCTCCTTAGAAGTGAGGGCAGGGTCCCATGAGTGCTCCCCACGTACCCTCCCCTGGAGAAGCAAGCTGCCAGATCCTTGTAGCACTGTTCAGCTGTCTCGGGCACTTCTCTTTGGTGCTTCCAAGTGCCCTGAGGATGCAGATGTTTGTGTTACAGCCCTCTGTAGTGTCCCCTGTCTGCTACAGGGTGAACCTAGAATTTCAGTCCAAACACCTCCGCACCTAAACTGTGGAAGTGGACCAATAAAGCCAGGCAGTGATATTAGAAGCAAACCCTGTCTTACAGGTGGATAAACTGCAGGGCTTAGTCACTCTGCACCTCTGCACAAGACGGCTTCCCCTCAGCACCACTAACTGCAGCCCAAGGGCTGGCAAAGAGGTGAGGGCAGTTGACACAGGAGGGGAAAATATCATCTGAAGGATGCAGCTGAGGAAGTGGTTTGCAGAAGCGTGAAAGAGCAGGGCAGAGAAGAGCCAGAGACTGGTTTTGGAGGAGGAGAGGACTTGTCCAGAGGGTGATGCCATTGGGGGCAGGCAAGGGTCAGTGAGGGAAGGTGCTGGGTGGGTACCTCAGGGAGCTGATAATGATGGGGAGCAGAATATAGCAGTGTTTTTTCTGGGACTGTGAATCAAGTTCTTCTTTGACCCACTTTGGCTTAGTCACTAAGAAAACTTCAGAGGAATATTCTCAGTGTTAAAACCTGCAAAGCCTCAGATGCATATTGAAGAAGAAAGTGCTTGTTCTCCCCTTTGAATTTCTCCCTTCACTGCTAATGTACCTAAAAATCCAGGCAGGTAGGTTATTTACGTGAGCTGCAAAGCAGCACATTTCTCCAGGTAAGAGGAAAGACTGATAAAATGCCTCCCTTTTTACACCAAGCCTCTGGGTATGGCAGCTGTGCACTTGCCTTTTCTATCATGGCTGTAACCAGTGCTGTGTCCTCCTCCCCACATGCTCACCCAGGTTTCTCCCTGTCCCTCTGTTACGAGTACTGTGTGCCTTCACTTCTCCCGCCTCCCACTCCTCCCTCTCCAGAGTCCACATTTTGTCATCTTGTTAGGGGCTTTGTGCAATTCAGTGCCCTCCAGGTCATGTGGTTTGTATAACGTCTGCACCACCAGCATTAATTCTTGCCCTTTATCTAGCAGCTGAGTCATTGGTTGTATTGCTCTTTGTACATTCTTGAGGTACAGGATAGAGAAGCACGTCACTACTTCCACAGGTACCAGAAGACATAGCATTGGTACAGTTCACTTCTGGTTCCTTGGTCTGTGGGCAGAAATATGTCCCTTGGTTTGCTTATAAGAATTTAGGGGAGTAGGATGGGGTCTTGCAATTTTCCTTTTATTTATCTAATTATTTTTGTATTTATATTAATGACTGGTATCAACAGAATAATCACCCCAAGAAGAACTCTTCATCTGCTTTCTTATCCATGAGTAATACAGAACTGTATGCCCAAAAGATTACTTTTAAAAATAATAGAAAAATAGAAAAATAATGTGCTTTAAGGATTCCTTGGCATTTCGGAATTCAGTGTGGGTGTTGATCCTAGGCTATTTCATGACTTCCCATTGTAATCAAGATTTTATTTTCCTTGGCCAATTATTTTTGTTATTTGGCTAAGAAACAGAAGAGACAGTAATTTACCCCAGATTGTAGAGGAAACCTGTGGGCAGGGCTGGAAAGAGAACCCAGATCTCCTGGATCCAGAATCTTCTTTTATTTAGAATATTTTATTAAAGATATTAACATATGTCTTCTTTTATTAAGACATCCTAATATCAATATATTCAGATATTTCTAAAAATATCTTCACATATTAAGAAGATTAGAAAAGATCTATGGCAGGTCAGAGGAACACGTGAATGAGGCACTGCTTGGTATATTTTAGTTTTGGCAAGACCTTCAACAAGACAGCAGCACTGCAGAAATGAAGGGACTGTTGCAGTGAAAGGTAAATAGATTCAGGGTATTTTTGATGCTGTACGTGAGATAGTGATGCTTGTATCAAAGGATCAGCCATCTTTAGTTGCCCTACCATTTCTGCTTCATCTGTGAATCCTGGGACTGGTAGTTCAGTGGTCCCTCTTGGCAGAACTAGTTCTGTGATCTAGGAGAAAATCACCTTCCTTCTTTTAATAGTAAAGACAACAGTACTCAGGATGTTTGTAACTTGAAAAGCTCCTTTACCAGCACTTAACATGATAGGGAGGGCTTATTTCTGTGGTTGTTTGTATAGAAATGAGATGGTTTATGTGTCTACTTGTCCTGTCCCCCCTTCCAAATGACCAGCTGCCCCTGACAGCATGGCAATGGTCTCTAAAGTATTACTGGTACTACTCGTTTTGTGGCACAAAGTATCAAGCAGCGAAGGAAAGTCCAAAAAGTTGTATCATCAGCTTAGTTATGCCAGGGGTGTTGTGGTTCTGACCATTACATGCCTTCACATCCTTGCTGGGGCACTCAAGACAGCCCCTGCCTTAGATGAACTGCTCTGGAGCTGCTTCTTGCTTCTTGCCCAGTGCCTTGTGAGGTGCTGAAGTTCTCCAACCCACCTCTGTACCCCATTCTTGAAAATCCAGGCAGGAATGTTTACTTTCATTTGGGCTGGGGCTAGCCTGAATGTCTGTCCTTGTGCTGGGAACCCATCACGCACACAAACCCAAAGCCCCTGAAGTGGCTAGCTTCTATTTCTAGCCGTGATGATCTGCCAAAGGCTTGGCGCTGGTTTGTTTATGTTTAATGTATTAAATCTGTCTCTGTGAATTTCTCTGTGACAGGCAGGCATGTCATGTTTGGGTGGTGTGTGTTTGAGCGGGCTCTGTTTCCAGACGAGCATTCCCCTCCTCCAGTTCCCCCCCCCCCCCCAGTCCCACCACCCACTTAGCACATTTCCTTGTGGTTGGGGAAAAACAGCAAACTTCCACCAACAGCAAAGAGGACGGGGCTGGGAGGAACCCAGCCAAGGGTACTGAGAGAACTGGCGGAGGAGCTGGCCGAGCCGCTTTCCATCATTTATCGGCAGTCCTGGCTATCGGGGGAGGTCCCGGTTGACTGGCGGCTAGCCAATGTGACGCCCATCTATAAGAAGGGCCGGAGGGCAGACCCGGGGAACTATAGGCCTGTCAGTTTGACCTCAGTGCCGGGGAAGCTCATGGAGCAGATTATCTTGAGGGTCATCACGCGGCACTTGCAGGGCAAGCAGGCGATCAGGCCCAGTCAGCATGGGTTTATGAAAGGCAGGTCCTGCTTGACGAACCTGATCTCCTTCTATGACCAAGTGACGCGCTTGGTGGATGAGGGAAAGGCTGTGGACGTGGTCTACCTTGACCTCAGTAAGGCTTTTGACACCGTTCCCCACAACATTCTCCTCAAGAAACTGGCTGCTCGGGGCTTGGACTGGCGTACGCTTCGCTGGGTTAGAAACTGGCTGGATGGCCGGGCCCAGAGAGTTGTGGTGAATGGAGTCAAATCTGGTTGGAGGCCGGTCACTAGTGGAGTCCCCCAGGGCTCGGTACTGGGGCCGGTCCTCTTTAATATCTTTATTGATGATCTGGATGAGGGCGTCCAGTGCACCCTCAGTAAGTTTGCAGATGACACCAAGCTAAGTGCGTGTGTCGATCTGCTCGAGGGCAGGAAGGCTCTGCAGGAGGATCTGGATAGGCTGGAGCGATGGGCTGAGGTCAACTGCATGAAGTTCAACAAGGCCAAGTGCCGGGTCCTGCACCTGGGCTGCAACAACCCCAAGCAGAGCTACAGGCTGGGAGATGAGTGGCTGGAAAGCTGCCTGGCCGAGAAGGACCTGGGAGTATTGGTTGATAGTCGGCTGAATATGAGCCAGCAGTGTGCTCAGGTGGCCAAGAAGGCCAACGGCATCCTGGCCTGTATAAGAAGCAGTGTGGCCAGCAGGTCGAGGGAAGTGATTGTGCCCCTGTACTCGGCTCTGGTGAGGCCGCACCTCGAGTACTGTGTTCAGTTTTGGGCCCCTCGCTACAGGAAGGACATGGACGTGCTCGAGCGAGTCCAGAGAAGGGCGACCAAGCTGGTGAGGGGTCTGGAGAACAAGTCTTACGAGAAGCGGCTGAGGGAGCTGGGCTTGTTCAGCCTGGAGAAGAGGAGGCTCAGGGGCGACCTCATCGCTCTCTACAGTTACCTGAAAGGAGGCTGTAGAGAGGTGGGGGTTGGTCTATTCTCCCACGTGCCTAGTGACAGGACGAGGGGGAATGGGCTAAAGTTGCGACAGGGGAGTTTTAGGTTGGATGTTAGGAAGTACTTCTTTACCGAAAGGGTTATTAAGCATTGGAACGGGCTGCCCAGGGAGGTGGTGGAGTCACCATCCCTGGAGGTCTTTAAAAGACGTTTAGATGTAGAGCTTAGGGATATGGTTTAGTGGAGTACTTAGTGTTAGGTCGGAGGTTGGACTCGATGATCTTGAGGTCTCTTCCAACCTAGAGAAATCTGTGAATCTGTGAACAGCAACGTCATCTGCCCCAAATGCTCGTAAGAGCAGAGCGGAGATGACAGAGTCCTGAGATGGGCCCCAGGGAACCAGGACTTCAGTTTGCTGCCTCATTCCTTATTTATGCAGCTGCTGTTGGCCTGGGGAAGGGGCTGGGGCTGCTGCCTTGGTGTGTCCCACCTCTAGGTGGTGTGCAACCTCTAGGACTGATATATGCTACAAGTCGTGTGTGTGGTTCTACGTGATTTTTGTGCCTCTATCAAATCTTAAAATGCAATCCTTTATCATGTATGGTGAGAAAAATGGGTGAATACTGTCCCACACTCCAAGACACAGCCCTGTCTCCTTCCCCAGGCTGTCTGTCCCTTCCACCACAGACACGGCACTGCCACCTCCCACCTGCTCCAGGCCCTTTTGGGCCTCAGGGAAAAGCTTTGTTGGCCCTTCCCAGCAAAATCAAAGCCTGCTGATACCTAATGGAATTCAGACTCATACATATAAGCTGTCTTAGTCTGGTCATCCCAACCTGGTGGCCTCTCGCAAGCCATTTCTCTCCTCTGTGACTGCTGGGCGCTGGTCTTGGTGGTGGGGCTTCACATTGCTGCAGGAGCAGCTGGAGGACAGTGCTGCAGAAAAAAACCCTGCCTGGAGCCTGGAGGCCTTTCAGAGAGCTCACGACTCTGCATGCTCCAAGGAGAAAGAACAGCACCCACCAAGGATGGCAAGATGGGTGTGAAAGGTTCAGCAGCAAGCCAGCAGGAGCCTTTTTCTCAGGAGCAGCTTAAGGTCAGCTTTGTGTCTCAGTGCTGAATGTTGCACAGAGGACACAGGAACATGACCAAAGCAATCCTGGGAGCTTGTTTTCAGGTAGGAGAGAAGGAGCTAAAGCCAGGCTCTCAGCTCTTACTCCAGCCTTGCAGGTCTCGCTCTTTGTTGGCTCCTTGTAACACTCCCGTTGATGTTCTGTGCTTCCTTTCTGGAAGCAAAAACCCACTGTGGTAAATTATTTTCTCATGGTCTTACTATCTGATAATCTCCCCAGCTAGGAACAGCTCTGAGGTATAATAACAGCAGGCTTTTGTGCAGCAGCCCAGTGTCTGCAATAGTTGCTGGAGGACAGCAAAAGATTGTCATTGATAGTGCAGAGAAGGGCAGAGAGATCAGATAAGAGAGAAGAGCTTCAAGGGCTGAAGAAGATTGTGAACTTGATGTCTGAGCCTTTGGGATGCCTGTGTATCATCTGTTATCACCAAGCCCGAGGCTCGGGGAGGCCAGGCAATGATAAGGGATTCCTTGGCTGAGGAAGGTGCTCCTGACAGACAGGCATCTTCTCCTGTGGAGGGGCAAAGACAGGCACGTAACCACATGTCTCTCCCTTCTGGGGCTTGTACAGGACCTGGCACAAACAGGCCCTTAGTGCTAATAAGGTACTTGGGGGATTTTCTGGAAGAGACTGTTCTGACTGCAGTCATTACTGGAGTTAGCTGTTCATCTCAGATGAATGCTCAGGTCTCGAAACAAACAAGGGTATTTCTAAGAGCTAGTGAGTATTTTTTATTTATTAGGTGATCCAGCAGGTTTACTAGTGAATTGACCATTGAGCAAGACAGGTGCCTATCTCAAAGAGCTGAAGTGACAGGCAAACATTTAGCCAAGTAATATGGAAGAAAGTTCATTCTACAAGTGTGTACAGATGTTTGGTAAATAACATGTGCAGAGCAAAGACTCTCAGGCAATGTCTGCTTTAGGAAAATGTATGGTATTAGATAATGTCCTCATTAATCTTAGGCTTAGCCAGCCAGCAGGGTTGTCAATGCTTATGTACTGAAGAGGTTACTCATGCAGTGTATCTTGCTGATGAACATACAGCATTGGGAGCCAGGAAGTATTGCCTATAGATCTCACTAGTAGAACAAAGGGGGGAAAAAAAAACAACTTAGTTACAAGACCAGGAAGGACAAAATTGTTTTTGCTGGTAGAAGTCTTTAATGAAAAGTCCTGCTATGGAAAAACTTCTATGCAACCTCTGGGACTGATATATGATAGAAATCATTTGTGCGATTTTATGTAATTTTCGAGCATGTACTGAGTCTTAAAAGGCCATCCTTTATCATGCACAGAGAGAAAAATGGGTGAACAGTGTCAGCACATCAGACCCCAACCAACGTTGACCAAAACGAGGAAGGAGGTTGAATCCAAGAATGTCACCTCAGGCCTCATGCCTGCAGCACTGGTGCTCTTCTTGTGCGTCTGACCTGAGTTTTCTCTTGGTATCTGGCTAAGAGGACCACAAGCCAAAGTGGGAAGAGCTCCGAGGGAAGTTTCTTACCACATAGAGCACTGCCAAAGCTGCAGAATGATGTGAGATGGTTTTGCATGAACACTTTTATATACTGAAGATATCATTAAAAAGTCAGCATGGTACCTTTTAATACCTCATTTTGCATTAAATAAAAATCAGCTTTTAACACCTCATTTTGTATTAAGTAAAGTTGCAGTAGTGGAGTAGCAGAAATCAATGTGAGACACTATAGAGAGGAAATGTTTTATTTTAAGCCACACTGATTTCACTTACCCAGACTAGCGCTCTCATAACTACATATTCACAAACACCAAGATGCATTTATTCATACAATTTGGTTTCTTTGCAATGACACAGAAGATGCAGGACAAGGGCTTTGGAGTCTTCATTATGTCTCCCACAGTTGTCTTAGTTTGGCCGCCATATGCTCATTTTAGATGCATCTCCTGCATCCTTGAAGAGCTGGCTGTAGTTGTCATCTTTTGTCTCTTTATCTTTTCCCACCTCTGAGTACCATAAGGTCTCACTGTTTCTTGCCTCCTTACCTAGGTATCTTATGGCTCTGTCATGTCCTTTTTCTTAACACCATCATCTCTGATGGTTTGATTTTGGCCCTTTTTAAGTCTTAAGAATGCTCTCTCCCTTGTTTTAGTACATATCTTGTTTTAGACTTTTTTTTTTTTCCCCAATCTTGGTATCTAGAGGTTCTGTATGTCAAATGCTTCATGATCTGATATTCTAGGTGCCATCAATATGTGCAGTTCTTGTAGACCTTCTGCCTTTCTTCCTAGCACTTCCACACCCAGAGCTCTCCTTCCATTTATGCCAATGTTATTGTTTTTATTACAATTTAAAGGAAATTATGATCACTAGTGATAAAGACATTATCCCTGGTAAAGTAGTGAATTCTGGACCCAGTGCCATTGGAGGAAAAAGAAAAAAGATACTGAAAAGCAATAAAAATCGATCTGTCATTCCTTCTCCTTTTAAAATTCTTTCCTACTTTATGAGAAGATGTTTCTTGGTCACTTGACCTGTTCAGCCTGGAGAAGAGGAGGCTGAGGGGGGACCTCATCGCAGTCTACAACTTCCTCGCGAGGGGGAGTGGAGAGGCAGGTGACCTATTCTCCGTTATCACCAGTGATAGGACCTGTGGGAACAGTGTTAAGCTGAGGCAGGGGAGGTTTAGGCTGGACATCAGGAAGGGGTTCTTCACCGAGAGGGCGGTCGCACACTGGAACAGGCTCCCCAGTGAAGTAGTCACTGCACCAACCCTGTCTGAATTTAAGAAGCGATTGAACTATGCACTTAGTCACATGGTCTTTTTGGGTCTTTTGGGCAGACCTGTGCGGTGCCAGGAGTTGGACTTGATGATCCTTATGGGTCCCTTCCAACTCGGGATATTCTATGATTCTATGATTCTATGATTCTTGATAAAAATAAACAGTTGTCAAATTGCATACAAATCATAAACATGTCTCCAAAACAGTGTGTGAAATTCATTACTATGGAAGGTCATCAAGTCAAATGACTTGGCTAGTGTGTGATGTTAGGAACATTAATATAATTTGTAGTTATGCACTGGAAGATAAGAATAACTGGATTTAATGCTTCAAGGAATAAGGAAGCCTTTCTTCTCACCACAAACAGTATTTCACAATTAGCTGGGTATCATGCATTTCCCCCCATTCCTCTCATCTTCCTTTGAAGCCTATCAGATATTGACAACAAAGAGAGGTGAAGATCAGGGCTTGGTGTGCCACAGAAAATGTTATTTGCTTACTAAAGACAAAATCTATGATACTATAGATACTGAACCTGAGACAGAACAAAGAAACATATATAGCATGACAATAGTGCTTGTAAATATTTTAGCGGCTTCCTGCGTTCAAGAGAGCACAGAAATGTTTCAGTTTAATCTTGGTCTCACAAGGACTTGCAGATTTTGGATCTAAGATGCTGTCTAAGTTCAATGATTTAAAAAGAGACAATATTGTTCTTTATTATTTACCAGATGGATGAGCAGAGTGAAACCACAGCTGCTTTCTTATCGCACTGCATGTCTGGGCAGGAAATAAGGCGGGTAAATCTCCTATGATCCCCAGGAATGAATCATGTCAGGGCATTTTTGTGCTCATATGGTGAAGCAAAAGGGTTAGAGGTGGAAAAGGAGGAGAGATTGCTGCAACCCAGAAGCATGCTCTGTTTTTACAGTCAGAGTTCAAACTTTTTGTTTGCTCAGTTTTTCACAGGATACTGGAAGTACAAGAAATTTTAGTTACTTGTATGGATTATTTAATCCCTGCACAGGATCCTCTGCCACATTTCTCAACATCCAAATAATATTAACAATATCCTTCCTTCCCAGACAGTAAAAGAAATAGGCTGATTAGTGCATGTGGACATGTGTGGGCGGGTAGGTGGGTGGGGGTAGTGTGGGGTGAAGCCAAAGGAAGCAACAGAATTATATCTTAGTCCTGAATGCTTTATGCTTTGGTTGCTTTATCCAGTGAATTAAATAACCTTGGTCTGGCTTCTGTGAGATTCTGGTCTTCTCTGCTCATGAATTTCCTGTTACCAGAAATCTTTTCTCATTGTTTCAGAACACAGCTGTTCGGGGAAGCCCTGGCCAAACACAGAGAGTCAGTCTTAGAGGTAACTAAATGATATCCCATGGAGAGTGCTGAGTATTGGAGTCAAAGGCTTGAGCCAGGCTCAGTTTTTGCAGCAAGCAGAAATGGAGAGTAATGACTTCCCATTGAGCTGTACTGCTGACCCCAAATGCTCCTGTATTTATACTGGGCTTCATTTTGAAGTCTGATGGATTACAAGGAGTAACTTCGAGGATCACAACTCCATAGACCATGGCTATGAAGTTGTATCTGGACACTATTCTTTGAATTACAGTAAAGGTTTTCCACCAACAAGAGAATACAGCAGCTAGAAAAACAAGCAAACAAACAAACAAAGAAACCTATCTACCAACCAACCAACCAGCCAAACAAACCCCACAGCTCACAAATTGGAAACCTCTCTTCACGGTAGTGGCTGATGTGGATACAGGCACAAATGCTGTAGGACACTGCAGGTGAAAGAATATCATCTCACCCTCTGGATTTGCTCAGAGGGGAAGGAACTGGGCCTTTTCATGGTACTTAATTCCAGTCCTGCTCCTTTGGCACTGGAATACTGAACAACCAGTCACCCCAGACTTAAGTGACATCCATCAGGTTGAATGTGCAGGTGTGCTCCATGTATGTGGGCAGGAGAAGGTCACTGAAAGGCATCATGTATGATTTAAAGGAGAGTTTCTAAAATGCACCCCGGCCCAAAACTTTGGAGGAAGCATCAAAGAAAATAGCTATGAGCTGGCAAGGGAACTTTCCTCTTCCATAGGAGACAGACGCTACCTGTAAGCTTCAAATGGTGGTCTCTAAAGTGGTCCTAAGACTATATGTGACATATATTTGCTTCATTAGAAGAAATTTTAATCAGAACTAATCGTTTTTTTCCCACTTGAAACTTTTCTTTTTGCACAAAGCTGTAATGCTGATGACAAGATTCTTCACAAGGGAAAGGTAGAAACAGATTTCAAATATATGTCCTTAAATATTTTTTGAAAAAAAAAACCCTAAAACACACTTCTTATGAAATTACTCCTTTCTCCCCACCCCTCCACTGAAATGGAAATAAATCACTTCAGTTACTTTGAAAAAAATTTGTTTGATCGCTGTGAAACTAGATTTCTCTTGCTTATGTGTACCCTATTTCTTTTAATCTTTGGTGCTTTTTAAATCTAGTTTTGAAATGTTTAAATGTATGTTTTTCCCAGGTTGAAAAAATGACTTTTGAACTAGTTTTAGGGTTAATATCGGGTAGCTGAGTGAGTTTGCTGCCAGAGCTAGCACACGTCCAGATATGTATATCAAGTTCTCTAAATGTCTGAAATGTGTTCCGTTTATTTTTATTTCATAGTCTTTTGACTAGCTCCTGTGTTTAAAAAACATCTCCTTTTCTAAAGCTTAGTGTCAGTATGCTAGTTTTCAGCACGATTTATTTTATGAGGTTGTTGACTTTAATTATATCGTGAATACTCGGACACTGTTACTTAGTGGCTCATTTATACTCGCTTCTTGGATCTGTTCCTAGGTATTACTTAGGACTAAATGAAAAAGTAAAAATAAAGTCTTGTTTTCTCATGTGCTGTAGAACTAGCTGTTCCAAAAAGCACTTGTTTATCATGTTGAGAAATCGCTAAGCCATAGCCCATATGGTGGTTGACTAACTTAAATCCTGAAACATCAGAGCAAGCCTGGGAAGGGCTCTCCAGGTCAGTGAGTTCAGTCACTTGATACTCTGGGCAACCTGGATTTAGAAATCTCTGCCATGGGGCTGATGGGGTTTATTCCCTTGCTGTGGTCGGTGCTCAGTGAGTGATTCTGCCAAAGCCCTCCTAGAGGTATAAAAGCTGGACACTCAGTGTGCTGGGCACTTGTGGGGGGTGATTTGCAGTCACCCCCAAAACGACAGATCTTTTTGCCATCACCTGTGGGAGTCACTGAGCCTCTCCTTGTTGACCACAAGGCTTTTATAGCAGGAAAATAGACTGGCAATTAGGTTTTATTTCCAGTACACCCCTAGGGGTTGTTTCAGAACCCACAGCTATCATGGTTAGGAAACGTCCCATTTCAAGCCTCTGTCTCTTCAGGGACATAAACAATACCCATGTGTTTTTGTTCAAGTACTGTCCCTTGGCTTTAATAATTCTACCTCCCTAGTGCTTATCACAACACATTTATAGAGAGCAAATTATATCCCTTCATTAAGCTCAATGAGCAGTTTTTTTTGTTTGTTTGTTTGTTTTTCCCTTAACAGCCTCATTTACACCATTCTCATTTATTTCCACGGGAGTTCTTCCCTGAACACGAGTGACCTGGGCCATACAGAGGACTCCTGCTGAGGTCTCATTGGTATCCTAATCAAGTGGCACTAACAGTTGCCCATCTCTGCTGGTAGATTCTCAGTAGACATTTCAGAATCACCATTCTGTAATCACCTTCTGACTGTTGGTTCATAGTTTATTTTTCCTGATTTTTTCCAGTTTATGAGCTCTTAGTTAGCAGCAGGATTTTCTTTCTGCTAATCCCCTTGGAAGATCTTGCATTTGCACTATTGCATGTTACCCTGTTTCTGTTATTCCAGCTTTCAAGGCCATCTTTTTCCTCCTATAGGACCTCTCAGGAATCCCTTCCACTGATGTTGCTTTACTGCTTTGTGTTATCAAAAAACTTCTTTGAGGAAGTATTCCTTTTCTGAGCCAATCATTAACGGAAGTACTCAACTAAGCTAATCCCAAGAAGAATTCAAATGGTAATTTCTCAACATTTTCTCTTTTCCACTGCTCAAACTTCTGTCTCATTTGTCTGCTTCCTTGCCATCTCTCACTTTTGACTTCAGCATTCATTTCCTCCAACTTAACTAAAAATTTGCCAGATGGCACTTTGGCCAAAGCTTTCCTGATACCCAGATAGATGGAACAAACAGATCTTCTGTGCCCTGATTTCTCCCAGGGTTCTGCACAACACGGGGCCAAATATTCAGCTGTCCCTGGAAGGTGGTAGAAGAGGGGGCAAGAAATGTTCTGCTCTTTACACTACTTTCCAAAGGTGGCTCATGACAATGCCCCTACACCCTGAAGACTTCTGGGGAACATTTTACTCCTGCTCCCCTGTCCTCGGAGGAATGAAATAAGTAAACAGATCTCTGCCATGTCAGAGATCAGGGCAGAGCTTTCATCCCTGGAAGTGCATGTGCACTGAACTCAATATGTAATAACCAGACCCAACACTGGTTACACGGACTACGTATTGACCATCCCTAAAACTCTGCAAACTGTCTCTGGAAATAATGGTGTGACTCTAATCCAGACAGTTCCATGTCAGGTTGTTTTTCTCAGGCTCTGAGAGCCAAGAGCTGCTTGTGCAAGGACACATGTGATGTGGTACCTTCGAGCCACCGGTAGGTCTGGACTTTCCCCAGTCAAAATCATCAAGCGCTGTAGGAGCTAAAGATCCCACCCTTGGACAAGAGCCTTTGGGAACCAGGCAAAAGTACATAGATCAAGGATGCATGTGCTAACTGTGAGGTGACAAAGTGTCCTACAAAACTGCAGCAAACCCACCTCTGTCCCAGACAGTCGGTGGTAACTCCACAGTTATGCTGCCATTTTCATTTTGCAACCAAGGCACTAAGTCAGGTCACACTTGATCTTTTCCTGAGCCAAACCAGCCACAGCCACCAGCTGTTTGGTTAGTGAATAGATGCGATGGGTTTTCTTTCTTAACCTCACGATTGCTGATTCTGCAGCTGCTCATCTCCTCCATCTCAGGTCTCCTGAGCTTAGTCCCTCAGGTTGTGCCTACCCTTACTTTGGGACCAGACCTGCCAGCACCCCCACTGGGCATAGCAGGGGTTGATCTTGGCTGAGCAAGGACTGCCCCGGTGAGATGTGTGTGCGTGCTCCTGGCCTGGGCACCTCCAGCACAGTCAGAGCCAGGAGCCCAGGAACCCAACAGCCCACTGAGCTGGGCATGTCCCGGGTTGTCCAGCGGGCTGTCCAGCACTGCTGTGGGTCTGGAGGAGGGGACATCAGGCAGCCGCAAAAGGAACATGCAAGGAGACAGGCGAGGGCCTCCTGGGCTTGTGCTTCCCACGGAAGAGCCAATGGCCTGGCCATCAGTGTGGCTCTGAACAGAGCGTGGATGGGGAAGGAGGGGGCCGAAGATGGGGGGCATCAGGCTGCAAAGGGGAAGACCGAGCTTGTCCTTGGACCTCTGCCCACACACCGCTCCTGGGCACAGAAATGCAGCCTGGTTGTGGCTGTGCCCCACTAGCCCTTGGTGCCTGTTCTGGCTCTCTCCTCTCCCCCCTTGGCTCAGTTCCTTGAGGTTTCTGTTTCCTGGCTGTGGGCAGAAGGTGTTTTTGACTGAGAAGGTGGAAGCCTGGGGGTGGATCGGGAATGGGAGACAGAAGAGGGGAGGAGTCATTCATCAATGCTAATAAATAAAAGGTCCCTCTCCTTCAGTACAGGGTCCAGGACGCCGGGAGAGCTGCCCCCTCAGACGAGCTGCAGGCTGGCCAGGAAGGACAGCTTAGTGAGTATGCAGGGACCGCCTTACTTTTCCTGGATGGCTGCTCATTATTAATGCCTTGCTGGTGCTTCACAGCTGCAAAATGTTAGGAGTGATTGCTATGGCGTGTGTAACATCGTGGTTCTCCGCTCCAGCAGGAGACAGGCCAGAGGGCTGCTTTTCTGATCTCCCCTTTTTGGGGGGGACTGTGGAAATCTCCCTGGCATTTGCAGGCAGTTTATCTTACCTCCTCTTTCTGTATTTCCAACCAGTGGATGCTTCTAGAAAGCAGGAGGATTTAGCTCCCTGTACTTTGTGGTGTGTTACCTCTGGGGCAGCATGCTGATGCTGGGGAGGAGGGATGTGTGCTGAAGAATCCAGAGTGCAGGGGGAGTCAAGAGGCAACGTATCTTTGCAAGGGAATGTGTTTCCTGAAGTCAGTTGTTGGCATAGAGCTGTGTAGTCAGCAAGTTCTCTCATCTCTTGGAAAATGCATTGCTTCTGTGGCAAAAAGTGAAATGTTTGAGTTAAAGTGGTGCTTGTGGCGTTTCTGCTGTGGTGATGGCAGGGGATGCTCCAGGCGTACTGGGATCAGTGAGTTTCTGAAATGGGAGCGGTCTTCCAGTGAGAAGGCTCTGATAGGTAAATAAAGAGGGTTTGGCTGGAAAGTCTGCCGGAGTTTCCCACTGTGCAGCCTCACCTTCATTCCACAGCATTCCCAGCGTCTTCCTCCCTGTGCCTCACTGCTTTCCCGCTGGGCTCTCTCCCTCAAACCTCCCTTCCTTGGCCGTTCTGATGAGCTGCCAGAGTGTACAAAACATTCAGGAAACCTATAAAATCCACATTCAACACCAGCTCCAAAACCCTGGACTCCAAGGAATGAAAACAATCCCGGAGCAGAGAATTCACTTAAAGAGACTAGAGTAGGGCAGAGCACAGAGGAACAGTAGAAAAGTCTTAGTTCTGTGACCCTGTGACTAGAGCAGACTTTTTTCTGTCACCGCACAACCTAGTTTTCCTCCTCATCTTAGGCAAAGCAGTGAACAGGCAGGATGTGGGTAGTATGGGGGACATTAATGGTGAAGGACTGAGCTGCTCTCTGTGGGAGATAATGGGGAAGGAAAGCAATTCTTTCTGTTTGGCCTGAAGCTGAAGGCCCTGCTCAGTTCATCTCCCAGAGACCACATGCTTCAGGCAGAGAGCATGAGTTTGGCATTGAAAAGGCAAAGGTAATCTTGTTCCACTGAAGTTTCACTCCCTACTGGGGAAGTGTTAGGCTCTGGCTGATTGTCCCTGTAGGTTTTGACTGTGCCACCTGCAGCGTGGCTCCCCAGACTGGCCTCTGCAGGTGACAGCAGTGACACCACCCCACTGGCTTGGTAGGAATAGCCTGCTGGAGCCTGCACCCAGTCAGAGAGAAACCCTGATGTCTGCATGTGGGTAGGGACCCGCAGGCTGGTGAGTGCATGTTCTGTGTACACCTGGGCAAAACAGGCGGTCACTGCAGCGTGTGGCTCACACATAGCAATGGTTACTGTGCCCTGGGCTCGTCTGCAGGCAGTGTGCATGGTCCCAGCCCCACTGCTGCCACAGGGAGGGATGGCAGGCACTGGTTATCCCCCTCCCCTCCCTGCCTCGCCTCTGGCAAACTGCTCCCCTTTGCTTTTCACCTTTTCACCTGGTCTCCCCTGCTTTCAGGAAGATGTCCCTTGGCAGAGGAGCAGTGTAGGGGCAGGAGCACAGTGAGGACCTGCAGAGATAGAGTTATGGGTGCTGCTGCTGTGGTCTCAATGCAAAGCTCATGATCCCTCCAGCAGAAGGGATCCTTCTGTGTTGCTGCTTGTCACTCCTGGAGCAGGAAAGCAGGAGGTGGGAAGGGGCTTGGATTCCTGCTCTGGCAGCTGGCAGGCTGGGAGGGCAGTGGGGCCAGCTGGAGGAAGGGGGGCTGAGTGGGGAGGAAGCTGTCTGAAGCCCTACTCTCCGTGTCTCCACCAGCAGAGCTGACGGAACAGTCTGGGCTGTGTTTCCAGACAGAGCACGGCGAGGGTAAAGAGAGCAGATCAGAGGAAAAATTAGAAAGGCAAACATGTACATCTGGGATCAGCACACGCCTCTCCCTGCAGGCCCCTGGCAGCCCCTGGAACAACTTCCACTTGCACGGGCCAGGTTTCTGAGTGCAAGGGACATGCTTGCCTGTGAACTCTGCCCCCCACCCTGAACTGAGAGAGGAAGGGGGCATGCCCCCTCCTTCCCAAAACCTGACTCAGTCTGCTAATAGAGGATGTTTTGTAATAGCTCCATAAAGAGTGTGTACCAGCCAGCCATTGCCTTCCCCAGGTTCTTTCGTGGGCCCCCTCCTGTCTCTGTTTTCATAATAAACATTCCACTGCTAATTTTGCAGGCAGCCCAGGATCTCTGGCTGCCCTCTGTGGGAAGAGAGCGAGACACAGCAAGGAAGACGGAGTGAGGGAGCCCTCCCTGCACTTGCACAATGCGCGCTCTCATCATCATTACACTCCTGGCTACCTTGGTCATGGCCGCTACTTGCTATGGTAGGTGATCATTTTTACTGGGTAGAGCGACAACTCCAAAGTTGCAGACATATTTGGATCTGTTCAGATTTTTTTATTCACCTTTGTTTTTTCTTTCCCTTTAACCCTGCTTTCCTGCCCTTGTGTCAACTCTGCTCCAGAGCAGCCAGCTCCAGTCATTGTGGTTTGCAGTCCAGGATGCTTCAGCCCCTTCCTCTCTGCTCCAGCTCACACTGCAGACTGGTCCTCTTCCTGCTCCTCTGTTGTCTGGATCACAATAACAGGACTTGGAAGAGACTACATCATTTTTGATATGGTCATTCCAACTTATAGTTACCTTGCAGGATGGCTGGGGACACAGCTGATAACCAGAACAACTTAAAAGGCTGAGCCATACAGAGGTGCTTGGGCTGTGACTCTCCCACAGGCTATTTTGCAAGGCACAATTGCTAGACTACTACACACCAAGTCAAGGCTTCTTCCTTGTTAATGGGGAGATCTCCCTTTCCCCTTTTGTAATATCAGCACCTTCCTCCTGTCAGGCATACAGATGGAGTTAAGATGCTATTTTATGCAAGAGTCAAGCACACTTCCCTGTGCTAATCCATTCCCTAAGCACACATGCAGGCTTTGAGGTTAAGCAAAAATTGTAGTGTCAAAAACATGAAGGAAAGAAATATGCTTGAGAATCACATACTGGAAGACCAAGTGTGACCCTTGAAGTCCTGCCTAGGACACCAGATAGCTCCATCCGAAACACATGAACATTGTAAACTCCTCATATAAATACTACATGACACTACTGAACCCTTTCTTTTCCTCTTAAACAGGTGCCTTTAAATCTGGTTTCTCTGATTTGTGTGTGCATGTTCTACTGATCTGTGGTGTGTGAGACACTGCAAATGCCATGAATACACTGTCTTACTCCTTATTCCTCTTTCTTTCCCCAGAGTCCCACGAGAGCATGGAATCCCATGAGTATCTCAGTAAGAGACTGCTTTACTATTTTTTTTTTTAATTCAAAGTGTGCTGCAGACATCTCCAAGACCATTTCCTTGTGCTTTACTATGGGGATTAAATAGGCAGAACCACTCAGCTCAGGGAAATTGAATTTATTGGATGTCAGAGTTTCAGGATGAATGGGAAGAGAGTTAAAAAAGAATTCACATGTTTGGGCACAAGTACATACCACTGTGCTTTGCAAAGAATGTAATAAGAATTGGAAAACAAAGAGCAATGAACTTAGATCCCTGCTGCATGCACCTAAAACAGGTTAAATGGTATTAGAAAAGGGCATTGCTCAAAGAGCTCTGGGAGGAGTGTGGAAAGAGCCAGTGACACTGGCTGTCCTTACCCAAAGACAGGGAAAACTGAACTCTCAGCACCTTGGAAGAAGCAGGTGGGGTGTGTGGGCAGGAGGCATCCTTGTTCTGGATGAGAGTTGGTGTCACAGAAGCAGTGGGAGATGGTGGAGAGCGTCACTTAGGAACGAGCAGTAACCTGGAGAGGTTAGAGAACAGATGGATCAAAGCTAAAAAGAAATTAGACCATCTGGGAGAAGGACTTCACAGAGCAGCGAGTCAGAAGCACAAAGGCACAAGTGGAAGCCAATGACAAGGACATCCCCAGACTCCTCAGTTCTGCAGTCGGACTCTGTTGCTTCTCAAAAAGGACAGAAGGGACCTTCAGACACTTCAGTTCAAAATTTCAGCACAGACCTTTTCTACTGCCTAACTGTGGAGGCAGATAAACTTGTTCAGGCCCTTCCTGTTCCCACTCGTAGCTTCACAATCCTGCTGATTTTACCGAGTGCGCCCAGGCCTCCTGCGGTCTGCGCAGCTTGGCACCCGCCTCTTGGCCAAGCTCCAGTCAGGGAGGCTGCAGCACCAGGCTCACAGTAGCTTTCCCTTGGGCACCCTGAGCTTCCATACAGGCTGCACAAGCCATAGGGAGAGCCAGCAGGGTGGATGGCGGGGAGTATTAAAGGGTCCTGGGTTTCACTGTGAGGGGAGGGCAGAGAGGAAGGCTGTCACCAGTGTGGGAGATGGGCTTTGTGGAAATCAAGTCTCGTGAAAAGTGTTTATATATTCTGGAAACAAAACAAAACAAAAACTTGTCTTCTCAGATCCCTTCATCAACAGGCGAAGGGCCAATGGCTTCATGCAAACTGACATGAGACTAGAAGCTATTGCTCAGGAGAGGTATGTTGTGGCCTCAGGGCACTGAGGGTGGGAGTGGGGAGAGGTTTCTCCTTGCCAAGCACAGGCTGGTAGCAGGGGAAGAAGCCATGGTGACTTCGGAGAAGTCTCGGCCCCTCTCTCAGCTTGAGGTGCCAGTCAAGTCCCCAACCTTGGGAGAAGCCAGAGCTCAGGCAGCAGAGAGTGGATCCTTGTGTTTGAGGGCACATCCTGCACGGGGAGGGCTCTGCTTAATTTGTCTGAAGGAAGCAGCAACAAAAGGAGAGGGAATCAGTGTGGGATACCCAGAAAGTTCAATGTGAGATCTTGTTCCAGTCTTCAGGTCTCATGCAGGATTTGCATGACCTTTTCTAAATCACAAGGCCTTCCGTGGACCTCCTTTCCTCATCTATATAAGGCAGATAGAGGCAGTTTTATGTCTCATGTGGGGCTTGTGAAAATAAAGGCCGAGGCACAGAAATCCTTTCCTAGAGAGGCACTGAGGCAAACCCTCTCAGCAGCACCATGTTGTCCCCTTCACAAGGTGTTTCAGCTCTTTGCTCCATGCGTGGGTTTAGGGAATAGCGAAATAGCTGGAGGGAGAAGGCTGGAAGTCTCTTCCTTCAGCACCGGGCTGAGGCAGGAGCCAAACCCCTCTCCCCACCACCCTACTCAGCCCTGAAGTAAAATGTTACCCGGGGAGGCAAAACACTCCTGTACTCACATCAGTCCCCTGGGTGTCGTGAATACAGACGCTGGTATGCCATGGTCTTGGTAGCTTGATGATGGGGACTGGGGCTGGGTCCTTAATCCTGGTGGGGTGTTGGGGGGGGGTGGGGGTGGGGAAAGGGCTGTAGACAGATATTTAAGATGACAGCACTTACTCCTCATCTATCCTACTTCTGCAGGATCAGGGAACGTAATAAGGCACCCCAGGAGCATCAGAGGGAGATCTGCGAAGACTACTACCCCTGCGAACTGTACGCTTCTCGCCATGGCTATGCTGCTGCTTACAGGCATTATTACGGGAGGAGGAGGACTAAGTAAAGGGTGCTGTGTCCCCACCCTGGGGCCTGGAGCCGAGGGTATCCTCCCAGAAAAAAAGATATAGCTCTGAAACATATTCAGTTGCTTGTGTCCCTGTATGTTATCCTGCCTGCTGCTTCTCTCCCGTATAGCCATGGATTCCTACACGGTGTCGATTAGTGCTGAGCTGACATAGCAGAGATCAGAGAGAGTTCAGGATGTGGGTGGTTACTGCACAATAAATTGCTCCTTTGATACTATCTTCTCATGAGTCACAGTATTTTGGGGGGTAATTTTTCATGAAGAAGCTGAGTTTCTTTATCACAGAATCTGGTGCAGATTATGGAAACAAGTCACCACCACATGATCACATGAGGTTTGAAATGATCTACTGTGGTTTTGCTCCAGGGTCTAAAATCGAGATGCACTTTTTGAAAACAAAATCTACACCATCTTTTCTCAGTCAGGTAAACAAAATTCAGAAGGCGTCTGTTTAATCTTAAAGGCAAAGTTCAGGTGAGAGTTAGTGACAGAAAAAGCCTGTAAATGGCATCTTTCCAACTATACTTTGGCCCTGGTGTTTGGTGCTCCCGTAGTGTGGTCCAGACTTAATTCATATTTCTGTTAAGAGTGCTGTTTTATCCCCTTTCTTTCACTTAGAATCATTCCAGACAACTTTAGCATTAACCCTTCACTTTGAAATATTATATGAATATTATTATTATTTTTTTATTTCTTCAGCTAAAACCAAGATTGCAGGCATATATTCCCCTTGGGTCAGCACCTTGTTCTTGTTGAGTTAGAAAGTCAGCTTGAGGCAAACATATCCCCTTGTATACTCTTTCTGTCCCCTCTTGTGTCATTCTGAACCCAGGAGGCAGAGGAGATCTGAGAGCCAAAGCATCAGCAAGTGACAAAAGAGGGACTCATATCTGAGGAGAGATGGGGCAAGTACTCTACCACATGGCTAGGAGACCGTGTGATGGCTGCAGCCCCACAGGAGGAAGGGCTGGTGGTGGTGGTGAGGGGCTGAAGGGAGGTGCAAAGGCTCCTCTCAGTAGCGCTGGGTCTTGCCACCCTGACTGTCATGCCACTGGCACCAGGGATGACAGCCTGACCCCAAGGCTCTCACTCCTCTGCTCTGCTCCCTTTGCCTCTGAGGCAGAAGGATGCAGCCACAGCTCTTCGAACACCCATCGGTGTGGGTAGTTTAGGAGACATAAATCTTCTATCTCAGCTTGGCACAGCTTGTTCCAGTATGCACATCTCCAGCTTTCCTCTGGGACCTGCAAATTAAAGAAGTGGGAAAGATTCATGGCACACTATCAAAGGCAATGAGATATAAAGTATCAAACTGCTGACTATTCTATGAAATTAAGTCTAGAGCCAGATCTACCTTCCACATTAGAAACATGCATCTTTTCAGAAATATACTTCAAGGCTTTGCCAGCTTAGCAGATGAACTTTTGGAAAGAAAACAGATTTATTTATTGAAAACACTTCTGATAGGAAACTCCACCCTTACAGTTGCTTAAGTTTTGTCCAAAGGAAAAAGTGAGAGAGAAATAAGCATAGGGGAAAAAAAAAAGGCTGTACAGATTAGGTATGTTTGCACCCTCACTTGTTCTGCGTGTTCCCAGGTAGGTGAATCTTATGATCACAAACCAAAGCAAAGCTTTCATACCCTAAAAGTCAACAAGTCTGCAGTGTCTGGGTTTGACTTGACACCGTGACACCACCAAAACAGAAGGAACAGCACTAGTGCTGTCTGGGTCTGTGTCCAGAAATATCTGGCAATTTCAACCTCTGGTTTACCAGGATAAATAATGAATAATAGCAGAGGTTTCAGAGGGATTTCATTCATGTAAGCAATAACCAAACATGTCTAAGAGACTACATGATGATCAAAAAGCTTGGGAAAAGCTGGGAAGAGAAATGAGGCTGTTTGGATTATTAGAATTCTGTATTTATATTCTTTCATGCTCTCTTTTGGAAGCATGGCTTTCTTAGAATACCCATTACATTAAGATATTTATTTATTTTTAGAATGTTTCTTTTTAAGACACTCGTGCTGGATGTTGCTAGTATATATGTTCAATCTCTCCTGCACTGTAGAAAAGCTAAACATTTGTTTTTTAAACTTGAAATTTCTCTAATTTCTATGTAAGCTAAAAGACAGTGTTTCTAAGGATTGGCCGAATCCCCAGTGGCTGTGACTGCCCTTGGGAGCCTATTAATTCTGTAACCCTTGGATGTCTCCCCTGTGTGGGGGGCCGAGGAGGACTGGATGTGAGGTGGAGGAAGATGTTATACATATGCTGTGTGCGGGACATAGTTTGGGGAACTTGGCTGCTGGCTTTGGGGAATATGGGGTTACTGGTAGACAGGCTGTAGAAGAGGGTCACACGGTGAGGAGCAAGAGGAGGTTAAGTTATATTGTGTGTGAACAAAAGCACTGCCCATCATCTGACTCAATAAATGTCATAAAACAGTACATTTGGCGATGAAGCTGAAATGGCTGTCACCATATCTGAGGACATACCCAAAGACTTAATTTAAAATTTAAGACAGAGCTACAATACTCACTGAAATGAATAGATTCTGTATAATTCTTATAAACTGGGGAAAAAAAAACACAAACCAAATGAAAAAAAAAAAAAAGCCCCACAACTTGAGCTTATTTCAATTACATGTTTGGGGTTGGTTGGTTGGTTTGTTACCGGTGCTAGGAGCCGTGTGGGCTCTGGGTGCTCCTCACTGATGCTTCCATGGACAGGGACAGCAGTGATGCTTCCATGCATGTGGGGCTTTGCAGACACCATCACTGCTAAGGGAGCATGTTGAGATGAGCTCTCAGGGGCACAGTCCTTCCTTTGGGCCTTAATGTACCAAGTGCATTGGGTCTCTTGATATACCAAGTAACCACAGCCACCAAGTCCTGAAAAATAAAACACCCCTGGAATCAAAAGACTTATTTGATCTTGAGACAAGAGAGGCCAGACTCGTAGCCTCCAAACTGGGAAGATTTCCAGGGAGAAAAAAAGAAAGACACCCCACTACTTCCCCAAACTAGCTTCCAAAGATCCCAATAATGTAAACAGCTCTCTGGAGTGGTTTCTTGAAACTGTCTGAAGTGAAAACTTACTGTATGTTTGCCCTATGCAAACCATTTTATGGATGTCTTTTCCTTTAGGAAAATGCGTCAGCGTGAGATGAGGGAAAAGAGTCACCATCAGGTTGTTTCATTTTATTTTCCACATGAGAAAGTCCCATGCACCACATGAAAGCAACTGCTCCACATTAGGCTGTTCTGGTCTGTCCCCTGGCTTTCCTGCGAGAAGCTGAATGACTTCCATGTTTCTAATAAAACCAATTTTTTTATCCAGTTGTTTTTCTTCAATAGACCCATTCAAAACCTCAGATAAAATTTTCTGGAAATGCCATGAGTCCTGAGATGGATGTCAAATGGCTGTGCGGAGAACAGTCAGACTTTTTAGCGTCATGATAAGCACCACCCTTGGCCAAGGGGGAGTTGAGCAGCTTGCTCCTGTTTATCTCTTAAATAAACTTTGTGGATGGAGGTCCTCAAGTTCAGTATGAGAGGTTGCTGAAGGAGGTAGTCTTGTGGTGGCAGGACAGCCCTGTTTTGGTGGCACAACAAAATCTTGAAGGCTGCCGTGCCTGGAATAAAACTTTTTTGCTTGATTATTTGTAAAATTAATATTAAAGTTAACACCTCTGAACATGATAATGAGCTCAATGAAGTACATGCTAAACATATATATGACTATAGCACTAGACCCAAATCATGATAAATGTCACTCCAGGGAGAAAACCAGTTAAGGTTAGGATATTAAATGGGAGTTAGTGTTAGGAAAAAGTGTTAGAGTTAGGAAAAAAGAAGAGTGGGTGGGCTGGGTTGGGAGAGAAGAAACTGTAGACCTGGAAGAGGCAGATGATGGGCCATGCTCCTTTCTCCTCCACCAAGACAGGAACACCTTCTTGGTAAGCTCTGCACCTTTTGGTGAGAAGTACCCAGGACAGCCTTTTGCTAGCACTGTTATCATATATTAGCACTGTTACACTTAGTGTGTTTATCAACAGCAATGCCAAATCTGTTATATCTGTCACCTTTTTAAATATGTTCAACTTTGTGAAACTGTCTCAGTGAAAGTCCTCAACGAGGCTCTGGAACAGGCAAACATTTGACTCTGATTTGACATTTGATAAGTCCCCTTTAACGCGACAGGCTGCCAGGACCTGATAGTCTCCTGGCCCAAAGGACGGTCTTTGTTTTGGAGCTCAGACACAGGAACGCAAGCCAGAGCCCTGATCTCTCCAGGCAATCACAGGATATAAAGTGCTGCCTGAAAGCAAGCTCCAGAAAGCCACGGTAACCTCCAGGAACGCTCTGAGTGTAGGAAGAGTAGCGCAGCCAAAGACGACATGAGGAGTCTGCTGGCACTGCTCGTCTTGACTCTGGCCCTGGCAGCGCTGTGCTGGTGTGAGAAAGGTAAGGGGACGTCTTCCCTAGGAAAGCTGCTGGAGCTGCAGCCCCCAGGGAGCCTCCCTACACCATGGGAGAGATGCAAGGTTTCTGGGGGAGGCAGCGCTGCGGGTCATTGCACAACATCGGGTCTCTGAGGGGCTGCACCGCAGCTGTAAATTAAAAACAGGGCTTGGGGGTAGGCAGCCTTATCTCCTACTGGGCGCTTTCTTACACTGGTCAAAAAAATAGTATTGCACCATTGCATTGCAGCAGGGAATTCCAATTATTTTAACATGTTGAAGCTTTTAGGTGATCTGGCAAAGGTAGGCTGGATGCTCAGGTTTGAGTCACTGGGTAACCCAGCCCTGGGGTGAGCTGCAGGCAAGAGTTGTGTCAACCACAGTGAGGGGGATTTTATACCTGCCAGCACTGGGGTGCTGTAGGATCACGGAGATAGGCACCGAGTCAAGTCTTCACCTGCAGAAAAATGTGGCATGTGGAGAACTCTGGAGAGGAAAAACCTCGTATTGATGGTTAGAAAAACTGGGTGTTGTCTCATTGAATAAAAGCACATCACATTTGAAGGTGATTTAGCCATGGTGACTTTATGATCAAGAGAGAGCAATGCAGTGACAATTCTCTAGCTGAAGAGAGAGGGAAAGGACAAAAGATCAGAAACAGCAAGTGTTTTCTCCCTACAGCAGGAAAAGAGAAGCCAAGTAAGAAGGGGCCCTGTTTTTGCCTGTATTATCTCATTCAAAGTTAATTTTCATTAAGTCCCTGGCATCAGATACAACATGATTCAATACTGGCAAATATATTTAGTGAATTTTGTTTGATCTGTGTTTTCCCTCTGTCGGTCTCTTGTTCACTTTCTCACTCTTGAGTGTATCTCCGCTTTTTGCTGTTGTTTGTTTTTGGTTTTCCCAGTCATTGTTATGTTCCAGATTGCTTAATAGCCTTGGAGGAATTTCTAATTTTTATTTTTATTTTTGAAATCCAAGGAATGTATACATTGCTTAAAAATAGAACTACACACACCTCTTCTCACAAAGTCTTTGTTTAAGCACAGTTGTTATTTTTTGGTCTCCACAGTCCTCTTTCTGCCCATAAGTATGCTTATGCCAAGGACCTGGTGACTTGGGTGGAACTAACACTGTTGAAGAAAAATATGGTTAAAGAGAGGAAGAAAAATAATAATTGTGAAACAGTCCAGTGTGGGAAAGCCAAGATGAAGAGGCGACCTAACATTTCTCTTAGAGGACGTATTGCTTGGATGTTTGCAGAAAGCATTAAGAATTAAGTTTAGAAATGAAAACAGAAATACATTGTGTAAATTTATTGTTGTTTAGGGGGAGAGAAGGAGGGCATTGGTGAACCAGATACTCCAACCCTAGGCTGCAAAGCTGTGAGGGTAGAGTTTTTCTCAATTTTCAATCCTATTTCTCTTCCCTATTAACAGCTTGTGATTTCTCCCTAGAGTCAGGGAAACCTCTTTCAAAAGAAAGAGGAGATGCTCAGCTATCTTCTGATTCTGTCCAAATCTGGGATTTTGCTCAAATGGTCCCTTAGCTCCACCTGTCCCTGCTCTTAGCAAGGGTGGGGAGGAAGAAAAAGGAAGGTCTTCCTCCAGCTTCCACAGTAGTTGTATGGTTATTGTGTCATTTGACTTTGTTTGGAGAAGTTGAATTTAAATGAATCCAGGCATAATGGGTGAATTTTGTGGTGGAGAAATCTATCCCCACATTCTGGATGTTGATAAAATTCTTTCTGGGAAGGACAGACCTTCTGGAAAAGGGGGGAGCTGGATCCATTCAATAGAAAGAGGGATTCAGGTAGAGAGTGGACCAGAAGAGCAGACGTCACATGCAAACTCCTCTGTCTGTCTGTCTCACAGATCCTGAAGACCCCTCAGGACCTCCCAGCGCTGCCAGTGAGTATATTGTTGTAATGACTGTTAGCTCCATTCCTCTGCATCTGCCTCCCTTCTTCCCTTTGATGGGTTGAAGGGATGAACAAGAACCGTGTTGACTCCCTCTAGCTGCTCCCCTTTTGCTCCCTCAGTGCCACCACCCCTGAGGTGCAGGAGCACGTGCAGCAAATGGAGGGGCTGCCTTTCACAGCCACGGGGTGGGAGGCACAAGGGGGGTCAGCCTCCCTGTACTGGCAAGGGAGCATCGCTCTGGCTGTGCTGGAACCATAGGCTGCATCTCCACAACCCTTGAGGCAAGACATGAGCCCTGCAGGTTGTTAGTGGCTGGCTGCATCTCCCCTCCATGAAAGAGGGTGATGTGGGTGGAGAAACATGACTGGTCTCCTTGCTTCTCTGATCTGGCCTCAGAGACCCCTCCAAAGGGACTGCTCTGTCCCCAGCCTCTTAAGAGAGCAGAACCTGACCCAGGGTTTTCAAGCACTGTTTCTTTGGATCTGCTGCTCAGCCAGTCTAGTGCGTAGGATCACAGAGAAGGAAGGTTTGATACCTGAAAGCAAGTCCCTTACTTGGCTGCTGCTGAGGGTTGCAGTCCCTCCTCTGTCAGGTTGCCCAGTACATGGAGATTTGCACATCTTGGGATGTCCACAGGTTTCACGGCAAGCTGATCCTAACAGAAATTTGCATGGAAAATCCCCCTTGATCTTCTCTGTCCCTCCTTTTTCACACCTTGAAGGATAACATTGCTGCTGGTGAGCATGAAAGCTGGTATTTCTCCAGTGAGCCAATAAAAACATCGATTGGGAAAGAGAGAAAAATAAAAAAGCATGCACAAAAAGAGTGTTCAGGGAAAGGTGGTGATTTCTGACGAGTCATTAATTGGCAGTTTCTGTGCAGTCAATATTTGGATCCTGACTAAACCCAGCTTGCTGGTGAGGGGGCACGTCTCACCGGCTAAGCAGAAACAAACATCCCGCAATGATGATGGAAGGGCACAAAAACCAGTCTCTCCACTGGCAGTATTAGAAATTGCATTCCCCCGGTGACATTGATAGTTTCCCAGTTTCTCTACTGAAACGTGCTGGTGTGCAGCTGCTGGAGTTACCAGTGTGCCAGCATCCACACACACCTCTGCTGGTGTGGGCCCGTCTCACAGAGAGAGGCTGTGCTGTGCTGAGTCCTGGCTGGGGACAGTGAGGTGGCTCTAGCTCCTGCTTGTGGGGTGCTCCACAACCCTCCTTTGTTTGCGCAGCCACAAATTCAAGGGGGCAAATAAGAAATTTGTGCTGACAAGGGGTGTTAGTAGAGACCAGGGGTGAATGCTGACATGGCAAAAAGACCTCTCGTGTTCTCCAGGTGCCTGAACACCGGGATGTGCACGTCCTGGGTGTATTTCTCCCTGTGTAACATTTACTTTTGTTATTTCATACCTTTCACTTTCCATGGAACTGTGCACATGTGAGCATCAGCAGTTCCATGTGCTGTTTGTAGCTTATGGCTAATTAGAGGTATTTCAAGGCCTGGTGCCTCCTGTCCCACATCACTCAGTCTGAGGCAGGTTATAGAAAGCAAGCCAAGGCTGAAGTTAGCTGGACTAGGGAGACAGGGTGCCATTCCCTTCATTTTCTCCTTATATGTATCTTATTCAGTCATGACTTTGCCTTCTGCACATTTGCTGTGGACTCATATAAAGGTTGGACCAGATGATCTTAGAGATCTTTTCCAACCTAAATAATTGTATGATTCTATGGATTCATACTACATGATAAGAGAATGAAGTTTAAGACAGAAGAGCCCTTGTTGCATGTAGACAGGCAGGCTGGGGTGAGGAGTGAGCCCACTTGTCAGTCTTGGAGTAGACAGTGGGGTGGGGAGTGGTGAATGGGCAGGTAGGATTGGCTGCAGAAGTTATCTCCTTACGAAGAAATGAAACAGTCCATTTTCAGAGTGTAGACTGATCTCTGATTTCTATAGTCAATGGTCCTGCATCTCTAACCTGCCGTGTTCTCTCTTGGTAGGTATCAAGATTAAAAAGGAAGTTGCCAATGCCTTTGTGAAGAGGCAGAAGAGATCTGACTTTTACGAACGGTAACAATGCATGAGTCAGGCTGAGAGCTGGACTCTGGACCTGTTCTGAGGAGGGGGTGGGAAGCTGGGGGGTCATGGCAAAGCATTCATCATTTGCCGCACATCTACACATCATGTGTAGAAACAAAAAGGTATTAAGAGACCGACACTGATAGATAAATGGTTCTTTTTTCTTTTTCTTTTTCTTTTTTCTTTTTTTTTCTTTTTTTTTTTTTTTCATAAATATCCTTTTGGGAGCTCATAGCTGGACTTTGTTATTCCTTCCCATGGAGGACAGTACTAGCTTTCTGGGCTAGCCATGGGAACAACAGGGTACAAGTTAGAAGCTGCTTAAACCTCCAGGGACATTAGATCCAAATTCCAGGATGATGAGCATCACAGAGTCCTGGTCACTGCCTCTACCTCCATACAAAGGAAGCACGGCTCTGTTGTAGTGATGAAGCTAAATCTGAAGCTGTAAGTCCTATATCCATTTGTGCAGAAATTCTAGGCACAAAGATTTGGAGAAATCCTGGATATAAACATTCGGAGAAATTTGAGCTCATGCAAGAATATTCTTCACATATTTCCTAGAAGAAGTTTTTAAGCCACTGTCTCATGTAGGCCCGTGTCAAAAAGAATTATTATTTGATGTGTCTTGGACTGGAAGGATGATGTAGTTTTTAGATGATAGAAAACTGGGAGGTCCCATCTGTAGAGAAGAGGATCAGTGTATGGTATCAGGGGAACTGACTGATGTTGAAACCTGGAGTGATTAAAAACAAGATGAAATTCAGAAGTAGCAATTCTACTGACTACACTGACTGCCCCCTTACAGGTGGGTCATCATAAAAGTAGCTTCTGCTACAAGAAACTACTGTGTAGCTGAGACTAAAAGATTTGTGCTTGCTCAGCATGGCAGAACAAAAACTGTGAGGGGAAAGGTTTGCTGTCTACAATAGAAGTGAGGATCATGAGGGAAAACTGCTTAAATTAAGGGAAGAGAGTATCTAGTGGGAAAATGAGCAGAAACTGGGAACAAATAAAGGTAAAAAAGAAATAACAAAATAAATGAATTATAAAATAAATACTAAAGTTTAAAAAAAAAAGATTGCAAAATAGCTGGGGAATGAGGTTGGGGGCAAAAAACAAACAAACAAAAAAACTAACAGCTTCTATGGTCTCCTTTCCTGATAAAACTTCAAGAGCAATTGCTTTAAGATGGGTTCAATTCTGACTTTCCTCAGCATTTGTCAAGGAGGTCTATCCCCATGTAAGTAGGTATCTAACTCATCATGAGAAGTACCCTGGGGAATCACTCTTCTCATGCTAATATTGGGCTATGAAACCTCTCCAACTCCATTGACTGAATCTGCAGAACAGCATCTTTCTCTTTGTCCACTCCAGGTACTTTATGCATTACAAAACCCCAATGGAGCAGATGCATGAGCGTTGTGAAAGCTACCCTCCTTGTGATTATCTGTCTGACCAAATAGGATTTTTCATGGCCTACAACCGTTTCTTTGGGAGATACTAAGGATGGGATGATCACTTTGTTCATCTGGTTTAGGACCACCCTGAACCTCTCAGCAGGAAGAAGGTTGTGGGTGGGAAGGAGGGAAGATAGACTGGGACATTCTTCAGTTGTCTCCCTAGCCAGCTGAAAAAAACAAGGCAATAGTTATCCCACTTCTCTAGGTTGCATTAGCTTTCTTGCTTTCATCAAAAAATATTTCTATTCAGTTGTCTTTCATGGTATTTTCACTGTTAAATGGTTGAGAAGACTGTCTTACCTGTTTCCATTGTAAATGCTATTACATAGCCAGAAATCGTGTCTCAGTACACTCTTCTGATTGTTCTGTCACAAAATCTGCCTGTATAGCATCAATGTTTAAATCTGAAAAAGTGTGTCTGAGGAGTCCTTTTAGATGAGCCCTTCCATTTGTATGCTACAACCAATGACTGTGAAAAGTGAATTGGAAATCTCTTCTTGTTTTTGCTACAATTGATTTCTGGTGAGACTGAATATACCCAAGCAGAAACAAAAAAATCTGTTTCTCTGATGCTTTAGCATTGATGCTTGAATCTAAATGTGTTCAAATAGCTCCCAAAAGAAACAAAACAACAACAAAAAATAAACTTTATGAAATAAAAATAAAGCATTTCAATAGTGGATTGAAGTTGGGCCAACATTTTGTTTATTCAAGGCAGCTTGGCTCTCTCTCTGATGTACATACATATATAACGTATACATGTGCATATATATATACTGTCTTCCCTCTGCACTACTTCGTTCTGTCTCCCTGTATGAATATTACATGTTAGCAACTTTCTGCACAGCCTCTCTTGACATGGTCTGTCATCTTGCATTCCCTGAGAGGTAGATGGCAGATCCCATCTCCAACAATAGGGACTGCTGAGCCACAAGAGACTGAGGAAGACCAAATCTCTCTGTTTCCATGTAAGCTGGTGCAGCCGTTCCCAGCTACCCATTGCAATAAATACTGCTTACATAAAGTGGGTTGGTGTGCTGCTTCTCTCTGTTCCTCTGTACAACCTATATCTGCAATTAAAGAGATGTCCAGAAGATAAAGCCTCCTCTTGTTAACCCTGAAGAGCAGGATCCAGATGCACGAGGCTTCCTTCTCCCCTCCTGTGCTCCAAAGTGAATCAGAAGTGACTACAATGAAGTTCAGATCATGATTCCAGTACACTGTGACAGTAAGGGAGAGGAGAACCAAGCTTTTCCTGATTCATCATCTACTGTGTTCAGCATTTCTCTAAATGACCCTGCCCCAGTGCTGATGTGTGTGTGACAGCCTTCATTTGGCAAGCTGTTATGACTTGCATTGGCTATACTGACCTTGGCCAAGGAGAAAACATAAATAATTACCTCTGCTTGTCTCGGTCAAGTACCTGAGGCTGATTCCTCTTTTAGCATAAACTGGTGGAGCTTCACTGCTCACAACAAGACTCACCTCTGAATGCCATCTATTAAAAATGAACAAAGTGCTCATTGAAAGCAGCAAAATTTTCATCAGGAAAAATGCTAGAGATTAGTGAGTGCTTAATATCTGCTGTACTAATGTTAGGGCTCGTTGTTGTTGTATAGCTTTGTTTGTTAAAAGTATCCTATGTGTATTTGCATCTTTCTGTTAGTTTTATATTTGTAACTTCCTTTTGATATACATATATATATATATTTATTTTTTTTTTCTGTGAAGGTGAACATTAGGGCCTTGATCATGTAATCTGTTCTGTGTCACCAGATCTTTATATGGGCTGAAGTCAATATGGCCTTTGGAGAGTTGAGTGCACAATTCAGATTACAAATATAATGCTGGATTGAAGGAGCTCGATTTTCACCTGCTCGGGGTACATTTAAATACCATTACACATCCTCTGCTGCCATCTTATGGCCATTGTATTTATGGTCATGAGACAGTACCCTACGTTACTTTTGAAGGATTTTAAAATGCACAGCCCGTGAGTGGGTTTCCTTCCCCATTCACTTCATAATGCATCATACGCTAAAAGGCCAGAAAAAAAAAATAGGCAAGACATGATCTGCAACTGAATTATATCCATTTGGATTGATAGCGACTCTCACATTCTAGAGTGGCTGTTTTTCCTGACTGTGAATTTTCCACTAGAGCCTTTCACAGTTGTTAGCTATTTTTTATCTCTACACAAACAAGAGAGGAGGTGCCTCTGAATAAATTCACAACCCTTTCTCTGCACTCACTTCGCTAGTTGAATAACTGCTTTCTGAAGTGCAGCCCAAAGTGATGGGGCAGTTCCAAGGAGAAGTGGATAGGCTGCATTTATCACTTTGCATCATCCTTCATGTCTTCAACTTTTGCATCATCTTTCACGTCATCATCTTATACCACCAGTGGCTGCAGATATTGTCACTCACTCAGAATCAGAATCAGTTAGTGCAGTGTTATAGATAATGTTGAGGCAACCCAGTACAAGACCTTTTTGTCATCCCTCATGCTATTTCAGCAAATGCTCTCTGTCCACAGAAAACAAGCAGCTGCACAGATGCTGCCTTTCCCATGGAATCACACTATGACTGCAGGTGCCCCTCTTCAAAATCTGTCTGACCAACCTATCACTAGCAGGCAATGAAAAGCAAGCTTCAATTCTCTGTGTCACAGAGTGAGGCCCTGACAACTACTTTTTGCTGTTTTTCTGTGCAGAAATATTGTCAGAGGCCATGGGTCTTTGCATGTGGGTAGCTCATTGCCCTTTGATTGGAAGGTTAACTGGAAAGTGGCCAGTAGAGAGGGATTAGTCTTGGTGTAGAATATGGATTTATACCCTCATTCTGAGTGTACCCATTTAAATAGTTCAACAAGGTGCCACTCTGTAGTGGTATAAGTGGAGGATTGGTAGCACACTATTAGGAACTGGGAGGAACTAAGGAGGAGTGGGGCAGTTATGTTATCTCTGCTTCCAGATGGGATCCCAACCTACCATGCATTCCTGTGTTGGCTTTATCAGAGCTCAGCACTTCATTAAGGGGACTTTTTAAGCTCTTAGGTAGGGAGTACTCTCCACCTCATCTTCACATATAGTCCTCAGGAGAAAACTCCCTTAGACTTATCCAAGTAAGAGTTTTCTTCCTCTTTGCAAGAACAAGAGTGCAAGATACCTTAGAATAAAGAGCAATATCAAGGCGACAGACATCTACACCAGCTAAAGTTGGAGTGAAGAAACAACTCATAAAGTCTCAGTGATTCTAGATGCTTCTCTATGGATTATGGCCCTACTTCTACCAGTAAACTGCCTGGCTTGATTAATGACATCTGAATTGCTTTAAGAATCTACCGAATCTACTGAAAGACGTGAGTGCAAATTAAAAACTTCAGAATTCAAGAAAAAAGGAAAAGAAACAGATGCAGGTGTTCTCTACTTCAGCTCAACGCTCTTAATAGTGTCTTGGGTGGACTCTAGGATGTCAGTACCTCTGCTGGCCAGCCTTCTGTTGCTGATCTCCTTGCGAAGACTGGTAAGAGGGGTAAACATTGTACTTTGTTTGAAATGGTGAAATCACTTATCCCACTGAAATAAAACCTTTTTTTTTTTTTTTAAATAAATGTTAAGTATGATTTTTTTTTAAGGAACGTTGGATTGGGTCTCATAGAACTGTTCCTCTCCTTTTCCAGCCTGTTTCATCTGAGACTCTGACAACAGCAATGTGTTGTTGGATGGGCAGTGACCATATTGCTCTGTTCCTTGAAACTGTCTTTTAGCTCCCTCTCAAAGAAATTACAGTACCATGAAGAAATAAAATGAATCCTGCTATAGTTTATGGGCCATTCTAACTTCAGAGAAAGCTATCAATTTAGTTATGTGTCTAGGATGAATGTTTGAGATAAAGTGAGTATCCACTTGCAGAGTTCAACTATCAACTGGCTATAATACTTGACTAGTCCACTAAGAGATCAAAAAGGGAAAAGAGCTGTTGTCAAACACACCATTTCTTAGATGTTATCGCACAGGGTTTTTATTAATTAGAAATACTAGAAACAGATCATTAGTGTCATTTCACAGACAGAATATATTATAAATTATTTTCCTGTTATAGCATCCTGTTATTTAAATACTTACTTGTGTTTTTAATGTTTATTTACATAACAAGTCCAGCTGGCCTTAGTGAAAGAAACTGGGTAAGTAAAAGTTTTGGCACAGTACTACTATATTGTCTTTGTTGAACATCACGCTCTGGAGCCAGAACATGTCCGAGAGGTATTATAGGACAGAAAGAAGAAATTCACCCCTGAGATGTGTGCAGGTTTCACTGCCCCAGAATATTGTTTTGTTTATTCTTTCTCTCTTCAAAACCACTTACTAATCATGAACAGAATATTGAAATAGATGGATTATGGGTCTGTCTTATTGGCCCTATCCCCTTGCCCTCTGAAGAGAAAACTCTTCTGAAGTTTTTGATGTCACTGACTGCCATAAAATAAGAACTCTAGCACTCTGGTTGGTATTTGCCTGAGGTGGGGCTTTGGCGTGATGTTGCTCAGCAAGGGCTTGTTGAAGATGCCTTCCTGCTGTGCTTTTTCTGCCAATATTGAAAAAAATTAAAAGAGACGGTAGGGAAAAACCTGGTTTGCATCCACAGATATACATAAAAAACCTCATTCTGATGCTAACCTGCATTTGTTTTTTGATTTGCAGTCTGTGTCCCACCTTATGATGGATATGGCTTTACATTCCTTTGATGACCAGTACCTGGGGTGCAGAGAGCAGGTGATGGAAGAACTGGAGAGAGGAGACTATTTCCATAAGGAAATAGCTGCTAATAAAAACTATTTGAGTCTTTGGAAGAAGGCTCAGAAGGCTTTGTTAAAGAGCCCTGTAGGTCTCTTAAGGGAAATGCATGAGAGTCACGCCGTAGTCCTCATGGCTTACACCATGAATTCTTCCCTGCACTCTCAGCTGAACTGGGCCACATCCACAGCAGGAAGCTCTCCAGAGCAGTAGAGACACAACTTCAGTTTCAAATATTTTCACTTTTACCTAACGACTGCTATCCAGATAATGAAGCAATGGCAGAGCAGCAAGGAGACCATGGGGAAACATAAGTGCTACCGAGTGCATAGGGGTGTAAAAGACTTACATATTGAAGCCACGGTAGGCAGAAGAGTGCGATTTGGCCGTTTCACTTCTACGTCTCGCCTCTGGAATGAAGCCCAGAAGTTTGGAAATGAAACTTTGTTCACAGTGACAACTTGCCTGGGAGCAGCTCTGCAAGGCTTTTCTTACCACACATCTGAGAAGGAAGTCCTCATTCCCCCTTATGAGGTGTTCGTTGTCAAAAACTTCTTCCGGACAGAGTACGGCAACCGGCTGCACCTGCATTCTGTGGGGAATTACAGCAAGTACCACTGCCAGCTCTTGGAAGGTACTGCATATAGTCCCTTTGGGCAGGTGGGATGCAGGACAGTCTGTTCTCAAGTACCCCAATCAGCCCTCATCAGCTGTACCTATAGAGGGCCACACACAAGGTCCAATCTGTAGCCTACCTCCTGTGTTTGCCTGTGAGAGCCACATGACCCAGTTTTCACCCATTTGTCACGAAACCTGTGAGACCCTACAGCTCACTGATGATTAATCCACCCGCTACATAACAGATCTCAGGGTTCTTTTCGGCGTGCACTTATCCCATCTGCCATTGCAAGGATGTTGCAGGATACATGCGCTGGGGCCCCAGCATCCCTATTGCAATGGCAGATGAGATTTTCAGGCAGCCTGAATTCAGATATTATCCTGGTGGCTTGCAAGGCAGCTATACTTCAGGCCTCAGGATTACACTGGACTTTGATCCACCACTACTCTGGCAGGCTCAGGTAAATACAAACAAAACTACTGTTGCTTTAGTCCTGTTCTCTCTCCTGTGGCAGTAGAGAGGAGGGGTGCTGATCGGCAAAGCACATTCTGTTGGTTTCTTGGCTACAGAGATAACTGTTCTGTGCTGGAAGACCACATTAGGTCTGTTCCACAGCCCTGTCCTAAGAGTCCTCCACCAATACGGGACTCTTGCTTTTGTCTCTTTGGAAAACAGTGTGTCAGTGCAACCTCTGGGCACAAAACAGTCATTCAGGAATGAGAATTTTTGCCCAGCCCTAAGCCAGAATAGTAGGTAGACTGGAGAAAGTGTCTGTTTGGGGCAAATGCTGTGTTAGCCAGGGCAGGAAGCTCTAATTAGATAAAGGAGGTCTAAGTGACTGCTCTCTTCACTTTTTTTTCAGCTTCAAGAATTGAGAACAGTGGTTCTACTGCCTCTGCCTCTGCTGTTCTTCCTGGTGTAGTTGGAGTTTTCTTGTGCTTGGCTAAGCAATGACCGATTCTCTGGCTACATCCAGATGTATACGTTTGATTATCAAGACAGAAAATAGACAGGAAATCAGTCGCTGGAGTTACTGTTGTTACAGAAGGTTCATCACTTCCTTCACTTTTAGCCTCAGCTCTCCAGATGAAACTGAGTCATTCAGCCTAGCTCATCAAAACAGACACTCCCTGGACTCATTCAGACAGAAGGGCATTTATCTATGGCCTTACTGAAGAGCAGGGCAGTGACACCATTCACTGTAGGTAGTTTGTCCCTTAGGCATTCAGGAAAGACACACATGGACTTTAACAACATCTTTACAGATCTCTTAGTAACTTTTAGTGAGAGTGCATCTGGCTGTGTGATGGAGAAGGCACCATGGTGGTAGACTGGTGGGTAAGTGTGCAGCCTTACATATCTCCTGTAAGTGCCGTGTCCCTGGTGACAGCCAAGGCTATGGCTGCAGCACATCTGCCTTTCCCCAATACATGATCCCATACACCAAAGCCATCTGATAGCTCTCATCTCAAACTGACCATCTGCATCTCACACGCAGAGGACAGAAGCATAAAGCTTTCTTGAGACACGAACTTAGCAGCAGAGGGTCACAAGATGTGTCAGGACTGTCTTCAGCTTTTATGTTTGCCTTTAGCATTTCTTTTGAAAAAGTCAGGCAGGTGATGTGTTCATAACAGTCCTCTAGTGGCTGATGAATATCTGTTGGTTATTTTACACTGAAATGAAGGAGAGGCTGTGGAACCCACTGCTCTCTTCATGGGTGTTGGATGTGACTGAAATTTATTTACCTGTCTTTTTGCTTCAGTGCTCTGCAATGATTAATGTTGGGGGTTGAACTTCTACATGTTCAGTTACCAGTTCTGGTAACTTAGATGCCCAAGCTAGAACAGCTATGAAGTTCTTCCATCTCCAAAACATAACAATGTGGAAAAGATAAAGAACATTTTCTGCCTGCAAAATCCCCCTTCCAGTATGCCTACCCTACTTCTTCACCCCTGGTTCCTCACCCCTTGGGCCTGGGCTGAGGCTATGGTCAAGAGACCAGTTGTGGTGATTTAACTTTGCGGAGGAGTCACTAAATAACTGAACTGAAACTCACTGATACGTTTCATAAATGACCCCTGAGTGGTAACACCTCTCAGTCACCAGTGAACTTGGCAGGAAGCTGTATTCACCATCACCCCTCCAAAGTGGTAAGCAACAAGTTAGCTATCCAAATGAGATCTGAATATAAGAGGACTGCACAAGTTGCTGACCAGCTAATTAGTTAAAAGTAAGGGTATTCAAAAGCACCTGGGTGAACTGCTTTACTCTCCAAGCAGCTCCATGAAAGCTTGGTGGTGCCGTTCCCTTGGAAATCCTGAGGCAAGGAGTGCAGAACTTCAGGCACCTGAGAATTAGAAATGTAGACACCTAAGGAATGTGGGGGTCTTTGTTTTTTTTGGGGGGTAGACTAAAAGGAGTAGCTTGAGGCTCAGCATTGCAGGTACCAGATTTAGGCGTATGCAATGCCAGACGCCATCATCTAATCATCTAATATGTAGTAGCATGTTCTGTCAAACTGAAATACTGCTCCTGAAATCATGAGACATATTTGTCTGCACAGTTAGAAAAGATTTAATACAGAACTATTTTACTATTAGCTTATTTTGTATCTATATTTCACACCACATTTTTGTTGCTTTTGTTTTACCAGTGATTTCAAATAATTTATCAACAGAACTTTATTTTGACGCCTAAATGCTCAGAGATAACTAGGTACAGATTTCAGAAAGAACTACGGAGAGAATCAGAAGCAGCTGCTGCAGATATGTCTTGTACGGGCATGTTCAAACCTGCTCAAACTTTCCATCGAGGGTAAAGGAATCAAGATGAACATCTAACACATCAGTACATTTATGGAGCTTCCAACTTTTCTGCTATTGCTGGGATGCAGGATTCCAGCATTTTAACAAAGAGTTGGAATGCTTCACAAGGTGGCCTCAGCACTCTGAAAGCCTCCTCTAAGTAGTCAGCTGCTGTTTTCAGGCTTTTCTTTATGGTTCTGTGTCCTTGAAGGAGGGTCCGTATGAAAAGAAAAGAGGAGGAGGGTAGAGAACGAAGTCTGAGCTGTTGTGATGTTTCACCTGAGGAGGAGCCGCTTGCTGTGGTGCTTGGTGGCTCATTTTGTTGCAGCATCTTAGCGATATCAGCATAGTCCAAGAGAAGTTCTGATACATGGAGGGACAAAGCAGGTGAACTCAGTAACTGATGAACAGCAGCCTCTACTGTGTCAGGGAAATTATCTTTTTTTAACATCACTCCAACAAGTGCACCCACGATGCTTCCTACAACCCCCTTATAATTCTCATAAAGACCTTTTACTGTAGCCACGTTGTCCTGCAAAGTGTTGATGGGACCAGCAATTCTAGCATAAAAACTTCGGCTTATGCTTCCCTCTTCATCTGTGTCATATCCCATGGTGGCTTGCATCTCTTTCAAAGCACTGATCAGGAGCTGCAGATTCTCTTTAATGCTAAAGTTTTCTTTTACTGCCAAGATGGGGAATTCAGTGCCAAGATACTGATTGAGGATTTTGAATATTGCATTGGTTGAAGAGACATAGATGTATACTAAGTCATACAGATTCTCGCAGGCCTTAATGATCCTTTCTTTATCACTCTTAAAACCGAGGCGGGCTAACATTTCCGGAGTGAGGGTTTGGCTCTGAAAAGTAAACAGAAGAAATCCAGGAGACAGGGAAGGGTGGATGGGTGGGGGAGTGAAAATATTTTCATCTAGAATGTTACATTTCTGAAACTAGTATTACAAATTATCAAACTACCTGACCCTCCCCCCAGGCCTTCAGAATTAGAAAAAACTCTTTGTTAGCATCTGAAGGGGTCTTACCAAGCAGGCCAGCAAAATATGGTGTAAACAGATGCAAGTGTGGTTATTCTTGTGGATGCAGGAATTACAGATCTGACCTTCAGCATGTCATCTGAAAAGCAACAGAAGTAGTGTTTTTTAGAATTATTCTCTCCTTTTTGATGTTTATTGGTAAATTTATGGAAGTCCTATCAAACAATCTACTTTACATCATCCTTAGAAATGTAACCCTTTGGATTGTATGTACTGGTGGTTCTGCACAGAATTAAATGTATTCTGGGGAGGGGGAATGGACACAGCAGAGTCAAATGCATCAGTCATCTACATGCAGCAGGCAAAGCAATTGAAAGCTGAGCAATGCAATGTTTTTTTCTCAGGCTAGTGCTTCCTGTGAAGTGACCCACCTTTGTCAGTTCATACAGTGGCTAGACATTGCAAGCGTTCCTTGAGAGGTGGAAGCAAAAAACATTCTCCTTGCCTTGGCTCCCCTCTTGCTACCGTTCTGACTACCAAGCAAGTTCTGCCCTTCTGCTTACACCAAAGAGCCCTTCCAAGGCCAACTGCCAGCACAGTCCTGGGACAACACGCTGCTGGGGGACTGCTTCTGATATTGTCTTTGTCTCTGCTAGAGCCCTGGGAAGACAGACTGGTTGCATCAGACAAATTTTATCAGCTCCATCCCACTCCATACTCTTTAAGGCTTTTCTCTCAGTATGCAGCTCAACTCTTTGCCTCTTCCTTCTTTCCCTTCCCATGAAGCAAGTGGTATGAAATTACATGAAACAGCAAAATGTTTTTCAGTATCCACTGTTGTTCACCCAGAGCTGTCTCTGGGACTCCACATCTTCTTCCACTCTCAGAGCACCAGAGGAAAGAACCTGGGAAATTGCAGCAAAGAAGGGTGAGAGACACTTCAGATGAAGTCCTTTCCCCAGACTTCATATAGATATGAAACAACAGCTATTTATCTTCCTTGAAGAGCTGGAGTAAAGCAGGAACAAAACTGCTTGTCTATTGTTTAAAAGATTTTCATGTTCCAAAGGATAGATAGAGACTCAAAAGAGAATTTGCACCCACTGCTAACCTTGAGAATCTAAAATTGGCTTCCAGACTACAGAATGTGTCACTGGCAGTTGCCAGCCCGATGAATTCATTTCAGTCCTATATTTGAAGAAATATTTCAGGACTACATGACATTCTCAGTCAATAACAGGAGTCACAGATGGGAAAAAGCTGTGACCAACTAACTGACCATTGCAGACATGTAATAGTTGTAGTGAAATGATTACTGTTCTCTCATAGCTCATCTTCACATGTCTACAGCTCTGAAAACAAGTGGGGTTTGGTACTCTGTCTCTGAGTTGAATACAATAGCTCATTTTTCATGGGAAAAGAAGCCGGCAGTTGCAGATTACTTGTTTTATGCTTGATCTTGCACTTTCATCTGAGAACCACTCTCTCCTGAGGAGGCAACACTGGCAACCAGATGCTAGTGGGCAGCAGGTCCATCTCTTGAAGGATCAGAGCTTGGAAGATGTCTAGCCTGGATGAATGTAGAAGTACAAGGTTTTTTTTGCTGGGACACACAAAGCCTGTACCGATTTCACTGTCAGTGCTATTTTTCTATTTACGTGGGACTGTTCAACTTTTCTTCCATAATTCACAGGTGTACAAAACCAGTCATGGCAACAATTCATTATTTCAAAAACAGAAATAAAGATTTATAAATCCCTATATGAAACCAAATCTTGTACCTATATGAATAAAAAGTGCTTCCCAACATGTTTTATATCCTGAGAACAGCAAGTAATACCTTCCCCTTTCAGCCCTGGCTGTAGGTACTTGTGATGGTACCTCTCTCATAGGCAGACATATTCATGCTGTACCTGTCCTCTTCAGGAACAGACAGCCTTAGGAGGAAAATAACAATTTTGAACTAGCATCAAATAAACTGTGTTAAAATTGGAAGAAAGGGGAAACGAGGAAGAAAATGAGAAAAATCAGGGTAAACATCACATAATAAAATTAACGACAAGCAGGCAGGCAACAGGACCCAGCTGAAGCCCAGCTCTGGATTCCTAACTCATCAGATGCTGCTGGAAACCACCAGAGGAACACAGGGGAAAGAGGATGAGATCACTGTCCTGTACACATTCATCTGATTGCAGGAGCACTCAGGCAAAAACAGGTAGGCAGTCTAAATGTTTAACTAGAAAATCCTCTGGGAAAAATCTCTGTGGAGCTCGAGAAATAGGCAGAAATACAGAAATATATCTGGCCTGCCTAACTCTAGAGAACAACTGTAAAAATTGGCAAAAGTGTTAATGTGAAGAGTAAGAGGCAGTTTTAGGTTTAAAGGACATGAAATGAACAGCAGTCATAGGAAGCTGAAAGAATGGTTCATACAGAATAGATACATGCTCTAAGACTCCTCCACAGCTTTCTTGTATGTAAAATGTTCATCGATGTGCTGTTCCTTTTGGAACATTTTTTTCTTCTCAATTTCTGCAAATGAGCATAAACAAATGGCCTTTCAACAAAACATCACCGGAGTGGAAAGGATTAATCTAACACTGAGTCAGAGAGCAAGCCGCCAACATCCCAGAGGCAGAGCTGATATGAAATCATACTGTCAGGGTTTTATGTTTCCTGAAAATCACAAACTTTTACTGTATATGAACTTTGCTTCCTCCAGCTTGAAGAAAGATGAGTTAAAGAGTTTATTCTCTTAACAGAGATACAAGGTAAGCAGCTGAAAGAAATGTACACTGCTGTGCAAAAGAATGTGGAAAAAAATATCCCTTCAGACTGGTTTGTATTTCAAAGCTGAGACTAAAAGCCATCTAGAGGACTGCTGAAATCATTCTGTGTTTCTACAGTGATTTTGCTGGGGAGGGTGTGCTTAGTGAAATACAGCTGGGTCAGTGCCAGTTGATTTGCAGTTAGCAGATAATGCAAGAACTCCAGAGGACCAAAATGACATGAATGTATCTTTTAAGAAAAAAAATCTAGCTAGTCTCCTACACACAACTATTTGTACCTATAGCTGTGGTGTGTAGGCACCAAGAGCAAGAAAGGACTTATCCTGGAAAAATGAAAAGTAATGCATGAAGGTGGCCCAGATTTGCAATAAAAGGGTTGAGAAAATGAAAGTACCAAGAAACCAGTCATCCTACTCTTTCATAGTCTGCCCCCGGTGCAACGTAAGATGCATGCATCTAAGTCAAAATCATGATAAAGAATTTTTACTTTGCAGCTGGTGATGGGTTAAGAGAAGGTGGCACAGAGTTGATTATAGAAGCTTAGAGATGAGAAGTAACTCCACAATCACTGGTAACTCAGTCACTTTGGACTCTGTATGTTGTCAGGCAGGTAATGCTTGACATTCACCAGTGAAAAAACAATGGGGATTCAATGACAGCATTAGAAAGGGATGTGATTAGGAATATTGAAGAAATAATCAATGAGGGAAAAGGGACTAAATATCAGGGAAGAAAACACAGTTGGAGCTGTGTGTAAGGTGAAATAGGTTAGGATGCTTTTGGGATAGACAATTTTGCTGTTCTCTTTGAATTCCCAAATGTGAGGTGATTAGTATGCACACAAAGTTCTTATATGGTAACATTTCCTCTTAAATGCAAGAAGTGGCTTTAAACACCCTTACGCTGATACAGACTGTGCCCACTCTACCAATCATCATAGTCATTTAAAAATTAGATGCCACTGACTGAAAAAAATAGGCTGATACAAAAGTGTCTCTGTAACAGGCCTTTCATTTCCACAGCTTATTTTAGACTTTGCTGACTAGATGAGCTTGTTCTGTTTTTTAGTGAACTAGTTCTGCTTCTACCATCTGCAGTTTCCTAGGTGAAGAAAGACCCATGCTCATTTTAACAATATGCTAATTACATATTTGTTAGCTGTTTTTGTTGCTCTCATGTCTCATAAGGTCCTTTTGCAATCATTTGGCTAATGATATGAATCAACGTTTAAGATTTCTAGATTTACAAGCTATGTTTTGGGATTTGATTTGCTGAGTATAAAAAGAATCAGTGAGGCAGGGACAAAGCAGCTTACATTTCACTGCTTTTTAAGGGCTGGGATTATGGATGTAAACAGTGAGAACTTTCTTTGATCTCTTGAAGTAGTTTATTTCTGAAGAATGGCGCTGAGTGACCTCCTTTATCCAGATAACCCGAAGAGACGACAAGAATTGATCCATCTGCACCAGGAATTGCTTGACTGCATGTCCATGAATTTCCACGCAACAAATGAGCTGGCTGGAGTTCTGAACGCACACCTGGGATGTACTATTAGCCACATCAAGATGAGAGAGAGCAGCACGGTCAAGGAAAACTGTGACATTATCATTCAAGCGATGAGTGAGATTCAGCGTCAGGTACAGAAGATTGATAGTGACATGAAGGAGAAGCTAGAGCCTGTGCTATACCAGAAGCTGTATGACATCAAAGAGCCTGAGCTGGAGAAAATTGCAATAGCCCATCGAGTTTTTTCCATCATTCTTGGAGAAGCAACTTCAACAGCTGGGATGGTAGCTATCAAACTAATTGGCTCCAACCTTATAACTCTCACTGTTAGCAAACTCGTCAGCCTCCTTGCACAGATCGGGGCATCCGTTCTCGGGGGAATCAGCATCACCATTCTTGGGCTCGGCATTGAAATGATCCTCCATGCCATTCTGGGAGCTGTGGAGAGGAATCAGCTTCTGGCTGCTGTGAGAAGCTATGAGGAGCACCTGGCTGAGTTTAAAGAAGCCTCAGAAAAATACCAGCGTGCCATACATGAAGTGACTTCTTCGGTCAGACACCAGGTTCAGTGAATGAAGTCGATGTTCTCTTTCCTGCTGTAACAACAACTGCAGCAGCTACTTCTGCAGATTTTTTTTTTTGTTTCATTATGGTAGATGAAATTTGGATTTTTTTTTTCTTATTAGTGGCAGCAGAGCAAAAAATGTGTCAGATCAGAGAACTGGCACAGAAATATGTTAATAGTAAACTGGCTTAAAGGTGTTCCTGGGAGGCAACAGTTTAAATACTTGGCACCTTTTCAGCTGTTTTCCAGAATGCATTGTAGATAACCTTGAAATGTTATTAGTAGTGGTGACAATAATATTCACTGCTGGAACAGTAGTGGAGAGAAGGTGTGATTTTTCTCTTACCGAGTTTCTTTGTCAAAATGACATCATGATAGGAGAAAATTATTTCAACAAAGCATTCCATATCATCATCTAGATGGTTCATCAGAACACGTGTAGTTGCTAAACTCTCTTAGTGTGGATTTGTTCTAAATCTGATAGGCTCAATTCCCTGTTCATAGAAGCGATTACAAGGACTAGCTGAAGCACATTTATCTGCTATTTCCTGTCCCATTCCTGCCTGAGGAGCCAGCCAGAGATCTTTAAATAAAATCTAATGCCAGCAGATTAACAGATAGGAAAATCATGGGCCTACAGCCAAACACACACAACCTTGCCCCACGGCTGAGGGAAACCAGCTGTAGAGCAGCAGGCGTGTCTGACTGTGAGCGACCACTCATGCTCAGTATTGCCCTGCTCCTGCTCATCCACAGGTGAACATTTCTGTGCACAGCTGCTGCTCTGTTTATTGACATGGCACTATGCACTTAAACAAGGGTTTGTAGGATTACAGCCCTATTAATGTGCTGAATTTGTTTTCTAGTTCTTTACAAGCCACCAATGCGGGACTGCCAAGAACATGCACAGATTCTTCATTTCACAAAGTGCTACCAAATGTCCTTATTTTGCAGATTTTAAAAACAAAGCTAGAAGAACATGATTTGCTGTCAAGCTCTGATTTGCTGTGGTTTGCCTTTTTTTTGCTTTGATCTTTGAAGAAAAAAAAGAATTAATAAAAATATATCTATTTTAAGAGCTCTCTTTCCTGTACTTATTTTTTTGTTGTCACAAAGATCAATCTCAAACCAAATCATGAAAAAGATTAAAATCTTCATTATACATGCAGTTTATCAATTCCTGTTTATCTCCATGATAGATTAATCTAGTAAAATTATAGTCAGTAGAATGTATAGATCCATTTAGTACCAGCTCCTCCCATATTAGAAGCATATTCAAATTCATACATACTTGTTAATATTCAATATTATATGTTTATTTTAATAGCTAGACCGTGCCTGTGAAAATAGAGATGTGTGAAATTACATCAAAGAAGTTCTCCATTCCATCGTCTTCTTAACTATCCCCCCCCACCCCCCGCCAGCCTCCTACTATCCCAATCTTAAATCATTATCTTCCGACTCCTTTTTCTTTTGCGTTCATCTGCATGGAAGCCACTAGATGGCAATGGGAATGCAGCTCTGACAGCCACCAGGGAAAAAGCCCAGGGCTTGGGAGCTTAGGTGGCTGAGAGGCCACGGCTGGAATGAAAAACCAGGACCAGCAGAAGCCGCAGACTGGGTGATGTGGGTCAGGAGAGGGAATTCGGAGGAGACAAAAAGCATTTCCTTACTTAGACAAAAGGTTTGTGGTGACATGGTGACCTGAAACATCTAGTTTCTGTAAGACATGACTTCTCCCTGCTCCTGACCCACATGGCACTCAGTTTAGGGGTATTTTTTTAGAGGCAAGAGATCAGCAGAAGAAGCAATACTTTGAGTGTTGGAGAGGCAGGAGTTCCTGGCTCCTGTTCACTTTCTATGTGCAAATGTACATTCTAATTTAGGAAGAAAAAGCACGAACTCAGTACATATCTGTGAGATTGCTAATCACTGCTGTAGGAGAATAGTGGAGTCAAATGAAAACCAATCTATTGTACTTTTCAGGCATTTTGAAAACAAATTCTAAGCAGTATCGGGGAAGAAGGACATGGAATGAAGATCATAAATCCACACAATTTGTATTTACCTTTTGATGGATCTTTGTTCCTGGTGGTCTTAAAAGAAAGACATCTTCCCTGCAAAAGCAGGTGTGTAAGGTGTTATGTCCATGAGATATTGGAAGATGTTGGAGGTGCTGGAGGCTGATGGTCTGCAGCCTTTTCTGCTTATGAGGTAGAAGGCCGGAATCCTGAGAGAGGTGGGGCAGCCACCCATGACCTCACAGAAGGGTGTGTATGGCACCTTCCAGCCCCAGGAGGCAGTGTTGAGGTGAAAAAAAACCACACTGATCTCCTTAAGACCTTCCCAAACTCTTTCCCCCAATTCCAGCAATAAGAAGACCATGGGATTTGCTTGTGTTGCTGACAGTTGTGTTTTTCTTTTTACTAGTTGTTCTTGAACTCGGTGCAGCATGCATTCAGCTGGCTAAATGCGAGAGACCAGCAGGGCAGAAGGAGTTTACCTCTCTGCTTCTGCTAGGTAACTGAAACACTGTCCCTCCAAATAGGATATACTTGCCTGCTTTTCCTAGCCCTCTGATCAGTCTTACACTTGATCTTCCACGGGTATCATTACCAGTCTGAGGCCAGGCTGCTGCCTCTTCTCTAGACTCCTGGTGCTACCCCCTTGGAGTGACAGAAGTATATGGCAAGTGAGAAGCATGAGGGGACTATCATACTCCACGTCAGCTCCGAGTCAGCAGTCACTCCTGGGAGAAGGCAGCTCCAGCTGCTGCAGTAACACTTTGCCCACCGAGCCCAGTATGGTGATGAGAAACCCAGCCCCCGTGAGGAGCGGGCAGCCCGCAAGGCCTGAGCAATGTCCCCCTCCAGTGATACAGTGATACTGTACAGTCCCATCACACCTCCTTATGCATTTCCCCTCTGCTCTGTCTGTTGTTTTGAACAAAGATTAAGAATTGAAACTATATTAACGTGTGTGTTTTAGATAAGAACAACTCCAACAAAGAAACTGTAGAACAGGCAAAATGGGTCTAAGTTGGTCCCAAACCCGTGTAGAAACACTGGATTGTTGCAACCAAAATCTGTCCTGCAACAAATTCCTCTCTGTAGCAAGACCAAAATAAAAGAGCAGGCCGAAGAGGCACAAGGTACTCCGCTGCCTGCACGCGTGGTGAGCAAGAAGTCTGAGGTGCTGAGAGCTCTTAAAACCCTGGCTCTGAAAATGCTCCTGGCCTGACCGTCTGTCAACTTGGACGTTGTGTAGCTTGTGACTGATGTTGGTGTTAACGTGTTGCAGTTCATAGCCTGGCTTTCATCCGCCTGCAATGATAAAGTTCCAAGTTTGCCCCCTCCCTATCCAGCACAGCACAAGGGGATGCCCCACGTATCTTCATTGTGGTGTTGGTGCGGGCTCTGACAGGGGAGCGCTGCTGAGGCGCTGGTCCCCGGGGGGAGCAGGGGCCCCGCCCCTAACGGCCGCCAGCCCCGCCCCTGCTCCTCCCGGCCCGACCATAGAGGAGCGGGACCATAGAGTCGCGGCGGGCGCGCCGCAGTCCCCATTTGCGGAGCGCGGCGCGTTGCGACAGCCGTGCTTTACGGCGGCGCCCCACTCCGTCCCGGTCCAAGATGGCGGCGGGGCCGCGGCGGCGGCGGGGAGCGCTGCGGCTGTAGGGGCCGCTGCGGCGGGGGGAGCCCGGCCCGGCCCGGCCCGGCCCGGCCCGGGGGTGAGAGGAGCGGGACGGGACCGGACTGGGAGCGGAGGGGAGCGGGCTTTTTGCGCTGCTTTCTGTCGGGGGAGGAGGGGAGGCCTTCGTGTGCCTCATGGGAGGCTTTCTGCCTCGCTCCCCAGCGGCCATAAAATCATAAATGGGGTTCTCTGTTTTTTTTTTTCTTTTTTTTTTTTCCCTTCTCATCCTTTCGTGTTGAAGCTTTGTGCCCTAAAAGGGTTTGGGATGGAGATCTGAGGAGCTTTCTCTTTACCCTTGAAATGTTAGGTGTCTTGGGGGGTGTGAGGTACAAATGTAAATCCTAGCTCTGGTTCCCCTCTAAAGAAATAATAACATCTATAAAATGATAAAATTATTATAAAATCGATGTAGTCTGATAAGAAGGAAGTATGTTATTGGTGTTCCCAAGCCATGGGGTGCTTTAGTTACCAGCAGGCCAGCTATGAGAATAATTTGGTGATGTGAGGCATGAGCAGGTCTCCGTAGTTCTGTACTGGTCAAACATTGAATGTGGTCAGTTCCTGGAGCTTCCTAGGAAGGCTTTCCATGAGGCGTTAATGCACTGAATGACACTTGGGCTTAAATTTATTTTTAAGAGGGGAGGTACTTCAACAATTTGTAAGTGACATCTTCTGCATTCTGGGAAGAAGGATGTGTTTGGTGACTTCGGTGAGGCTGTAGGGAACTTTAGATTGAACTTACAAAGCTTTTGTTAGGACTCTGCTGGGTTGCGTGCAGGATGGCGCCAAAAGCTGCACTCCATCAGGTCCTGAATTTTAGAGGTTGCTTCAGATTTCGGTGTAGAACCTGCATGTTTGTTTGCTTTTTCCTTAGAGTGGTGGGTTGCAAGGGGTACGAAAGAGGGGGACAAATTAAAGTTGTGAGAAAGGCAATGTCCCTGACTGTAGTTTAACCGTTACTGAAGTTGTCTGTAAGGTAAAGAACTTCTAAAGGTCTTCTAAAGACAGGAAATAACTCTTCTCAGAATAAATTTCTTTCTTTGGTCATTGTAATGCAGCTTGAAACAGTACTGATGGAGGTAGCATAAGGGCAGCGGCATGGCAGCGGTCTGTGAGGAGCAGAAAAAGGCAGGAATGTGTGCAGAGGACTTTCTGGTGGATATGGTGGTTGCTGGGGAGAGATCAAGGGCAGCTTAGAAGTCTGAGGGAAGAAGAATTTGTGGGAAACATTTGAAATGGAGAGCTCTTACGGGAGTAAATGAAAAGCTAGAACAACTCTGATATGCAGGTGCTTGTTTGAACTTCCCCTGCCCCCTTCCATACCGTAAGCAAGAAGGTTCTAGGTTTAAGTCTGGAGTGAATACCAAACTGACTAGTTTAAAGTAGGTACTTGGTTAAGTAAGTACATAGCTAAGTAGTGGCACTTTGTTAAAAATAGGATGGTTTTGATGTGAATGTCTGAACTTAAGTAGGATTTGAAGATCTCACAATACTTGAGGGTTTTTTCTTTTTTTTCTTTTTTTGTATCAGCCTACTGATACAGGGAGGAGGAGGAGTAAGTGTACTCATACCGCTCGTGTGCAGGACCTGAAACTGAGGTTATCTTTTCCAGATCTTTTTTATTTTTGAGACAGAAGAAAAACAGACAAAATGGGGCGGAGATCCACGTCATCCACCAAGAGTGGGAAATTCATGAATCCCACGGATCAGGCCCGTAAGTATGCATAAAAGCTGAGCAGAGGGGAATGGGAGTGATGGGGAGTGAATCTGTGTCTCGGGAAACAGATAAAAAGCTTTCTCTGAGGATAAGATTGTCACTTGGCAATGAGGACTGAGTTTCCTGAGCTTGAAAAATATTATCTCAGTTTTGTCTGGTGTAAGGACTTCCTGAGAAGGCTGCTTGCTTGCATACTGTGGCTGCTCTGCAGTATTTATTTTAGTTTTTACTGTAGTTATCAGTACTATGGGGTCTCTGTACTTAATTGTTGGCTAAGCTGCTTCTTGGGGTGCAGTTTGTCTGAGGCTAGAATTTGAGGAACGTGTCAAATTTAGCAAATGCTGTGGTTACGTGAGAGAGTTGTCCAACCCCGTCTTACCTTTTTGTGACATCCCAGATGGTATCAGTGCTAAACAGATACAGAAAACCCAGACTTCCACTGTGAATATGCTTTATTTCAGATGGGTATTCCAAACCTACATATTTTTAAAGTGCATTGTTGCTCATTGGCACTACATTTCAGTGGCAATCCTTTCACGATTGCGTGCATTGCTATGATTTCTGTTGTCTTTTATTCCTTTCTGTATAAAATACCCCAGCTTCTGGAGGGGTGGAGAAATGCTGTAGTTCCTTTTCCTTCTGTATAACACACATAACATCGACATCTATTTCTAGATTTGAAATCCATTTCGTATATGAAATAGAAATGTATTTCACGCCGTGTTTTTCTGTCAATGGGAAGATGACCTTAAAAGTTGCATTTTTTGTAAAATGAATGAACTGTTGAGAAAAATCACTACTCCTGATGAAGGAGAGGTTGTTCATGGATTCGATCCTCTTGAGTTATTTTCTCCTCCTTTTTTTCACCCTCTCTAGGGAAGGAAGCCCGGAAGAGAGAACTAAAGAAGGTAAAGAGACCAGAAACATTCACTTGTCATTCCCTGTGCTGTGCGTTGTGTTTGTGATTGTAATGAGCCGTGGCAGATGAATGGACTACCGATGTTTCAATTGATTTTGTAAGATTTAGTTTGGAAAATACTGTCCAAGTCAGTGGTTTAAGAAAACACAGACATCTGGGTTTGAGCAGCCATATCTTGTCATCTACTATACTTTTGAACTTTTGATGATTATAGCTTTCCAAAGCATTGTTGTAAGTATTTGGGAATTTAAAAACAAAAAACAACATGAAAAAAAATCACAAAAACTGCACAAACTTTTATATTTGTTAGCATGATTTATTATGTGTCTTAATTGGAGTGAAAGGATTATAGTAGCATTTATAAGTAGTGAGGTAGTGGAATTAAAACTCCTGTACATTTTAAATACCTTTGCTGCTGACTTGTGCTGTGGATAGTATTTACAAGGCATTTTGAGGTGCCTTTTTCTGCAGGCTGGGAATATTGAGAGAGTAATTGGTACAAAGATTGTCCCTTTTTCCTGTGACACTTTTCTGATCTCCTTGATCTTTGATCGTCTTAGAACAAAAAGCAACGAATGATGGTACGAGCAGCTGTACTGAAGATGAAAGATCCAAAGCAGATCATCCGGGACATGGAAAAATTGGATGAAATGGGTGAGTGAGAGGTACCAGGTGTTGGACTTAGGCAGTGGTTTATATAAACACAAAACATAGTTTAAGGGTTGACTGGGAGGCTAAAATAGAATAACCTTATTTTTTTTCCCCCATTAGAATGGGAAATTCTGTGAATAATCAGAAATTGTTTATGTTATTAAATAGATTTCTTCAAAGTGTGTTTTTTTTTCTTTTTGAGAAGATGGCTGGCATAAGCACTGAGTAAAGGATATGACAGTGACTTAGAGTCTCAAGGCTGAGGAACTCATGAAAATAGGAACTGGAGATGTTTTTCTTTGAAGTTGTTTCATTAGTTACAGCTGCAGAGTAGAGTAACTCTAGGAATTTTTGGTTTGTTTCTGCTGTCTTGGGTTAGAATTTAACCCAGTACAGCAGCCACAGCTTAATGAAAAAGTGCTAAAGGATAAACGTAAAAAGCTCCGTGAGACTTTCGAGCGTATCTTGCGGCTTTATGAGAAGGAGAATCCTGACATCTATAAAGAACTGCGCAAGTTGGAAGTGGAGTATGAGCAGAAAAGATCACAACTCAGCCAGTATTTTGATGCTGTCAAGGTAATACTTGTGATACTTCAGGTTTGTAACTGTGGTAGTGTATCCTTTGTCCACTCTTATGTGCAACAGTTAAAAAATGCAGGATCTTTATAAGAGACCAGTATATATACCTTATGTGGGCCATATTAAGCACTTGTACTAAGTGTTTAATGTGCTGTGTCTCCAGTTACAGCATTTCAGTGAAGACAGCATGGGGGATGTCAAGTCTGTATTTGTTTCTGATGTGTTGATTTCATTTAACAATAAATTACAGGGAAAAGGGAAACTTAAGTTGCAAAACAATATCAGAATCTGTTCTCTGTATTAAGGGGGGAGAGCTTGTGAGTGTGCAGTAGATAATTCTGTGAATTTCTGTTAAATCTGGTGCTGGAAATAGTGAGCATCTTTTGGCATTCGCGTAAAGAGCTTTCTTTGAAATTCTTCCCAGCTGTATTGTAGAACATAATGTTGCACAGGTGCAAGTATCTAAGATTTTCTTTCCTTAGAACATGCAGTGCCTGTGATTTGTGCCTTCAGGATACTTGAGAGATGCGGGCATACTTGTCTGCAGCCATGTTGCTTTGAGGACAGAAGGTCTAAAGGGGGATGGAGATTTAACTGGGGTTTGCCTGAAAGACTAAAGCCTTTCATGGCTGCATCTCTTGTTTGGTTTTATATTGAAGACTTACTGTTGACTACTGCAAAGCAGCATGCCGTCATAACGGACCTTTGGCAAATGATGGCAGTTCCCTTGTGTTGCAGACCTCTGAAAGGTAATGAGGCCGTGCAGTAGCTTCTGTGGAATTAACTCATTCTCTCTCTCTCTCTTTCTCCCCACCCCCCTCTTTTTCCTTTTTCCCTCAGAATGCTCAGCATGTTGAAGTAGAAACTATCCCGTTACCAGATATGCCACATGCTCCTTCCAACATCCTCATACAGGACATTCCCCTTCCTGGGGCCCAGCCACCTTCTATCCTCAAGAAGACATCAGCCTATGGGTAAGAAGAAAAATAAAACTTGGAGGGGAAATAATAAGGGTTCCTGTTTTAGTGGGGAAGAGCTGGGTAGAAACAGAGGTAATACTAAGCAGCAAAAACTGGGGATTCTGTGGGAGTGATTTAAACAATATTTTTTTTTTTTTAGTGAAAGACCTTAATATTTCCCTACTATAACAGTTTTTGTTTAAACTGGTTTATGAGTAATATACTGTACCTTCTAGCACTTGTCTTTCTGTTTATCAGCGAAACTTAAAGCCCTGCTGCTTTGTTCTAACATAAATGCCCCTTAAACTGTCATACAGGTATTTTTCTGTCTTGCTAGCGTATTCAGTTTAAACTCCTAGTTTACTTGTGTATCTGGTTCTCGTTCTAATACTAGTTCATTCTCTTTCTTTCTGAATAGTCTTCTATTTTCACCAGTGTGTTGGTTAGTTCATTGTATTTCTGTGGTTGGATTCAATACTTGCTTTATTTGTCTTCTTTGGTTGCCTTCTGAGAAGCTTTCTCTTTTTGTCTGATTTTAAGCAATCATGTCTTTGAGGTTGTAAACTCCTTGGGGCACAACTGTACTTTTAAAACAGTCATGCTTCTTTATGGAAGTCTGCTGTGTAAACAACTTGTTTTTGTTTTTCTGGTTTTCATTTCCTGTCTTATTTGCAGACCACCAGTTCGATCCATTTCCATGCTTCCTCCTCCTGGTCTCGGTATTCCACGTTTACCTCCTGGCAGGAAGCCCCCTGGGCCTCCTCCGGGGCCACCCCCACCTCAAGTCCTACAGATGTATGGCCGGAAAGTGGGTTTCGCCTTAGAGATGGCTCCTCGAAGGCGAGAAGAAGAGATTTCTTACGGTTCTGAAACAGGTAAGGACTCTTCCATCTCTCTCTGAAAAGGTGTACTCTGGGCAATGTGGATGTTGACACTACTTGAAGAACTTGGTGATTTGCAATTCTGAGGTGATTCTGATATATTTTGTACTATCTGCAATTTAACAAAATTGGCTGTATTTTTAAGTGCTGTGACTTTTAATTACAGCTTTCAGATACTTTTCCATTATGTGGCATAGATTATTTTCCCATGTAGTCTTAACAAGGCTGAAATGTTGTTTTTTTAAAGAGATAGTATGTATATTCTCAGAGAAGTCTTCCTTTTTCTAAAAATGAAACATAAACCAAACAAAAACCCCCTTAAAAAAAAAAAAGTGAGGGGAATACTTTGACTAGGAGTACCTAGGTTCTCCTTTTTCATAAAATTGCTGTATCTGCCATAGAAAACTCCGTGAATGGTTAGATTAGTCCTATTGCATAGCAGAAAGGATTGAAATATTTCAAAGGGGAGGAAATTGTTGGATGGAAATGTACTTGTAGATAAGAATTGCCTTTACTTGTTTACTGTGCAAATTAATCAGCTATGAATAGGAAATCTTACAAATAGACTCTCTAAAATATTCTTTTAGAATGTGCTAAATAGTAAAGGATTGACAATATGTTCACTTGGTTGCCAGGAAGATTTTCCAAACTGTAGATATAAATATTCTGTCTTTCACACCAGTATATTTGGAGTTCATACATTTCCTAATACTTTGCTTCCTGCAGGACAGCGAGGGCATGATGATGATATGTCTAGTACCAGTGAGGATGAAGGCTATCCTGAGGATATGGATCAAGACAAGCACGATGAGAGTAGTGATGACAGTGACAGCGATAGGTCAGATGCAGACAGTGAAGGTGAGGACTTTCTTCATCGTGATAACGACAAGGAGAGAGAAGGTGGAGAAGAAAAGAAATCAGGTACGATGGGAAGTTCGAGGTTGGGCTTTTGAGTTTTCAGAAGAGAAACTTTACTTAACAGAGGTTTTCTGTTTTCCTTACAATGGGGTGGGGGGGAAGTAGTTGGCTTATCCAATTAACTCTGTTCTAACTGACTTAAATTCCAGCAGAAGAATCTTACTGATAAATGGATCAGAAGGAAACTATCTAGAAGTGAAGTGGAGAAGATGTGCAACGTACATCTCAGATTTAGCTGTTTATTAACAGTTGAGTTAGCTTAGTAAGGTTGTAAGCCATTTTTCACCTGAAGTATTGGAAAAAATACAAAAATTAAGCCTTAGTATACATATAATCACTGTTCAGTGACTTAAATGTTTGAGATATCCAAAAGCACTGGTAGTGTGAAATGTGGTTAATTTTTCTTGAATTTTTTTTAAAGGATTGCAATTGTTTGACAATATTAGGTTAGAAAAACTTAAGGCTAGGGAAGATTACTCTTAACTCTTATGTAGGAGCATTGTTACATTAGCATGATACATTATCCATACCAGGTAAAAGACTTCCGTGTGTCTGAAATATTCTTACGTATATATTTTTGTTTTCTCTCCCCCCACCTTTTCACCCTGTTTTTTGTTTATGCTTTGCTTTCCCCAGGCCATAGTGTACGGTTTGCAGACATGCCTGGGAAGTCACGAAAAAAGAAAAAGAACATGAAAGAACTGACTCCACTCCAGGCCATGATGTTACGTATGGCAGGTGGGTGATATAGATAAAGTGGAATTATACTGTCAGATTTCTGGTTAAGGTTTCTCTCGTGAGCTTGCTTGCTTGCTTTGTGCAATTTCTGTTTTATAGATGTAAATACATTACTGTCATAATGTTAAGATCTTCTAAGATTGTCGGCTGTGGAGCTGTGATTAGTGTTTTTTTTTAAGATTATTATTTTTATTTTAGTAATGTATGTTTTTAACATTGAGTTAAAATTAAAATAGCAACTTTTTTTATATATGTACTGGGATTTTTCCTTCCTTTATAAATCTTTGCTTAATTTTTAAACAATTGTTCAATGAAATATGAAGCTCTTAATGAAAAAAAGGTGATACTGCGTTCAGCCTGTAATCTACAAGGATTAATCTATCTACAATATCATTTTGGGGAAAGATATTAACCCATGGAATTGACTTTCTTTTCTTCTAGAAAGACACCTCAGTATCTTTGGGGGGGGGCTGGAGTTTCTTGCAAGTGAGAATTACGTCTGTTTTGGGGGCTAAATAAACCTTTTAAAATTAAAATAGATTTCTATCTCTCCCCACCCCCTTCCTTTTTTGAACTATTCATCTGATCGTAGGAAGTTATTCCATGTTCCTTCTGCCTTCCCTGCCCCTGCTCCAGACTCCCACAAACTGTAGATCAAATAGCTGCAGTTCAGGTTTGTTAGCAGAAGTTTCAGCTCCCACAGGAAAGCAGAGCTATCTAGAAATGCACTTGCTTTTTTTTTTTTTTAATATAATAACTGAACGTTATCAGTTTTCTTTCCTTTGAGGTGATTTTCTTAATTTTTGTTTTTCCCTTCTTATTTTGTGTGATCAAGTTTTTTTGCAATGTTCAAAGCTATTACCTGTGGACCAATTTTGTAAATACATCTGTTTCCAGGTCAGGAAATTCCAGAAGAAGGGAGAGAAGTGGAGGAATATTCAGAAGAGGAGGAGGAGGAGGAGGAAGACTCAGAGTCTGAAGAGACATCACAACAACAACAGCAGCAACACAGTGAGGAAGCTCTTGCAGAGACTGGGTCTTCTACTGCAACCTCGACGCAGCAGCAGCAACAGTCCTCACAGTCTGTTCCTCCAAACCAGATACAGGCACCTCCTATGCCTGGGCCACCTCCGCTAGGACCGCCTCCGGCCCCTCCACTGAGGCCCCCAGGACCACCCACTGGCCTTCCTCCTGGCCCTCCACCAGGTGAATATTTGACCTGCTCTGAAGGCTGCAGGCTCTCAGTTGTACAGACAGTGATCGGTTTGGGAGGTTTGGAGCTGCAGAGCATGTCGCACGTGAAGTAGCGAAGCCTAGCGTGGTAATTGCTGAGACCTGTGTGGTCTCTTCTATGGTCAGCGTATTGTTTTCTTCCCAGTGTCTTCCCCCACAGTTTCGTTTTGATATCTGCTAGAGGGGGAACCTTAAACCTCAAAACAGCTACTTTCAATAGAGAGAAATTACTTATTACTTTTCAGGCCAGAAGCACAGTCAAATGCTGGACTGAAAAGTATTTTCATTTCTAGCTGTTTAAATTCAGATAACCCTAGCTCAGTAGCTGTACCCAACTATTACTTCAATGCATGGGGAAGAGTCTTTCCCCAAGTTAGAGAAGACACTTATATTTGACTATAACCAAGAAACTTTCGCTCTACACCTCTTGTCTCTTTTTGAGACTTTTAGGTCTATTTAATCTGACAGCTGGTTGGTATGCAAACACCTTTCAAGCTCCTGTTGAGGATCATATTGGTTGATGGGATCATTCTTTTATCCATGAAATAAGTTGCTCTTCTCTTCTATGTATGTTTTCAGGAGCTCCTCCTTTCCTGAGACCTCCTGGTTTACCAGGTCTGCGTGGGCCTTTACCTCGACTTCTACCACCGGGTCCCCCACCTGGGCGACCACCTGGCCCTCCACCAGGCCCCCCGCCTGGTCTGCCCCCAGGCCCTCCTCCACGTGGGCCCCCTCCTCGCCTGCCACCTCCTGCTCCACCAGGTGAAGTACTCTGTTTGCTTCAGAGCCAAGTCTCTCCCTGCTTTATTTTCTCATTTTGCTTATAATCTTTGCTGTGGTGACCGATCCAGTATATCTAATTGAAGAAACAGATTCCTTTAGACTTAAAATAATGCCTTGCTACCGATTTCCCTTTGTTCCTGTACGTGTGGCTGAAAGCACACCTGTAAGTTTTTCCTGGTTTGCCCCTTGGCACCGTCTCTTTTATGGTGCAGTAACAAATAATTCCATACTGCTGCATATAGCTTGGTAGCAAGATATCTGTCATTAAAAAAAGGGAATTTCAGAGTTTAAACTTCTGTTGGCCTGTTTCTGAGTTGGAGATAGGGCGTGGTTTGTTTTTTTTTTTGCTGGCCATGTGCTTGTGATGCTGCTTTAAATTCCAGTGGAATAAATCATCAAAAAACTTAATTTTCAGATTACTTTGAAACTTGAAAGAGAGGAATACATGGGATCCTGTAGTTCTCAAAGTCGGAGGGGCACTTTTCTTGTCCTAATTCTTCTTCCTTCTACCTTCTTGGTGGGAACTAGCAATTGGTGCATGGTTAAATATTTCCCCTCCCTCCTTCTCTAAAGACAGTGCTACTCCCTTCTGTTGATGTTCCTTGGCTTTCTGAGCCCTTGCATTATTTTTATCCAGAGGCTTTAGAATTCCCAAGTGTGGAGCCAGCTCATGCTTTCTCTTTGTCTTACAGGAATCCCTCCTCCTCGCCCAGGCATGTTACGGCCACCTCTGGTGCCTCCGTTAGGACCTGCTCCACCTGGGCTTTTCCCCCCAGCTCCCATTCCAAATCCCGGGGTGCTGAGTGCCCCGCCCAGCTTGATTCAGCGCCCCAAGGCGGATGACACCAGTGCAGCCACCATCGAGAAGAAGGCTACGGCTACTATCAGTGCTAAGCCACAGATCACTAACCCCAAGGCAGAAATCACTCGCTTTGTGCCCACTGCCTTGCGAGTGCGCCGGGAGAATAAAGGGGCTCTGGCTGCCTCCCAGAGAAAACAGGATGATGAGCCTGCGCTCCCATTAACCAAAGCTGCCCCTAAGGCTGGATCGTCTGCCCCTATCTCTGTACAGACAAAGGATGATGTGTATGAAGCTTTCATGAAGGAAATGGAAGGTCTCCTGTGACCTGTCCTAGTCAGCTTTCCTGCCCTCTGAACACAGATCTGACCACCACGGAGGAAGAAGGAAAGGTCCTTCTGCAAGCAATGGAAGGGCTCGCATGACAGGGAATAGTTCCCTACCCACAGGTCAACTCGCCCAGTATGCTCTGAGTAGAGACTGCTGCAGATGAGGTGTGGCTAGGCACCTCCTTTCGGAGCTAGCATGTCTACTTGGTGGAAGGAAATTACAGTCAGTAAGGCGATGCTGCTTCCCTCGAGCCCTCCCCCTTCCTTAGAGGGAGGGAGTGGTACTCTGGGGAGGGGGGCATGGGAGTGGGAGGCACCTCCGCTCTGCATGAGTCCTTTCACGTCCTGAATGCTCTGGTGAGGGTAGTGGAACCGATTTTTAAGGAGCCAGACAAGTGTTAGCAGCATTTCATACACATGGTTGTCCAATTTTTATTTTCTGTACTGTTCTTTTCTGTAAATATTTTATAATCCTGTTTTTTTTTTAGTTGCAGTGAGATTGATCAATCATCTTTCTTCCGGGGTAGTCAGGGAGGTAATTTGCGTATACTGTACACTGGAATTTTGCACCCTGTCCCCTTTACAGTCCTCTTGATGGCTTTCATCGGCAGGGGAAACTTCATTTTGTCTTGTGAAAGACAATAAATGTTCAGTGTATCAAAATACTGGCTTCCTTGCGATATGTATAAATGTAGCATACAGATGGAAGGGGAGGAGGTTCTTTACTGGCGTTGGGGTACGATACAGGCATTCTGAACCTCAGGAAAGAAGAGCAATAGCTACATTATAAATAATACATACAATTAGGCTTCTATCGTCTACCAACAAAGGCCATAAGAAATGGTTTAGAAACTTTTGAATATATCAGGACTCATTTTTTTAAAAAAAAAAAAAAGGTTAAGTCTAATACTAGTAATTATAAAAGTTTATTTTATGTATTTGAAAGGCTAACTTCATATCAAATGTCAGATACCCACTGGATGTGTCTTGGACAGAATACTTCAAATAAAAATCGGTAAACAAGTCTAAGAGCTTGACAGATAATTTCACTTGTGTAAAATCTCTGGTTCCAAGTTCTGTGAAGTTAAGTTTTTATAGCTGCAGGTCTTTTTTTTAAAGGGCATTTTCATTTTCCATCTTAATTTTTTTTCTGATTTTGATTGAAATATTTATCTAGTTTCATTTTTTATGCTGACAGAGACAATATTCTAATAACCCTTACCACATGCAAGAAACAAATATTTGCAGTCTATTTCAAATGAGAATAAAATCTTGTGGGATCTTGAAGACAAAACTGTCTACAAGACATTGTAAAAAAGACTGGTGGAATAAGTTTGTGTGGGCAATAAGTCTTTCCCAAATGAATTTTGTCTGGAACACTGAATTTGAGTACAAGATTAGTGATTAACTATGTAGGTGTCTTTATCCTGCTTTTAAAACAACAACTACAAAGAGTTACTGTTAAAAGTATTATGTCGCATAAAAGCGGTTAGTAGAACTTTGTTTTCCTTGTGGAAGGGATTGCAGTGGGTGTCTTTAGTGCCTTAAGAATGAGTCCTCTAAGAATAAATCAATTTCCAGGTAAATATATCCAGACACTGGTGATTTTTTTCTTAGATTTCAATACAGAGAATTTACAATAATCGTAGGCTGCCAGACTACCAGATGGCTCAAACAATGCCTTTCATTGGCTATAAATCTCAGACTTAGCTGAATATTCAGTGTTTTGAGATTAAATCCATTTTAAGGAGACAAAATGGTTAATGACCCAAACTCACACTTTGATTTTATTTTCATGAGTTCTGGATACAATCTTTTTTTTGCAACAGTTTTCTTCCTGGTTCAGCGGTTAGTTACAATTGTGTCAACAGCATCTTAAACATCACTGGAAAAGATTTATGGGATATAATCTGTTTATTTATTTTAAATACTTGGATTTTTTTATTCTTTAGAGTGAAATATATGAGCAGTAATTTGGGGGGTAGGGGTATCATTGTGGTACTTCTGATGTTGGACTTAATAATACAATCATCCATCCAGCCCAGGAAAGAGCCTGAGAAGAGGAATTTGTTCTGGGGTAACGACCTCTGTCCCTGTCATTCAAGATCCAGAAAATCTCCCTAGCAGGCCTGTGATTACATCAGTTGCCTGCTGGAGTCATTCGATCCATTCCATTCCTTCACTTAAATCTGATTTATTTATTTACTTTTAACCTTTTTGTTTAGGGTTCCATTTGCCGTATTCTCACATAAGTGAGCCAACTCTTTTCTTCTGTAGAAACAGTGAACGTCTGCCTATTGCTCTAACTATCCTCTTCAGACATGGAAAAGGATTTGGATTTGCCAAACGTGTCAGCGGTCTCAAAAAGGGAAATTTCATGCACAAGGAATGTGCATAACGTCAGAAACAAAGCTTCCTCGCCCTGCCCAGGTTGAAGGCAGGGGGAAAGAGAGAGGTAGGTTCCTACAACTGCTAGATCTCTAAGATGCCCTGGGGAGGGAAAAAAATACAGGTGTAGGGGTGAGATAGGAGGAGGGTGCTCCTGAATGGGCTTTGAGTCCATGCAGAAGAGCTGGATTTGACTATACAAATTCTCCAGGAAACAATTTTTTTTTTGTTTGTTTTCTGGGAAGAGTCCAAGGACAGGGTGCCTACCTCCTCTTGTGTGGTGCTCGCTCACGAGGCTTCTCGCATTGTTCTGTGGTTTTGGATAAATTGCAAACACACATGGCTGGGACTGTGCGTGTAGAAACTGGTTCGTACTTCATCTGAATGACCTGATCTCTGGTTTGTCTTCAGCTAAATTAATCCGGGAGATATTTTTTTTTCTTCCCCTTGCCTTTAGCACAGTTCTAAGTGGAAAGAGCACAAACAGACAAATTCTTTGTTGCTTTTATCAAAGCAGTGGGTTCTGGGGGTGCTCGTGCTTCAATCCGTTCGCTCCTGTAACCGCTTCGTTCTTCACCAGTCACACAAGTGACGGGCTATGACAGGAAGGTCAAATCCAGCACTGAGGATTGCTGCCAACCTTTTCTTCCCCAGTTACAGTGAAAGCACTCAGAAATGATTGTGAAACAATTTCATTTCTAAACTGACAATACTCACAGCATCTAGATTAATTTTTCCCTTTATCTGCGTGTGTTGTCTTTGGCTTCTGGTAACGACACTGAGTGACTGGAGTCCTTAAATAGGAACAGATCAATGAAATTTGCTTTGGCAAAGCATTCAAATCCATTGAATTACACAGGGTTTTGTGCCTTTCTTAAGGAAATATATATGAAAATAGACACGAGGGACAGTGTTGCAGCTCACTACCCTGATACCAGTCAAAAAGGGATAGAATAAGGAAGTGCATAAAATAGATGCAAACACACACATCATGCTGTTAGTTTACTTATTGAAGGAGAGCTGAATCGATTTTTAGTATTTAAATAGCAATTTCTATATTATATGCTATGAAATTATTATTTTTGTTTGTAATCCTCTTGCCATGACTGGCATAGTCTTAGCAGTTTGGTTGAGAATTCCTGTTATTGTACCCTTCTGGAAAGAATGATGTGATTCTTGCTTAATCTGACTTGCAGAATTTATCTGAGACTGTGAGATGTCGTGGGTTTTTTTGTTTTGTTTTGTTTTTTTTTGCGGGGAGGGGTTAGGTGCATCATGGATGGCCTGGTGGGTGTGGGGTCTTTGATTTTCCCTGTCACACCATACTGCTAGTATCCAGGGTGAGCAGAGTAGTCTAGTATCCACTCTGTTCAGTTCATTATGATTTTGTGATATGCATCTCAGCTCCTATGATATGAATTACAAAGAAGAGTGATGGGTCAGAGCATAAGAGCATCACGGAATGAAGGTGGGAAAAACAACCAGGCAGAACTGGAATTTATTTAAAGGAGAGAGCAGAATTCCGGGCTGTGGGGAAAATGGAGGAGGAGCCTGCCAAGCACTATGGGATAGCACAAGGATGCAGCTAATTCCAGGGTGCAGGCTTGTTCGTTGGTTTAGACAAGGATAGTGTGTGCCCTTGCTAGAAATATATGGAAGATAATGAAAAAGATATTAGGAAATAGAAAACGTAAGTAATTAGAACAATGAAAGAGGAAAAATGTATATGAATCTGTCCATAAAACGAGAGCAGACCATACCAGACAGACATCTTGAATCTTGGCGAAGTTGATTGTTGAGATGTTCTCTGAGTAAAGCATCCCAGACTGACCTCTAATGCTCTGCGGAACAGCCTAACAAACACTATGCTCGTTTGATTAGATTTATAGGTGACTGCTCAGAGAAGTTCCCTTTGTTTCATGTTCCTGGCTGGTTTCTACACCTATCAGTAGTGTGGGGTTGCAAATGCGGTTTGTAAATTAAACCTTAACGAACAACTAAACAACAACCAACGTAATCCTGTAGCGGCATTTGCAAACGGGGGGATTTCTAAACGACCGCGGCACTAGCACATGTTCCCCTTCTTCCTGGGAGGCGGCTGCACCCCTCCGATCTCTTCGGGCAGGCGGGGACGCTTTTCCCGGCGGGATGCCCGGCTGGGGCACGGCCCGGGAGCACGGCCCGGGAGCACGGCCGGGGCCCGCCGCCAGCGGGGGCGAGGCACGATCGGGGCCCGCCCCGGGAGCGCCCCCGCGGAAGCGCCGCTGGCGGGCGGGGGCAGCGCGCGGGATGGGCCGGGGCCGGGGTCCGCTCCCCATTGGGTGGATTTGGATCCGCAGCGCCATTGGTCGGAGCGAGCGAGAGGGCGCCGCAGCCAATCGGAAGGCAAGCCGGGCCGCGCGGGGAGGCTATAAAAGGGGTCGGGCGGGGGGCGTAGCGACGCGTGTTGCACGTCAGCTTGGGTGGCGGTGGGGTTGCGTCGGAACCATGTCTGGGCGCGGGAAGCAGGGCGGGAAGGCGCGGGCCAAGGCCAAGTCGCGCTCGTCGCGGGCCGGGCTGCAGTTCCCCGTGGGCCGCGTGCACCGGCTGCTGCGCAAGGGCAACTACGCGGAGCGGGTGGGCGCCGGCGCCCCGGTGTACCTGGCGGCCGTGCTGGAGTACCTGACGGCCGAGATCCTGGAGCTGGCGGGCAACGCGGCCCGCGACAACAAGAAGACGCGCATCATCCCCCGCCACCTGCAGCTGGCCATCCGCAACGACGAGGAGCTCAACAAGCTGCTGGGCAAGGTCACCATCGCGCAGGGCGGGGTGCTGCCCAACATCCAGGCCGTGCTGCTGCCCAAGAAGACCGACAGCCACAAGGCTAAAAGCAAGTAAAAACCCGGGGACTGTTCCCACCTCAAAAGCAACACAAAGGCTCTTTTTAGAGCCACCCACTTCCTCATAAAAGGAGCTGTAGATCCTGAGCAAAAAAAAACATTTGCGTGGTCTTTGCTGTTGAAAGGCAGCAAAGTGTTGATGTGTTCTGCACACCAGAGTAAAAAACTCGATCTAATAAAATAACTTGTTAATTGTTCCTATATACATAGTAGGAAAAAAAAAACTGATTCCGTATCAAAGGAGTCATTTTATTAGAACAAGTCATTATTATTGGAACAAGTGAGAAACGTAAGTAGAATGTTACTACAACAAAAGCTTCATCCAGCAAGTCTCTCCTTTTTCAGTTCAGTCCTATGTCAGGTTGAGCTAACTCACTGATGTCAATCAAAAAAAAAAACAAAAAACTGTCAGCCTGTCCCTAACCCCCTCCAACCCACTTCCGGACTTAGAGACTGTCATTTTTCCCTAACAATAGGCATTCAGAATTATTAATTTTTAATGCATATTTCTCGTTGCTTTGTCTGAGCTACCATGTCCATTTTCTGTCTGGAATCTGAATGAGAACAATTTAAAATTACCGGGCAGGTTAAAAGGACTGTTGCCAACTTCGATTCTACCTTATACAGAGCACTGAACATTACAATAAAGATATTGAAACAAACAAAAATCAGTGGTCATAGGTCAGTAAACACATTTTAATATTTATCCATTTGAAAACGTAAGAAATTACATGAATCAAAGCGATGCTAAATTTTAGCACCACTGACAGTTACAACAACAGCAAGAGGTAAAGAACAGCTTATGGGCGGTCTTTGGAAAAACAAAGGGTTGTGGACAATAATGAAAAGAGCATAGGGAATTAAAACAAGCAACTTCTGATAATAAGAAATAAAATGTGTTTATTTTATGGTCTTGATAAAGTGCACGTGGAGAATTCCCCCTCTTGCTAGCAGCCACTCGCTTTAGAACAACAGATGCATCAATCAGATGTTGTTATTAATATTACTTCCAGCATAGGAATCAGTCACTGTACAGTAAAAATGTAATGTTTAGCCATCTACTCTGGAAGGAGAGATGTAAAGAACGACTTGAGAAAGTTTTACAGTTCAGAAGAATGGAAAATCATCTGCAGCAGTGTCTCCCCAGACAATGATGACTCAGATTTTCCCCAATCAAACTGGATCAAAATGAAAACAAAACTGAATTATAAATTGTCAGGGTATCGGTTATAATTGTTAATAACAACTGGCTGTTTGAAGTTCTGATGCCACGTACTTTATTAAGAATAAATATTTCTGTAAAGCAGCAATAGGGAACCATGTCTGCATTGTGCACACAGAGCAACACAGTACAAGCTGCTATGCTATAAAAAGTCATCTCCTTCTGGGGCAGAGAAAGTCCTTCAAGAGACTTTAATCTGCTTCTCGCCTTGTTGCATAATGCACTAATTTAATTTATTTTAATTATTTTTAAAGGGGTAAAGGATTTTGGACAAAGAAGCTAATTTCTAATCCATATTCAGTGCTCAAGATGAGTCTGTGTTACTTCCTCCTCTTTGAAATCAATTTGCGATGAAAATATCGATTCAAATCCCTAGTTTTCAGTTCAGATTAAGAGAAGACCCTTTAAAGAATAATAATTAATTACTCTGGAGATTTAGTTGCCCACGACGCAGATTTTATTTGGAAGGAAAAACAAAAGTTTCTGTCTCCCGAGGTCTGTCCAGGTCCAGGACTCAGGGTTTATCGGCTCTTTTTTAACTCACCCTTTGCCTCTTCGAAGGGAAACTTTGCCCAGGGGAACAACAGTCTTTCTTTTCCACGCCGCTGCGAGCTGGGGCGATTCGGTGGCAGAAATTCTCGAAAAAAGACGCTTTTTTGACTCCTAAGAAACACAAAATGAGCGGGGAGAAGGGACCTTTCTGCCGTGCAGCGGGGCGGGCTCTGCAACGCACCAATCACCGCGCGGCTCCTCTCTATAAATACGAGGCCACCGACTTGCTCCAGGCCCAGTGGTTTCCCCTGATTCGTGGACGACGGCTGCGACCATGTCGGAGACCGCGCCTGTTGCCGCTCCCGCTGTCTCCGCTCCCGGGGCGAAAGCCGCCGGCAAGAAGCCGAAGAAGGCGGCGGGCGGCTCCAAGGCGCGCAAGCCCGCGGGCCCCAGCGTCACCGAGCTGATCACCAAGGCCGTGGCCGCCTCCAAGGAGCGCAAGGGGCTCTCCCTCGCCGCGCTCAAGAAGGCGCTGGCCGCCGGCGGCTACGACGTGGAGAAGAACAACAGCCGCATCAAGCTGGGGCTCAAGAGCCTCGTCGGCAAGGGCACCCTGGTGCAGACCAAGGGCACCGGCGCCTCCGGGTCTTTCAAGCTGAACAAGAAGCCGGGCGAGACGAAAGAGAAGACAACTAAGAAGAAGCCAGCGGCCAAGCCTAAGAAGCCGGCGGCCAAGAAGCCCGCCAGCGCTGCCAAAAAGCCTAAGAAGGCGGCGGCAGTCAAGAAGAGCCCTAAGAAAGCCAAGAAGCCGGCGGCTGCTGCCACCAAGAAGGCTGCCAAGAGCCCCAAGAAGGCCGCCAAGGCTGGCCGCCCCAAGAAGGCAGCGAAGAGCCCGGCCAAGGCGAAGGCGGTGAAGCCCAAAGCTGCCAAGCCCAAGGCGGCCAAGCCTAAGGCAGCCAAAGCTAAGAAGGCAGCGCCCAAAAAGAAGTAAAACGACTGAGAAGAAATTAGTCTGCTCATTTAAATAAACCCAAAGGCTCTTTTAAGAGCCACCCACTAGTTCCCAGAAAGAGCTGGAGCGCTACGCTAGCCGCAGCAGCAGAAACAAATCTTGACAGGGCACGGATTGAGGCGCATCGGCTCCAACCTGCGCGGCCGATAAGGGCTCCCTTAAAGAGGAAGCGATTCCTGACGTCTAATTCGGGAGCCCCGCGACAGCAGCGCCGCGGCCCCGCCTCCCCCCCCTCCGCCCCCGCCCCGCCCCGATGGGCGCAGCCGGAGCGCGGCAGCCGCGGGTCCCCCCGGGCGGGGCGCGGCGCTTCCCGGGCAGCCCGGGGGGAGTTCAAAAGTCCCGCGCTGGGGCGGGATTGGCCCCGCCTGGTCCTGCCCCCCGCCGGCCCCGCCCCGCCGTGAGCCCCCCCCCACCTCCCCGCGGAGGAGCCGCGGCCCCGCCCCCCGGGGGGGGGAACCTCGGCCTTACCGCACCGAGGGCGGGCGGGCGGGGCTGGCCTCCCGCAGCGCTCCTCGTCCCGCGCAGCCCCGCCCGCCCCCAGCTCGCCCCGAGAACTTTATTCTAGAGCGAGCCAGGTGCAGTGCGAGATCGGGCGCTGTCGGATGTAAAACAAGGGTGATGAAAAATTCCTCCCCTTCGGTAGTAAAGAGGGGAGGGAGAAGTAAGGAGGGCGCGCTGTAACATATGGAGTAAAAAGGAACGGCTGGAAAACCTGTTTCAGTAAGTGATTTGCACACTTATTCGTGACTGAAATAGATAAAAATAGGATTTTTATTTTATGAGTGAACATTTGTAGGGTACATAAAGCAAACTACAGCATCAACTAGGATTTCCTAATTGCAGTAACACTTAAAAGTACAAATCCTTAGAAAGTAGAGCAATTACCGCAACAATGTAAATGAAGAAGTACTTACGACCTTCCCTGAGAACTCTGAGTTCGAAGAGCTAGCAAAACAAGAAAACTGCTTCATAAGGTGCCCAAATCAATAGCGTACAGCTACTTCAGCTAATCAAATGTTATTCAGTATGTCTAGTAGAAGCTTAGTCCTTACCTATACTCAGAACTTTCCCTCTTCAAAATTAAGTGGTTAACTTCACCTACCCTAAGAGCTTAGGTACTTCAAAAGCCTATTGTGCACCTCCCAGAAAAACCAGCAATGCAGCCCTTTTACTCGAGTAAGTTGGTGGCTCTGAAAAGAGCCTTTGGGTTAAAAACAGGATCCGCGGCGCTCTACTTGGAGCTGGTGTACTTGGTGACCGCCTTGGTGCCCTCGGAGACAGCGTGCTTGGCCAGCTCGCCGGGCAGCAGGAGCCGCACGGCCGTCTGGATCTCCCGCGAGGTGATGGTCGAGCGCTTGTTGTAGTGCGCCAGGCGCGACGCCTCGCCGGCAATGCGCTCAAAGATGTCGTTGACGAAGGAGTTCATGATGCCCATGGCCTTGGACGAGATGCCCGTGTCGGGGTGCACCTGCTTCAGCACCTTGTACACGTAGATGGAGTAGCTCTCCTTCCGGGCTCTCTTTCTTTTCTTGTCGCCCTTCTTCTGCGTCTTGGTGACGGCTTTCTTGGAGCCCTTCTTGGGCGCGGGCGCGGACTTGGCCGGCTCAGGCATGGTGAATGCTCCCCCGTCCCTGCACGGCTCGGAGTGGCGGCTGGTGGGAGTTCTCTCCTATTTATAGGGGCCCTATGCAAATCGCTGGCTCTAGCTATCAGCGCCTCCATTGGATAACGGAGCCCGTGACGTCTCTCCTCGTACGAACGCCTTTGTAATTGGTCCATGGCAAATCCCATGCTGCTATTGGTTAATAATTCAAATCCCGTCAACCAATCACGGTCAGCTCTTTCAATCGCATCGTTCTGCGGCAGAGCTCGTCCTGTGCTGTCTGGAAGCGCGCCGCCTGGGGGGGCGTCTGGGAACAGCCCCCAGCAGCCCCCAGTGGTCGGTCTGCGCATACAAAGACCATGGTTATCGGTTATCTCCAGGAAGAGAAAAATAAAATAAAATAAAATAAAATAAAATAAAATAAAATAAAATAAAATAAAATAAAATAAAATAAAATAAAATAAAATAAAATAAAATAAAATAAAATAAAATAAAATAAAATAAAATAAAATAAAATTAAAATAAAATAAAATAAAATAAAATATCTTCCAAGTTATTCACTACTTTTTTTTTTTTCCTCTTCAAAAAGAAGTATACCTGAATATTTCATTAATAACCTGTATTTTTAACAACCATAAATTAAATACAACCTGAAAAGGTATACAGGCTCTGGAATAATAGTCATTGTTAGTAGTGTTTGAAACGTGTGGCCCTCACATCATGGCTCATTTTTCAGAATGTTAAATGAGATTAAAGCTCTGATTTAATTTGTAAATTGAAAGAACGTGGACTTTTTTGAATTGTAATAAATATTGGACTAATTTGTTTCAAAACCAAAGGTATTCCTAGTAATAAAATTGAAACCTGGATTTAGGATTAAGCTTTAAATTTATCATGAATCAGAAATTCAAGCTGCTTTCTTGTTGAGTTAACTTCACTGCAAATGAGGAAAATAAAGTTGTTTTAACAGACTGAATTATTTTATGATATTAAGATTCCTGATTTGATGACATATATGCATTATGATAGAGAAAGTGTTCGGTGTTACAGCAGTACTCTATATATTCAGAAAAGGAGTATTTATGATTTTTAAAATTAAAATATAATGTAGCAACATTATAAATTACAATTTTAATTAATTCATGAGTTAATTACTGTTATAAACCACTTTTAAAGAAATTAAATTAATTTTTTGGTTGGATGGAACTAGGGCTACATAGCTTGGTACATAAAAATGATATATATTTTTTCTTTTTGGAACCTTTAAGGGCCATTCAAAGCCTAGACTTTCTTGGTGTCAGACAAATTGATTTATAGACCTACAGAAGAAACCTGTCTGGCATAGCTAAGGGTAGATTAGAAAGGATTAGACTGCTAAAATCATAACAAAACTCATCTCTCAAGGTTTGTCAGGATAGCGGGAAACATTCTGGTGCAGCAACACAACGTTCTGTTACCTTACCAGAGTGTTACTGGTTCTGCTTTTTGCCTTTTACCCTGCTGTGCAGAATTCTGGATGCACAAAGATTTCCAGCCTATGTCCAAAGCAGTGCTGTCTGAAGACAGGGAGCCAGGATGTCTGGAGGTTTTGCTGTGCTGAACTTTGAAGCGAGGAGAGAAGCTTCAACCTGTTTCTGTGATGCTCAGGCTCTCAGCTTTAACGCCCACCCCTCCCACCCCCTAACTCCCCTCAGAAGGAACAAGTGGGGAAAGTTCAGAACCTGACATGCCACTCTGGTGGCAGTGTAGCCCTAAAATCTCTGGTTTTGTCTCCACAAAACATTTTGTTACAATGTTCTGAAAGAGCAAAAGTAGAACAACATTTCATAAACATTTCTGAACAAACATTCCATATAATTTCAAAATGGCTCAAAACACCTTAGAACCACATTTAAGATGTCTATTTTTAAGGATATTGACAGTTACTATGGTTGTTTTAGATGTTCAGATTGAAATATAAACCATGTGTTATATTTTTTATATGTTGTCATCTATAGCTGCAAGTTTTCTATCTTTATTAGCTGTTGACTGTCACTATCATCTAAAGACCTTATAGCTATTTAAAGAATGAGTAAATAGATGAGCCATATTTCTAGAGCATTTCTGCACTGAAAAAGACATAAGATGACAGAAAAGGTGAAGAGGGAGGGGGAATTTGTCCTCCATTTTCAGAGTTAAATAAAGTTTGAACACTTTAGTTTTCTAAAAATGATTAAGATGATGCAAATCTTTAAAATCACGTGCGCTTCCCTGTCAATGCAGCTGTATAACTGCAGTTAAAAAATATATTGTGCTTTCTGCTCAGAAAGCACAAAAATGAAGAAAAAAAGCAAAGGGAATACTTGGCGATACTATGTATCAACAGTGTGTAGCTATTTGGCAAGAGTATGACCATGAAAGTGAGCAAAGAGTGACACATTCTTAAAAGATTTCGAAGGAATGTATATATTTCCATGGGTACATTAACTTCAAACACAAACCTGTTCCATCACCAGCACAACAGTCCCGTAAGAGCAAACAAGAGCCGAGTTTCATCATACACAGATGTGGCAGATACAAAGCAGACAACTCCCCGACACACAGGCACACAAGAACGTACACGCACCCCGAAAATAAAAATAAGAAAAGGCGACTCTCCTTAGAAAACGATGAGGTTTTAACCCGAAAGCGGCCGCACCTCCCCCCCCACACACCCCCGCCTTCTAGCCCCGGTCGGGGCCCTTTGTGTGAGCGCCGCGAAATGGCGGCGGTGGCGGAGCGCGGGCGGGGGGAGCGGCGCCGCCGCCGCCATTGGCTGGAATTTGCTGCAGAGCCGCGGCCGCGGGGCCCGGCTCCCCGCCGGCTGCGGGTAACGCAAGGCGGGCACCGGGAGACTGGAACGGGCCGAGCGGCAGAAGGGTCCCCGCCGCGACCGGGCCGGGCCGGGCCGGGCCGGGCCGAACTGAGCCGAGGCGGCGGCGGCAGGGCCGTCGCGTCCCGGGGCCGCCGCGCGGCGCCCGCCCCCTCTCGCAGGCGCCCCGGGGCGGAGGCGCGGAGGAGAGCCCGCCCCTGCCCTGCCCCGCTGCAGTCCTCAACCAGGTCGGACCGCCGGCAATATAGGCGAGCGCGGGCGGCCGTTCCCGCCACTCGCTGTTGAGGCAGATCGCGGCGGCAGCATGTCTGGGAGAGGCAAGGGCGGGAAGGGGCTCGGCAAGGGGGGCGCCAAGCGGCACCGCAAGGTGCTGCGCGACAACATCCAGGGCATCACCAAGCCGGCCATCCGGCGCCTGGCGCGGCGCGGCGGCGTCAAGCGCATCTCGGGGCTCATCTATGAGGAGACGCGCGGCGTGCTCAAGGTGTTCCTGGAGAACGTGATCCGCGACGCCGTCACCTACACCGAGCACGCCAAGCGCAAGACGGTCACGGCCATGGACGTGGTCTACGCCCTCAAGCGCCAGGGGCGCACCCTCTACGGCTTCGGCGGCTAAACTCGTCGTAGGTTAGGACTCGCTTTTACCAAACACAAAGGCTCTTTTCAGAGCCACCCAAGCTTTCAAGAGAAGGGCGTTAATCACTGCTCTAACATGTATTCTTTGTAGTGTCGTGATAAACTATATGGGGGAGGAAGAGAGAGTAGTTGGGTTTTCCTGTCTTTGTCCGGGACCATCCCCCCCATCATCAACGCCCCGGTCTTTATCCCCCATCCGTTTTAAGCAGCAGGAAAGCTTGCACTCAGGGATGGGGAGCTACCCTTCTTGAACTCTCCAGTAACGAATTCGCGGGGAACGGTTGGAAGGCTTCACTCGAGGGAAAAATTCCTCGGCTCCAGCTCTGTTCTCTACCGGCAGCCGCTTCCCCTCTCCCAACGGTCCGACATGGGGTGGGGGCGGTGAGGGAAGGAAAACCAGGGTGTGGTGGGGCAAGCTCTAGTGTGAGAGCCGTGTCTCTGCTACCGCCTTCAGAGCAGCAGCCTCAAGCGGGAGGCTCAAGAAATGGCGGGGCTGCGTTTCCTCCCGTTGGCTCAGTCCGTTCTCTAGGCGGGGATGCGGGTGGACAAGAAGCGGCCACCATCTCTTGTGGGGCCCCAGGGACAGGGGAGGAAGGAAGAGGCATGCCCTGCGCGAAAGCAGCTTCGCTTACTGCCCTCCTCCCGCTCGCAGCCTGAAAGGATGCCGCTATCCGGGCTCGTCTCCCGCTCTCCCTCCCTTCTCCCCCTCCACCCCCCCCCGGGCGGCTTGAAATAAAGAACCAAGGAGCGCTCTCTACCACACAAGGGGGAGGGGCTCGACCTAAACACAGCTTGCTTTTCACATCCCTCCCAGCGCCTTTATTTCCGACCGCCGCAAAAGAGCCCTTGCACACATCATCGCGCGCCTGCCACGAAAACGGAGATTCAGCTCTCTCTGGTGGGCGTGTGGTGGCTCTTAAAAGAGCCTTTGGGTTTGGTGGTCACGGCGCAGGAGCCTCAGGCGCGCTCCCCGCGGATGCGGCGGGCGAGCTGGATGTCCTTGGGCATGATGGTGACGCGCTTGGCGTGGATGGCGCACAGGTTGGTGTCCTCGAAGAGCCCCACCAGGTAGGCCTCGCTCGCCTCCTGCAGCGCCATCACGGCCGAGCTCTGGAAGCGCAGGTCGGTCTTGAAGTCCTGCGCGATCTCGCGCACCAGCCGCTGGAAGGGCAGCTTGCGGATCAGCAGCTCCGTCGACTTCTGGTAGCGCCGGATCTCGCGCAGCGCCACCGTGCCGGGCCGGTAGCGGTGCGGCTTCTTCACGCCGCCCGTGGCCGGCGCGCTCTTGCGGGCCGCCTTGGTGGCCAGCTGCTTGCGGGGCGCCTTCCCGCCCGTCGACTTACGCGCCGTCTGCTTCGTGCGCGCCATCCTGCAGCGTCCTCCTCAGCGCCTGACAAAGCCGCACAAGGCGAGCAGTGAAGTCCGACCCTGCCCGACCCCCTTTTATACCTCTCGCTTCCTCTCCATTGGCTGACGGAAAGGACCGATCTCATTGGGCCATTTTGAAAATCCCGCGTTAACCCTATTGTGTTCCGGCTAATGCTCTTTAATCGTTAAATCCTAGGCTTCGTCTTTTCGTCTTTTGTTCTTTCAGAAACATTTCTCTTAAACTATTTCTCTTTATTATTGGTCACGCTCAAAGTTAAATAACGTTCTAATGTTCCTCATCTAACTTTTGGAAGAAGTCTGCTACCGAAGAGCAGTAAAAATATCCTTACAGAGTAAAGCAGAGGGCGTATATTTATTTATTTACTTATTTTAAACTTTTTTTGCTATATTTATATTGTACAAGCCTTTAAGCAGATAAACACGTAACCTAATCCAGGTTTACAAGACAGGAAATCAATGCTTTTTCATTTCTATATTGCAAAATTGAAGTAATAAATACCTTACTGTCTTCCGTTTTGTTGTTACGGCTAAGAAAGTTTTTCCTAACCAATCGAGTTTTATTTGACTTTTAACAACAAATATTTTTATCCTAGTGCATGGTTCTTGCACTAAATGCATTAGATGTTTCCTTGCCAAGTACACAAATATACAATAACGACAATTCACACACACAGAAGTAAATATTAGAAAAAGGAAGAAAAAAATCCTTCCTACTAGGCAAGGAAATAGATGTTGAAAAAAGGACGAATGGCTCCGTTTAGAAATGGATGGGACCGAGCACATCTTCACCGCACCGTGAGGCTTGAGAAATGCTCCGAGTTAACCAATCAAATGCATCGCTTGTCGGCCAATCCCAGGCGAGGAGGAGGGGACAGCTGCTATAAATAGGAGCCGGCACGGAGCGCTGTTCCTTTTTGGAAGAAAAGGCTCCAAGATTTGAAATGGCGCGCACGAAGCAGACGGCGCGTAAGTCGACGGGCGGGAAGGCGCCCCGCAAGCAGCTGGCCACCAAGGCGGCCCGCAAGAGCGCGCCGGCCACGGGCGGCGTGAAGAAGCCGCACCGCTACCGGCCCGGCACGGTGGCGCTGCGCGAGATCCGGCGCTACCAGAAGTCGACGGAGCTGCTGATCCGCAAGCTGCCCTTCCAGCGGCTGGTGCGCGAGATCGCGCAGGACTTCAAGACCGACCTGCGCTTCCAGAGCTCGGCCGTGATGGCGCTGCAGGAGGCGAGCGAGGCCTACCTGGTGGGGCTCTTCGAGGACACCAACCTGTGCGCCATCCACGCCAAGCGCGTCACCATCATGCCCAAGGACATCCAGCTCGCCCGCCGCATCCGCGGGGAGCGCGCCTGAGGCTCCTGCGCCGTGACCACCAAACCCAAAGGCTCTTTTAAGAGCCACCACACGCCCACCAGAGAGAGCTGAATCTCCGTTTTCGTGGCAGGCGCGCGATGATGTGTGCAAGGGTTCTTTTGCGGCGGTCGGAAATAAAGGCGCTGGGAGGGATGTGAAAAGCAAGCTGTGTTTAGGTCGAGCCCCTCCCCCTTGTGTGGTAGAGAGCGCTCCTTGGTTCTTTATTTCAAGCCGCCCGGGGGGGGGTGGAGGGGGAGAAGGGAGGGAGAGCGGGAGACGAGCCCGGATAGCGGCATCCTTTCAGGCTGCGAGCGGGAGGAGGGCAGTAAGCGAAGCTGCTTTCGCGCAGGGCGTGCCTCTTCCTTCCTCCCCTGTCCCTGGGGCCCCACAAGAGATGGTGGCCGCTTCTTGTCCACCCGCATCCCCGCCTAGAGAACGGACTGAGCCAACGGGAGGAAACGCAGCCCCGCCATTTCTTGAGCCTCCCGCTTGAGGCTGCTGCTCTGAAGGCGGTAGCAGAGACACGGCTCTCACACTAGAGCTTGCCCCACCACACCCTGGTTTTCCTTCCCTCACCGCCCCCACCCCATGTCGGACCGTTGGGAGAGGGGAAGCGGCTGCCGGTAGAGAACAGAGCTGGAGCCGAGGAATTTTTCCCTCGAGTGAAGCCTTCCAACCGTTCCCCGCGAATTCGTTACTGGAGAGTTCAAGAAGGGTAGCTCCCCATCCCTGAGTGCAAGCTTTCCTGCTGCTTAAAACGGATGGGGGATAAAGACCGGGGCGTTGATGATGGGGGGGATGGTCCCGGACAAAGACAGGAAAACCCAACTACTCTCTCTTCCTCCCCCATATAGTTTATCACGACACTACAAAGAATACATGTTAGAGCAGTGATTAACGCCCTTCTCTTGAAAGCTTGGGTGGCTCTGAAAAGAGCCTTTGTGTTTGGTAAAAGCGAGTCCTAACCTACGACGAGTTTAGCCGCCGAAGCCGTAGAGGGTGCGCCCCTGGCGCTTGAGGGCGTAGACCACGTCCATGGCCGTGACCGTCTTGCGCTTGGCGTGCTCGGTGTAGGTGACGGCGTCGCGGATCACGTTCTCCAGGAACACCTTGAGCACGCCGCGCGTCTCCTCATAGATGAGCCCCGAGATGCGCTTGACGCCGCCGCGCCGCGCCAGGCGCCGGATGGCCGGCTTGGTGATGCCCTGGATGTTGTCGCGCAGCACCTTGCGGTGCCGCTTGGCGCCCCCCTTGCCGAGCCCCTTCCCGCCCTTGCCTCTCCCAGACATGCTGCCGCCGCGATCTGCCTCAACAGCGAGTGGCGGGAACGGCCGCCCGCGCTCGCCTATATTGCCGGCGGTCCGACCTGGTTGAGGACTGCAGCGGGGCAGGGCAGGGGCGGGCTCTCCTCCGCGCCTCCGCCCCGGGGCGCCTGCGAGAGGGGGCGGGCGCCGCGCGGCGGCCCCGGGACGCGACGGCCCCGCCGCCGCCGCCTCGGCTCAGTTCGGCCCGGCCCGGCCCGGCCCGGTCGCGGCGGGGACCCTTCTGCCGCTCGGCCCGTTCCAGTCTCCCGGTGCCCGCCTTGCGTTACCCGCAGCCGGCGGGGAGCCGGGCCCCGCGGCCGCGGCTCTGCAGCAAATTCCAGCCAATGGCGGCGGCGGCGCCGCTCCCCCCGCCCGCGCTCCGCCACCGCCGCCATTTCGCGGCGCTCACACAAAGGGCCCCGACCGGGGGGAGCTGCGGGCGCGCTCGGGTTAAAAATTCCCGTTATTGACTCGATGTAGCTTCGGCCTGCGGTGTTCTTCCCTTCGTCGTTGCTGCTCCATTGAGGGGTCCGGAGAGGTTCCGGCAGCGCTGCGTTTCGGGCTGTCCCGCCGCAGGGGACGCGGGTTCTCTCGGGGGTCCCCTGGCAGCACGCAGCGGCTGCGGCGCCGTCGGCTGAGGGCACGGCGGTGCGGAGCCGCCGGGCCCCGAGTGCGCACACATGCTGTGTTACTTTGGCCCTCTATCTTCCTAGCTATACTTACTGGGAATATACATTTAGGGGTATTGTCCTGTGTTCTTGAGAAATCATCGATTAACTTGTATTCCGGACGTTGACAACATACCGTTTATTTCTTTCCAATACTATTCTCTGTCAGGCCTGGTTAGTTACAGTATTAAGGTCTCCATATATCCCATGTTTGGGTATGTATCTATATATTTACTGTGTTTTTCCCTAAAGGGTCTCCACTTCTATAATCTTTATCATAAATTGTTTGTTTTTCTTGTTAATTTCATGACTCTTTTCCTTTCAGATACTGTATTTGCATTTCCCTTTTTGTCTTTTTTCATCCCTTTTCCTTGAACTTAACCATATATTAGCCAATACTAGGCTTCTCAGTGTTTCTCACATTTTCCTGTTCTAGTGTAAGAGTACTATGAAAAGCAATGAAATTGTATCAGTTTTGTTAAACCATGTAGCATGAGACTGAATAATTTTTCTCACATTCTCTAGATTTTCTGGGGTCTTTCTTCTCAGGACTTCCATAAAGTTTGAGAAGTTAGCAGTGTTATTTTATATTATTAGTATCTTCCCCAATTAAGTTCTATCAGTAAATGGAGTATTAAACTTTCGTGGATGGATTAAATATTTCCTAATGTGACATATTGGTCTTGTATTCCATGCCCAGTGTTTACCCTTCACTCTGGTGGTTCTTTCATATGGAGTTTGGTACTCATAGACCCCAACAAGTTGTTATTAAGCTATGAACTACCTATTCGTCATTTTTATAGGTCAGCTTTCCCTGTTAGTCAGCACAGAATGGGGAGGGTAATCAGTTCTGTTCTCCTCTTCCTGATCAGGCAGCATCAGTTGGAAGAGGCTTTAGCTGTCTCTCAGATGTGGCAAGGCACCCAGGGAAAACAGTTGAAACAGGCTGGGAGAGGGCAGGAAAGGAGAGATACAGTAACTCTGCTCCTGTATGTCATAGCAGATCATAGCACTCCTCTTCCCTTCTGCATCAGCTTTCAATCACACACCTTGCCATTCCCACTAATACTTCTGACCTTCCCAAAAGACAACCAACACTTCAGGGGAAGACTGTTGAAATAACGTGAATTTCAACACTTTTTTTTTCCGAATATCTACTCTCCTTGGGGTGTTGAGGAAATGTGTTTAGTTGTTATTAGAAAGGAGCTCACCCCACAAATGTGGAGCATTGAAAATGTCAGTCTCTGCCCAGGTCATCTTCCATGAAACTGAAGACAGGTCTATAGGCAAAGCTGGTGATTACACATCAATATAAAGGAGAATCCTGCAGTTTGAGCCTGGCAGCTCAATATGCTTCTAGATTACTGCTGGTTTGTCTAAGTTTTGGTCAGCTTAGCCCTCATGTCTGTTTTCCTTCAGGTGGACTAACCTGTTGGACCTGGCATCTGGACTGATAGCTCCCTATGGTTCTGCCTATCCAAGTGCAGAGCAGCATTTCTTCTCAGGTGTGAATTTGCCTCTGGGCTCTACCTGCATCTGTGTGCTGAAGACCACTGCTTCTGTGTTCAAAGTCATTTCCCTCCACGTAGAAACTAGAAACCCTTGTGCAGTGGGGATCATGACAGCTCCTATCCCAGGAATAATGGGGTCCGTTTCTGACAGAGCTTTATAAGTCTTGCTAAAAAAACACCTGTGCTGGCCTGTCTTATTTATTTATTTATTTATTTATTTGTGATAGCTTACTGCCATGGAAGTAACATGTAACCAGAAGGTAAAGGTGCAATAGGGAGGGACAGCATGCAACAACTTATTACAGCATGAAACAAGTTTTGATATTTTAAAAAAATGTATGCATGCACTTATTATTGATGAATAAAAAAGTCCTGTCACATCTGCAGACAATTAACAAGTAACTAAATAAATCATTTGTTCAATGCTCAGAAGCACCAAAACAAGAATAATTTGAATGTCAAGAATCACTGGAAGAGCAACAGAGAGCAAACCAGAGCATACTGTATCTTTGTACCATTGTAACATTTTGTAAAATAGATGCACCTTAGGTATTGTGTACATTTTTGTTCAATATCAAATTAAAATAATTTTTTAAAGTGTAGTGGAATTGGAAAAGAAAGTTCTGGGAAATGTAATAAAGATGATTTAAGGGTCTGAAATGGCTTCCATACAAGGACCTACTTGAGACTAGGACAATTTCAGAACATAGACTACTATTGGGTGAAGATGGTTTTACTTATCTCCTTTACTGTTTATAATGTCATTAGTTAAATCTGTCAACTTCAGTGAGGTCTATTTTAACATCTAAAGTTAGTTAACAAGCAAAAGGTTACAGAGGCCTAAAGAGCTATCTAAGCATTGCAGGTTTCCTTGAACAAATGGACTCCCTGTCTCCCTAGTCTTTTTCCAAGGAAGGAAGAGCTGAACGTGGTGAGTGAAAAGTTGAGGATGGATCCATCTCTCCCCTCTACAGAAATAAATACCGAAGAATGCAGCTGCTTGCATAACTGTGAACACTTCCTGCTGGTTCTTGCAGGCATTTCTGTGTTTCTCTCACAAACCACATGGGCAAGTAAAAGAAACAGAGAAAAGCTGCAGCATCTGTAGCAGGAGGGAAGGAGTTGGTTTCTATCTGAAATTCTTCCCCATGTATCAAAGAGCAGTATCATTCACATGCAGAGTGCAGACTTGAAAAGTCAAATTCTTAACGAAGTGCCTTTCTTCCTACTATTTCTTAATAGAAATGCCATCCGGAAAGGAAAAGAATTCTCCACTATGGCCTGTCTGTTATGGTATGGTTGTTTCTGCACTGTACAGTCAGACTTCAAGTTTTCTAATACAGAATAACCATGGGGGAAAACGCTGTAACGACGACAGACTCCTTACAGAAGCAGTTTATCGAGCAGATTGGTGCGTTGTTTGCTCTCAGCTGCAGAATCAAACCAATATTTTGTAACAGGGCAAGGTGATAACCCTGAGTGCTCCTTGGCTGTTTACCCAGAGCAGCAGCCGCCATACAAAGAAAATGCAGTTTAAATAAGACCAACACTCGATCCCAGAAACACGAGAAGCATTCAAAGCACGGGCTGCTTTTAACAGCTCCCTTTGCTGCGAGGAAGGGGGCTGCCCCCCCTCGCCCTTCGGCGCTCGCCTTCCCCGCCGGGAGGTGACTGAGATGAGAACGACCCGGGGAGGAGAGCGGCGGGGGGGCAAGGAACAGGAGGGGAAGGAGGGAGAGGAAGGAGGAGGAAGAGGAGGAGGAGGGCGGGCAGCTCCTGCCCGGGCGGGATTGGCCAGAAATTGCTGCAGCGCGGGGCGGGCCGGGGCCGGGTCCTCGCTCCCGGGGCAGGGTCCCCGCACCGCGACCCCCCCTCGCCCGGCAGTGCTACAGCGATCCTAGGGAGAACCTGCGACGATGCCAAGCGTACAGAAAGACGCACGATGCGTTAGCTGCGTTTTATTACCTCGATCTGCCTTTTGTGTTACTGTTGGATACACTCGGAGCGTTTATTTTTTAGCTACAAAGGCAGATTTCCTGCTGTGCTTGTGCAGCTACAAATTGGCTTTCAGACCCCAATCCTCCCATTCAGATTTCCTGAATTCAGAGGCACTGACTGAAATCACTGAGTGAATGAAGTCACATGATTTCCTTTCCTGTTTACCAATCAATCCTGTACCATATATCTCAGAGAAATTAGTAATATCGATTAATTTGTTTTCATCCCCTTTGCTGTCGAAGCAGGTTGGTTTTCAAGGGCTCACAAACAGAAACCTACTGATGATATTATTCAGACAGTTTCTGCATTATACCAGATTTGTAAGATATTTCTACCTGATTATATTTTGATTTGCTATGTGTGGTTGCAGAAAGGTACTAAAGGAGCTAAATATCTGAGTGAATGGTTTGAGAGGAATCTATGAAAAGATCTATGTATTGAGTATTTATTCTATGATCTATCTTCTAAGATCTATGTGTGAGTATTTATTCTTTGTATAAACTGTCACTTGGTTATAGCATTAAATGAGGTTTACACAATTCCGTGGACTTACCCTCAACAACAGACAATTCATTCCATTATTTTTTGTTAGAACTGGGGGAATTCTCTAACTTACCTACATACCTAGTAAATAGCATAGCCCAAAGCAACATCTCCTCGTGAAAGGCTGGAAAAAAAAAATTAAAAAATCACACCTTCCTCTAGAACTATGGAAGACTGTTTAGAAGCAAGGGAATTTGGATTATATCTTTTTGCCATCCACAAAGAATGCATGTTACAGAGCAACCAAGCTAAGAAAATACATGCTAAGAAAAGCATGAATAAATCTTTCTGAAGGAAAGAATATTTGAGGAATTTTTCCATGCACTATTGTCACTGTGGTAAAGTTAACCAAAATGTGAATTTTCTTTTATTCCTTCATTGTTTTCCTTATTTGTCTACATACTAGTAAATGTTTCTGCAACTGAGTATGGTTTCTTTTTTGATATCATTTTGCTTACTATCTTTATGGAAAAAATATCTATGAAGTAACTACTGGGATCTATAAAGTAACTACAGATCGAATAACACCCTTTGAGGCCAGGCTATCTGAGAGATGGCATCACCTATGCTATGCTATACATGCTTATGTATAAAGTATATTATGTATATTTTATTGTCTAAAGCATAAAGATGTGTCTTAAAAGTCAAAAGATTAGATATGTCTATGGCTGTCTTTTTTTTTTTCCTTTCTTTTTTTTTTCCTCCCCATGACTACCAACACCTGTGATGAATCATTCTTAAATAACAGATTTCCTCTTTTATGTAGAAATAGTTCAATACTTTAGGCTGGCTGAATAGCTGGGAAAGACATTTTGGGAGGGATCCAAATAAAATAGAAATTCTGCATATGAATTGACTTTTTTCTAAATATTTTTTATTTCTTTATTATTTTTTAAAGTGTCATCCCATACATAAATAGCTGTTCTCATCCACTTCTCTCTTCTAATTTAAAGTATCCATGACTTTTATGGAACTATTGTACAAGGGTAAAAATTATATTAATCTAAACCAAGCATGTTAACATGAGGCAGAAGAACATATTGCCTTTCCATTTTAAATAAGGATTGCCAAGAAAAACAAGGAAGAGAAAGTATAGCTGGTAGTTGTACAAAAACATTCCAGTTATGTTTTAGCTGTAGAATAGGGGCATTTAGGATACATAGATCGGAGTATGCCTTAAATAAGTAATTATTGATTGTAAAATGCCATGACAGTGCTTTGGTGGCACATAAAACAGAACATTAGTCATAAAGTATTATGAAACAAAGCCATGATGTTTATTTACACCAGCGTGAGGTAAAAGCATGGCTGGTAAGGCAAAGAACTAAATATTAGTTGGTGAAGTATGACAACTAAGTGGAAATATTTTTTACTGAAGAGAACAGAAAAATTCTATTTTGGACTACATTTCAACCAAGTCAAATGTCATTTGAAAACAGAATGTCAGAATACATCTGTTTTCAAGGAATGTTTTAAATATCTTTGGGGAAAAATATCCTTCCTTTCTAAACTTCCAAGACAAGCAGAACAGAGGCTTTCTTGTCACTCACTTCAGTGTGAGCATTGATTCTGAAAAGAGAGAAATGATCCCTCCTCACACCATGATTCCTAAGTAAAAACTAAATCTAGGAGGCCTTGGTTTCAAAATTTTGTTTGTTTTTCCCCAAAAGGCCCAATCAGCACTTTCTACAAATGAATGCTCTCCTTCAAGTCAATCTTATTGCTTCCCACCCCCATACTAAGCATCCACCAGTTTTTTTTTTTAATACACTATATAGAGAAACAGAGATTTTAAAGTTTTAAACATAGTTCCAACCTCAAATTTATGCACAACTATAGTCCTGCAATTAATATGGTTTCAAAGTCCAACTTTCGAGAACCACACCTAACTTTTTTTTTCCTCCAAAAATACAGGACTTAAAAATAGTAAAAAAAAAAATAAAAAAATCACGAAACAAAACTGGGCATTAATTAAGTAATAACCGGTTCAAAACAACCCCGGAGTTGTCATCATGTTTCTAAGCAACACTTCAGAGCATCACAGATTAACACATCGCCACAAGTGACCCGCTCCTCCGCCTCCTGAGGGAGGACGCTGGAAAGAATAGCACTCTGTTTTCCTCCTTTTCTCTCTCAAGAGGCGCTTTTAGAGAACACAGAAAAACCTCCCCCAGCCCTCACTCAGCCCAGCGGAGCCTCACTCAGAGCCTCCCACAGCTTCCGGACCTTGCATTCCAAGGCTCTCCTTCGGACAGCTTTATTTTCTTGCACATAAAACACTACTGTATAAAAAAATATATATTGCTTTGCCTGTATCTGCCTGACAAAGCGGGACATACAGTGTCCATTACAGTGGAAGAAAAATACATGTATATCTGTTCCAGACAAACACAGAGCCTCAGCGGGGCAGAATCCCCGAGGCACGAATGGCGGAGAGGCTCCTCCCTGCGGATACCAGCCTCTGGCTGACTTCGCTTGTTTATCTTCCTCTCCCATTTTTAATCCTCTCTCTGAGCGAGTCCAAGACCGCGCCCGCCGCCGTCAGGAAAGCGGCCAAGAGCCTTAAGTGAGTACAGCTGCCAAGCCACAACGGAAGGCAGTAGCAGCAAAGAATCTGGCCAAGGCAGCAAGGCCCAAAGCAGCCAAGACAAGAAATGGCCCAAGAAGACGTAAGGATATCAGAAGAGAAAACGTGCAGATAAACCTAAGAGCACCTTTAGTAGCCAGCCATGCTGTCGGAGGGGGAAAGAAAAGAAAGAGAGAGAGAGAAAAGAAAGAGAGAGAGAGAAAAGAAAGAGAGAGAGAGAAAAGAAAGAGAGAGAGAGAAAAGAGCAAACCCACAACAGCTGATACATCAGTTTAAGCCCAGACAGGTACATAACAATCCCCCAAAGTACATAGGAATTTATGCGGTGTGGGAAAGTACCCTTTAGTCTATTTTGCATGAACTCGTGATCCTCCATTCTATTTCCAATATCATGTACTCGAACAGCCCACGCTGTCCTTTAGAAGCTAAACCCGTGTTAGCTGCGGGATAGCATCCCAGTGAGAAACGTACAGATCTGCCAGTGTTGCCTGAAAGCCCTAGTAGCAGCACATGGCAAGCAGAAATTTCAGAAAGAAAACAAACAAGCCAAAAAACCAAGCAGGAAAAAAACCCACACCAAAGCCGAGGGGAAGAACCCAGCGCGACCCGGGAGGCAGAGCGCCCCTTCCCGCCACGGGTTCGAAAGTCGCGCGCTCCGTCCTGATTGGCCGGACCCGGCCACGCCCCCTCCCGCCCCCGGGGCTGCGCGGGGCTTTTCCCCTCGGAAACCACGCGGCGCCCGCCCGGGCTGGGCTCGGCTTCACCTTACAGCGCGCCCAGGGACAGAGCTCGGGGATGTTTTTTTCTCCCCCCCCCCCCCCCAACTTTTATTAATTTTTAGAAGTAGTACTAAGTAACTTGTTAGAGAATAAAATTGAAGGGATTTGCAGAACAGAGCTGGTTCATTAAATACAGAGTTGCTATTTAGAAGAACTCCCCATATATACAAGTTTGCAGTTACATAAGATCAGTTTCTAAAGAAACAAGCGATCCCAGTACTTATACTTAGGTGTTCCTGCTCTTTTTAGGAAGATGTGGGTGGCTCTGAAAAGAGCCTTTGGGTTGTTTGTTGGCACGGTTTTACTTGGCCTTGGCCTTGTGGCTGTCGGTCTTCTTGGGCAGCAGCACGGCCTGGATGTTGGGCAGCACCCCGCCCTGCGCGATGGTGACCTTGCCCAGCAGCTTGTTGAGCTCCTCGTCGTTGCGGATGGCCAGCTGCAGGTGGCGGGGGATGATGCGCGTCTTCTTGTTGTCGCGGGCCGCGTTGCCCGCCAGCTCCAGGATCTCGGCCGTCAGGTACTCCAGCACGGCCGCCAGGTACACCGGGGCGCCGGCGCCCACCCGCTCCGCGTAGTTGCCCTTGCGCAGCAGCCGGTGCACGCGGCCCACGGGGAACTGCAGCCCGGCCCGCGACGAGCGCGACTTGGCCTTGGCCCGCGCCTTCCCGCCCTGCTTCCCGCGCCCAGACATGTCTTCGGCTGAAGTTCGGAAATCGGCAGAGCCCCCGGAACAAAACAGAGAAGCGGCGAAATCCAAAGGAGTAGAGCAAAAGCTTCCACCCGGCCTTTTTATCCCTTCCTGCTGGGGTTCCGTGGCACTTGTGATTGGCGGAGGCTGCGATTGCGGAGTTGGCCAATGGGGGCAGCGATGCAGCACAGGCCAATTGCTCGCCGTGAATGGCTTTGACATCACCGACCCGGAGCGCCCAATGGGAGAGAACAATCCTGAGCCGCCTCATTTGCATACCGCCCCTATAAATAGAGGCGCCGCCGCTATCGTATTTACGTCGTTCCTGCGGTAGACAGGTAGTGACAGACCCGTGAAATGCCGGAACCAGCCAAGTCCGCGCCCGCGCCCAAGAAGGGCTCCAAGAAAGCCGTCACCAAGACGCAGAAGAAGGGTGACAAGAAGCGTAGAAAGACAAGGAAGGAGAGCTACTCCATCTACGTGTACAAGGTGCTGAAGCAGGTGCACCCCGACACGGGCATCTCGTCCAAGGCCATGGGCATCATGAACTCCTTCGTCAACGACATCTTCGAGCGCATCGCCGGCGAGGCGTCGCGTCTGGCGCACTACAACAAGCGCTCGACCATCACCTCGCGGGAGATCCAGACGGCCGTGCGGCTCCTGCTGCCCGGCGAGCTGGCCAAGCACGCCGTCTCCGAGGGCACCAAGGCAGTCACCAAGTACACCAGCTCCAAGTAGAGCGCCGCGGATCCTGTTTTTAACCCAAAGGCTCTTTTCAGAGCCACCCACGTTTTCAGTAAAAGAGTGGTTCACACTTGCTCGTTTCGGTGAGTGGCACTGCTATTTGGTATTAACTTTGCTTTCCAGATTAGGATGTTCTGATTAATAGGGGAAAAAAAATACGCTTTGCGTGTGAGGAAAATAGATTTCTAGTGGTTGTGTTGTACGTGACATAACTGGGCTCTTGAAAGGGTAGATCCATAAAGATAACATCATACTGAAAAGTTCTAAACTATTAAATTTTCCTCCTGTCTTCTCATTAAGGTATTTATCTCAACTCTGGATTTTGGTAATTATAGAAATACACACGGTAGTCTCTGTCCCTCCGGTATGAAAAACCATTTCTAATAAAATGCCGCCGTCCCCTTTAAACATCAGCTGCTCTTCCCAGGCGACTTGGCCGAACGCCACCGAGCGGGTTGTTTACTTAGGGTACTCCACGGGGATTACGCCGCGTTTGCGCGACCTTCGGCAAGGCAACGCTGTTTCATGGGGGTTGTCGCGCCACGGAGAGATGAAGATACAAAACGCAGAGAAAAAAAGTATCATTTTAACGAGCCTCGGGGATACCCCAAGTGCGTGGCGGATCGTTTTCCCGTCTCTATAATAAAATAAAATAAAAATGCTGGAGAACAAAGGGGACCATCATCGCTTGAAATTAAATGGGAACGATAGAAGTGAAAAAAGGGCTTCGCCTGAGGAAAGCAACCACGAGAGCGAGCGCTGTATCGAAGTGGGGCTCGCGCAGGATGCGTCGGGGGAGCTCAACGCGGGGGCTGGGATCCGGGCTGCGCGGGGCGGAGGCGGCGATGACCGCGGCTGTCGCGCTGCCCGGGGTGAACGGGACGCGGGGTGAGGGGCGGCCGGGGCCGGGCCGCGGGGGGCGAGAGCCGGGGCCGCGCGGGGGGGCTGCGGGCGGGCAGCGGCCGTTACCTCCCCCCGCAGCGCGGGATTTTCAAACGCCCGCCGCAGACCAATGGAATCTGCGCCGTCCCGCCAGCCAATCACAGCGCGGACGGGTCTATAAATAGCGGGTCCCGCAGCCGCTTTCTCCAAAGCTCCTTGTCCTTCAGTGCCGGGAGGCTGCTCCGGGGAGATGGCGCGCACGAAGCAGACGGCGCGTAAGTCGACGGGCGGGAAGGCGCCCCGCAAGCAGCTGGCCACCAAGGCGGCCCGCAAGAGCGCGCCGGCCACGGGCGGCGTGAAGAAGCCGCACCGCTACCGGCCCGGCACGGTGGCGCTGCGCGAGATCCGGCGCTACCAGAAGTCGACGGAGCTGCTGATCCGCAAGCTGCCCTTCCAGCGGCTGGTGCGCGAGATCGCGCAGGACTTCAAGACCGACCTGCGCTTCCAGAGCTCGGCCGTGATGGCGCTGCAGGAGGCGAGCGAGGCCTACCTGGTGGGGCTCTTCGAGGACACCAACCTGTGCGCCATCCACGCCAAGCGCGTCACCATCATGCCCAAGGACATCCAGCTCGCCCGCCGCATCCGCGGGGAGCGTGCTTAAGCTTCTAGCAAAAGGATCTTTGACTATCGAAAACCCAAAGGCTCTTTTAAGAGCCACCACATGACCATTAAAAAGAGCTGTAAACTCTTACTCTTGTATAGTAGAAGATGTGCTTTCCTGCATTTTTGGTAAGTGCCAAACAACATAAAACACGTTTTTTCTGTGTTGAGGACACTAAACTGCTATAGATGAATTCTTGCTGTGGTAGTTACTCGATAAATTTCCATTGATAAGGAATGCTTCTTTTCATAGACTTTATCAGTCAAGTTGCTTTTGAACAATTAATGAAGAAGTTCTTTTCGCGGGCTTTCACAGGCTGAAAGTGAAACTAGTTTTTTTTTCTTTACTGTCTGCTCTTAGAAGCAATCAGGGATGCACTAATGCAACTTTGTATTTACAGCTTTTTTTTGTTTGTTTTGTTAGTAACAATGTGTTATGAGGCTAGTAAATTGCAAACACACCTTGTTACACAGCAAGTAGTACCTTCTGGTAGTACCACTAACAGTTATTCTGGTAGTAGCAAGAGTGTTTCATTTTCCAAATGCTTTTTCTCTTTAGATCTCTTATTTTTGAAGCAGCAACGTTTCCTTTCCACCCTTTAATGATGGGTGTTCTGTCAGTAATTTTCTCAGTTCTTTATCACTCGCGGTCTGAATGTGCCTATCATGAGCGACATCGGTCTTCTCAGGACATAATACTTTTTTTTTCTCCCTGAGATAAATGTAATGTTTCCCTGCAGAGCTGGGTGAAGGGCAGTGGGAATGTAGGGTGGGTAACTTTGAAAAACGTTACCCCTGTTTTGGGTAATGTTTCCAAATGTTACCCAAAATTTTTAGAGAATGTCTTCTCTGAGACGCACTTGAGGCATCCTTCGTGATTCTGGGTCTGAATGCTTAGGGATGTGTATCTGGATCAATTTTTTCCTGGGAATGTTTAGGTTCCCCCCAAATATTTGCTGCACTCAGCGCACAAAGTATTTTTCCCATGGAATATTAATGATTCATAACTTGATATCGTGTCCAGAATATCATTAAATGCAGACTCTTACCCACCTGTTGTATTCAGTGGCTCTTGTAGACCTTCCAGGAAAATATTTCTCCCTGACTGTTGTGCTCACCTGCACAAACCCTTGCCCTCCTACTCAATAGATTTGGACTCAGCACCCAAAAAATTATTGCCAGAACTCCTTCTGGATTTCCATGGTGTTTTATTTCTTTTTCAATGCAGTAGGCCTTTTATGCAATTCAGAGAGCTTTCTCCTCCATTCATGCAGGAAATCAAGTCTCGGTTTTGCAATGCTGTGCTCGAGCAGCTGTATCTGTAAGAAGCAGTTGGATTGAGTTCAATTCAGCTTTCACTTAAGCGGATAAACAAGAAAGCAGGGAGGATTGCTTAGAGGAAATAAATATTTTCCAAAGCCTCATACATAAGATTTCTAGGCTCTTTTTATTTATTGCTAGCTGCTGATATGTTTCTTCTCAGGAAAGATTCCTTTCTCTGTTTCAGGAACTTGGACTCTGCAGCAAAATCTGACCAATCAAATTCCTTGATGCACCATTTTGTTTCCCTTGCCTTTTTCTTGCTTTCAGCCATTTTCTAGTACTCACTCTTGGCACACTAAAGCAAGCCGGGGGTGGGGGGGGGGGGGAGGTTGGGGTGGAAGGAATCTCAGAAGACTGCTTTGGGAAGTAAGATAATCAGTGGTTTTTATTGATTTCCCTCTCCTGCCCTTACTTTATGGCATAAGACTTGTCTTTTTTGGAATGTATTTTTGCAGTAGATAATTTCTGACGTGATTGTAGAAATGAGTTTTAGTGAAATACAATTCATTTCCTGTTGCTGCCTGTTATACCAAGAGAAGGGATCTATTTACCTAACTCTGTCTGTCAAAATATATTTAGCATTAAACTTAGTGATAAGATTAAACTGTGTCAACTAATGCCCATTTTTACTATGTAATGGGTATTGAGTATCTTATGTAAGTCAGCAGTGAAAATAGCAATTTGGGCAAAAATGCTGAATCTTTTTTGCATGCTCAAAAAATAAACAATTTTGAGAAGACAAGGAGGCAGGCTTTATTGATTTTAAGTTTTATCAGTTTTGTTCTATTTTTTTAAAGTCTATGGACTTTTAATAAATACAGGATTATTTTCTCTCCCATTGTGAGAGTGACCTGTATAAATGATGATAAACAATAACACACAATCTGTTGAGAGGGAAGTAAAAGTGAAAGGGTTTGCAGGAAAGGTGAGCTCATGTGAACTCTGAGTTGTAATGCTGGGTCCTGAAGAAGTTTTGCGATTAAACCTTAGAAAGGCAATAATAATCTGTCATAGCTTGTCCCAGAGGATGAGACCAGCAATGAATTTTGATGTCAGTTGCAGGTGGTTGTAGTGGTGATATGGGGAGCCACGGTGGACTGACTGTAGCTTATGAAATAGGCTTTGCTCTTCCCTCCTTACATAACTGATAATTTCTGTCTGGAATCCTGTGAGTTTGCATATGATGTTAAATCATTTAACTGTGAGAGAGCAACCACAAAATAACAAATCAGATCTAGGTAGAAGAGAGGTTCCTTTCATAATATATGAATAAGATCTAGTAACAGGAATATTTAGGTGTTTTGACCAGAGATACATTAGTTTAGGGACTGATAGATTTCTATATCTGAATATCAGTTAAATCTGATACATAATAAATCCGGTAAGAAGTTTGCCTTCAAACACAGCAGCAACATAAAACAACAGAATTTGCTATAGGTTGTTTTTGACTTAGCATTTGCATGGTACCAAGTCACACACAGGTAACTTAATGCTAAGATTTCCTGAATTGAAGGGAACTTTTCCGTGAGTTTTTTAGGAGAGGGTTGAACCTAACAAATGCTGCCAGGTAGAAGCTGGCTGTGTGCAGAGGACTGGCTTGCAAACTGCTGCTGCTTTGCATTCTGACTGTTGGTTAACATGTAAAGTGCTTTTGCATGCGGCTTTAATTGCTCAGTGAGATATATGACTGAGACTGTTTCTGGTTGCTCTTCCATCCACCGTGAGTGATCCACAACTTTTTATTGGCACGGTTTGGATCAAATCGTTGCTTGGATGAATCAGTCCAATGGTTAAGATAAACCATAACCACTGGGATTCTGGTGAAATTAGTCCTCATTTATCAGAAATGTATAGAAGAAGAACTGATCAAAATATCTTTCCCAAACCAAAATACATGAATCAGCTCTACCTCAGGCATTTATTAGTTCAGAAAAAGATCTAAGCAAAAGCTTTATCCATATGAAAAAATGAGATAAAGCTTTCATTTGCATTGACCATTGTAATGTAAAATCTATGTGGAGGTTGTATGGTTGTGTTCCTGCAAGCCAGTAGGGGAAGATAAAGCCTTTTTTGAGCTTTTTAAAGCTCATATTCTCTTCATTTGCAAATCCCTCTTAAGGGCTTCCTCACATAAATGGGTCACTTTTTTGTTTCCAGTCTTCAGTAACTACGAACAGTGAAGCCTGAATATGAGCTCTGCCACCCTGGGCTGTTCTGCCTTGCTGCATTTTCTGCCCTCTCTTCTCTCTGCCTTTAAAGTTACGTTGTCTCTTCAGCTCAGCATAAGCATATTCAGTGTTGTAGATGCACAAATGTTGAGGCACAGAGCAAACACTTGCTGTATTTCCATATTATTCATACATTAAACTCAAGGAAGCACTTTTTCCCAGTTCCTAGGAAGCCATAGTAAAATGAGAAGCTGTTACTGAAGGCATAATGACTAATAATAAAAAGAAAACCTACTGTGGAACACAGTATATAAATCAATGCAATAAAAAACATTTGATTGGAACAGCTGGAAGCTGAGAACTATAAGCTTAATGTGATAATTTGGCTTTGAAACCCAAGTTCTTCTAACTATCGAATAGTTCTATTAGCGTTTTGAAACTATATGAAAAATAGACACTGCCCTGGAAGTTCTAAAATTAGGTCTAACAAGCATTTCTGCGCTTTTCAAAATGTTAGGACAATATACCACAGTACAAACACAAATAACTGTGCTTGCAAGCAGTACCCTTTAGAACCCTCTTAGTAATGTGAAAGTTAGGAGATGAGACATTTCTTGCCTCTTTAATCTCCTTTATCCAGGCGCAGCTGTTGCTCCTAGGACTGCACTGTGGCAGAGTCCTTAAGCACCCCTCTACCAGTGTGAGAGAAAACTCTCGACTTCTGTGCAGAAATGTCTTGGGTGATGTTGCAGGGTTAGGATGCAGCACTGCTACATGGGGTGCACTCCACCCACTTCACCATTCAGCAGCTGCTGAGCTTTGGAGCTTTATGTTTTCTTGGGAAAAGCAGTGGCCTTCAGAACTCCTGTGAGTACTGACACAGCATTAATAGCTGAAATAGATGTGAAAGAATTCACATTTGCTTAGAGATGTAAAAAAATACATATTCCAAGAACTCTGGAAATAGCGTGTGTGCTAGCACCAGATTGAGCAGAAAAGTAGCTATAAGCACAGAAGTAGTCAATTGCACCTATACAGTAGATAATCAAGATCCCAAAATATCTGCTTGTAGTTTCTCTGGGACATCCAGGCTGCTAGAAAAAAGCACAGCATAAAACAAGGGATGGACTATAAAGCAATTGAGAGAAGATGACAGGAAGATAACAATCAGTCTCGGAGCAATAAGGCTTTCAGCTGTTGGTCAGTGAGTGAATTTTAACGGGTTTATGTGGCAGAAAGAGAAAATAACAGACTATCGGGTAGCTTTTCAGCTGCACAAGAGGTGCACTCAGACACCAGCCCTGCTGCAGTGAGCTCAAGACCTGCCCCTCCTGGGACCCGTTGAGGGCACATCGCTAGCATTCCTGGTCCTGCCTGTCCCTGCAAGCAAGCCTGCCCTGCCCATTTGGAAACTTGCTTGGTGTTTGGAGTGTCTGTGTGTTTTAGGGTGTGTGAGTGAGATCACTTGTTTTAAAATAAGATTGCCTTCCCTTCCTTGTATGTTCTTGCACTGTTTTGCAACAACACATCAGTATTGGGTGCTTTTCCTTCCCTTTTTTTCCCTCTTCTCATAACACTGTTTAATAATTAATAACAGATGTAGAACTATCCATCACCATGCAGTGACTGCATAGGGCTTCAGTTCCAGAACTGTCTTGGAGACTGTTGTACACCCACGAACTGTGTCAAGTTGCTAGCATGGAACCAGAGGGTATTAAAGAATGTGTTTGTCTTGGCCTGATCACCCCATGTTTATACGTCAGCAATGATGGTACCAAGCTGTGCTAAGTCCTCTGTGCTAAACACGCTGATGCACGTGTGGAGATAAAGTACAGTCAAAATGTTCACAAAGCTGTTCGTCTGCTGTATATCCTCTTCAACTGCTTTCTTTACTTGCTTATCCTGATCCATCACTCTACATCTCTGAAGACCGTTCTGACATTTCTTTGCATACCTGCCCTATTCTGAATATTTGAGATGGTTACAGACATCTTCTCTGCATTTTTTTCACGTTATCCCAAGCACACTGATCCAGCAAAGCTATTAAAAATTCTGGCCTGCAATAGCTTCAATCTGTGAGGCCACTAGGGAGGTCGTTCCAGAGGACATGAGAGAGAATTTTCAGTGTTCAAATTTTAAACAAAAAATGTAGTCCCAAGGTGTGCTGCCACAGGGATGCAGAGCGTAAGACAGTATAAGAAGTACGATGAAATACAGAAGGATTTTTTCAGTGCAACAGCCATTCAGGAAGGGCCACTAATCAAGTGCAAGCCTTTCAGTGCATTTCAGACACCAGTGCAATAAGTTGAGTGCTGAATATTTTTAGAATGAATTCAGACTACTGCTACTTTGTGAGAAGATAAGATTCACAGTGTACATATGAAATGACACATGGTATTTGAGAATTTCTATTTACTTTGCTCAAGTCAACCAACTCAGTGTTAAAATCATTGTCACACCAAGATTAAAGGACTTCTGAGCAAAGAACAATGCTATCCACAATTTGAGTTATATATATATTGTATGAAACATTTAAGAAATATATATATTTTTTTACTTTCCCCTAATCAACATATGCTGCTTGCTGAAATCAGATGCTATTTTTCTTCATCATGCAAGTTTTTATCTATTCATCAGCTCTTCTGAGTGGGACACAGAATTTTTTTTCTGTTTATAATGAAATGAAAAGCCACAATTCCAGAAAAGAAATTATGCTCATTTACCTGGATTTAGACCTTTCCAGTTTCAGTGATGATACAGGTACCAAAGAAAACGATTCGGATATCACTGTTTTATTATCTGAGGGTACTTTGATAATCTCAATACAGGACAATACAGTACAGAAATTTCAGTAGACAAAGTATCACCACAACTGTGCATGGAACACCTGACCTTTTTAACAGTCAGCATTACTGTAAGGCCAAGTCTTGCTGTTTCACTGGTTGTTTAGACAGATGAGTGCAGTTTGTGATGGCTTAGTTGCAAAGCAAGTGCAGCCTTCATAGAAATAAAATGAACAGCCAGCTTAATGCGAAGTAGTCAATACTGATTACATGCTGTAAGGACATAATACACATATTATACATTTTTAGATATCTGTAACTTCTGGAATATTTATTCTTTGCCCAAATAGAAAGTTCTTAAGGATACAAAATTTCTGAGGCTGGATGGTCCTGGAAAAAATGGCATGGAGGCCACAGAAGAGAAATTTGAGAATACATTGCATTTTGAGGCCTACAGCACTTCCAGTTTCTGGTACCTTGCATTCTGAAGACACACACACACACCTTTTCTTTCTCTCTTTCTCACTTTTTCTTTCTCTGATTCTTATATTCTTTTAAAGTGCATTATAAGTAATATTTAATGGTTACTGTAAAGTAACTGGTAAAGTGGACCTCACCCAGCTTCCCCGAGACCCTCATGGAGCTCCTTTAGGTGTTTGCTGTTGCAGGGGAGATCATTTTGAATCCTGTCTCCTCCCTGGAATAAATTTCCATAATTGCTTCATGTGTCCATTGCTCCTATAGATGTGTTCTTCATAGTGTTCTGACTTGGGTTGTGCAGTTGCTGTTGGTTTTGCTTGGTAAATATCAGAGGCTTATGCAGTGTTTTACTGTCTGACCTGATGCTGACTCCAATGTGTGAAAGAATCTATCCCTTCATGTTAAGATTCATCATTTTAAATGTGGGAATCAAATAGAAAGCTGACTGGTGATGTTTCTAAGGTGACAACTAAGCTGGAAAGCCAACGGGACCTTATATCAAGAAAAGAATTTCAAAAGGTTTATGACATTTCCCTGAAGGCTGTAGTCACAATTCCTAGTCAGACATTTGTCTAAATGATAACATTGATTACACCAATGGCTTTACACAATTTCAGAAAAGGCGTTTGAAGTGTCTTGAACCAGATTGTGTCTGGTGAGACAAGAAATGGAAAAAGAATAAAAGCTAACAACAAAGATATAAAAAAACAACAAAATCAAACAAACAAATGCACACACTGCTTTTTGTCTCTGTGTTTAGAAAAGGTAAAAGAGAGTGAGAGAAATTTTTTTCTTCTTTCTCCCTTCTGGCACCTGTGCCTAGTTCATTTTTCTGGGAATGCAGAAGGAGTGGGAATGGGAAAGAAACAGATGAACTTGTTAGCACAGAAATGTGGGACCTATTATGATTAATAAATAAGAAAGATTCAGGATCATGTGGTTTCCACTGAACATTTCCCCTGTTTTCCAAATAATAACATTAAATGGTGATCATGAAAGAAGTCTCAAAATATGAAGAATGGATGCCAATTATAATGAAAAATAAACAGATGACACAAAAACAAAATGCACACACAAATTTATTTTTTCACACTTTTTGAAAACTTATATCTATTTATTTTGTTATTGCTCTTTTAAATCACTAAAATATTTACTAGTGCTGTAGTAAAAATTTTTGAAAATCTGTGCTGCTAAAAGACAAAAAAGAAAACCCCACCTATGCCCAAAACACTTCCCTTGCCCCACACAAGTGTGTTTAATCTCAGTGGAAATTAGATGAATGTTTTCTGTGTCAGGAAGTAAAGTGTACTAGTTTGTATAAATCTGCCCTAACCCATAAAAGTAAAATTAGAACAGAGTCCTGTAGTTTGTTGTTAACCATTAAAAAAATAAGTTGCTTTACTATTTTAATTGACATATATTTAACAAGGAGATAAAGCAAGGATTAGAGCAAGGCTATTATAAATACTCTTTGTTTTCCCTTAAATATTAAAGGGCCTCACAAGCACGGGTCTCCTGCTTCCCAGCAGAGCTCGTCCCAGCCATGACGGCTTGACTATTTCCTTATGTTGTTTCCCTTCTCTGGCAGAATCCTTCAGGCTATCACCTTTACTCGCAATGGTTCCATACAGGATAAGGCATGACAAACGTGTATGTGCGTGTGTGCGCGCTGGTGAACCTAAGGTGTTCTCATCCACATGAAGGAAATGCTACGGAACATTTTAAAAGGAAAAAGCTATTTCATGAGGGTTAAGCAGTTCCGTCCCACCAAGCACGACACGGTGATAGGAAGAAGCTGGAGGTCGGATAGGGAAAGGCAGGCAGAGATTATTTCGCTCTGCCTGAGAAAGGCCTCCAGCAGCCGGGCACGGATTTGTGTGTTTCAAAAGTATCGCCCGGGGCGCCCAACGCAGAACGGAACCGGGGTGGGCGGGCGGGGGACGAGGGCGGGGCGGCGGCGCCGCGCAGGGCCCGGGATTGGCCGGATTTTGCCGCAGACCCTCGGGCAGGGCCGGGCCGCGCCGGGGAGCCCCGGGGCTGCTGCGGACCCGACCCCGCGCAGGGGCGCGGCCGGGACCGGCAGGGACCGAGCCCGAGAGGAGCCCGAGCGGGGGCAGCGCGCGGGGAGCGCCGGGCGGCAGCCCCCGAGCGGGCGAGGCCGCGGCTGAGGGCGCGACACGGGGCGGGCGGCGCCGGGGCACAAAGCGGCCGAACGCCCGGCTCGGCTGCCGGCCCGCGGGAGGGGAGCGGGGGGAGCGGAGAGGAGAGGGGCGAGGGAGGGAGGGAGGGAGGGAGGGAGGGAGGGAGGGAGGGAGGGAGGGAGGGAGGGAGGGAGGGAGGGAGGGCGGAGCCTGCGGGCCTGCCCCGCCCCCTCGGCGCCCGCCGCAGTTCTCAACCAGGTCGGACCCCGCCACTTATACCGCGGCCCGGCGGGGCTGGCGGCGCGCAGTGCGGTGTGCAGGCGGTGCGAGCATGTCTGGGAGAGGCAAGGGCGGGAAGGGGCTCGGCAAGGGGGGCGCCAAGCGGCACCGCAAGGTGCTGCGCGACAACATCCAGGGCATCACCAAGCCGGCCATCCGGCGCCTGGCGCGGCGCGGCGGCGTCAAGCGCATCTCGGGGCTCATCTACGAGGAGACGCGCGGCGTGCTCAAGGTGTTCCTGGAGAACGTGATCCGCGACGCCGTCACCTACACCGAGCACGCCAAGCGCAAGACGGTCACGGCCATGGACGTGGTCTACGCCCTCAAGCGCCAGGGACGCACCCTCTACGGCTTCGGCGGCTAAACTCTCTTGTCACACCATATACTGTTAAATACAAAGGCTCTTTTCAGAGCCACCCACGAAATTCACAACGAGAGCTGGTAATTACTAATAAATAGTGGTTACATAATATCATGACATCTTCTGCAAGTTACCCGGACTTAATATCCGAGTTCATTACTTCAGTTATTTTTAATTATAGCATTTACAAGGAAACTTCGGGGGAGACAACTCTGAAAAAGAGCCATATATCTTTTTCAGTTTATTTGTAATTACAGCTCTTTATAAGAAAATTTGGGGTGGCTCTTAAAAGAGCCGTTTGGTTTGGTTTAAACCGATTTACTTGGAGCTGGTGTACTTGGTGACCGCCTTGGTGCCCTCGGAGACGGCGTGCTTGGCCAGCTCGCCAGGCAGCAGGAGCCGCACGGCCGTCTGGATCTCCCGCGAGGTGATGGTCGCGCGCTTGTTGTAGTGCGCCAGGCGTGACGCCTCGCCGGCGATGCGCTCGAAGATGTCGTTGACGAAAGAATTCATGATACTCATGGCTTTAGATGAGATGCCCGTGTCGGGGTGCACCTGCTTCAGCACCTTGTACACGTAGATCGAGTAGCTCTCCTTTCGTGCTCTCTTTCTTTTCTTGTCACCCTTCTTCTGGGTCTTGGTGACGGCTTTCTTCGAACCTTTCTTAGGTGCTGGGGCAGATTTCGCCGGCTCAGGCATCTCTCAAACTTTCTTTCCAAGCTCTTCACTGTACCTCAACAACACTGAAAATGGCGCCTGCTCCCCTATTTATAAGGACGTTATGCAAATTAGAGGATTGTAATCGCACAATTCCTATTGGTGCAAAAGAGAGGAACGTAATTAGCAGCACTTCAGATCTGTTGCCATCATGCCTTTTATGACGTGTCCGAAGAACAGAGATTTGTCGTTACAGTGGTGTCAGTAATGTTTTAAGCCAAGTTTATTCAAAAACGTACCGAAATATGTACTGCGTTTTTACTAACGAAATGTAGTATCGGAACTCAGTGTGCACATAGTACGCTACACATTTGAACTGTTGTTTGTGCTTTCTGGGAGTGCTTATAAACACCGTACTTATGTTTGTAAAAGAACTATTATTTCTCGAACGTTATAAGCATAGTGGCTTGCCCTAAATGAAGGCAGTAATTACCAGCTCTCGTTGTGAATTTCGTGGGTGGCTCTGAAAAGAGCCTTTGTATTTAACAGTGTATGGTGTGACAAGAGAGTTTAGCCGCCGAAGCCGTAGAGGGTGCGTCCCTGGCGCTTGAGGGCGTAGACCACGTCCATGGCCGTGACCGTCTTGCGCTTGGCGTGCTCGGTGTAGGTGACGGCGTCGCGGATCACGTTCTCCAGGAACACCTTGAGCACGCCGCGCGTCTCCTCGTAGATGAGCCCCGAGATGCGCTTGACGCCGCCGCGCCGCGCCAGGCGCCGGATGGCCGGCTTGGTGATGCCCTGGATGTTGTCGCGCAGCACCTTGCGGTGCCGCTTGGCGCCCCCCTTGCCGAGCCCCTTCCCGCCCTTGCCTCTCCCAGACATGCTCGCACCGCCTGCACACCGCACTGCGCGCCGCCAGCCCCGCCGGGCCGCGGTATAAGTGGCGGGGTCCGACCTGGTTGAGAACTGCGGCGGGCGCCGAGGGGGCGGGGCAGGCCCGCAGGCTCCGCCCTCCCTCCCTCCCTCCCTCCCTCCCTCCCTCCCTCCCTCCCTCCCTCCCTCCCTCGCCCCTCTCCTCTCCGCTCCCCCCGCTCCCCTCCCGCGGGCCGGCAGCCGAGCCGGGCGTTCGGCCGCTTTGTGCCCCGGCGCCGCCCGCCCCGTGTCGCGCCCTCAGCCGCGGCCTCGCCCGCTCGGGGGCTGCCGCCCGGCGCTCCCCGCGCGCTGCCCCCGCTCGGGCTCCTCTCGGGCTCGGTCCCTGCCGGTCCCGGCCGCGCCCCTGCGCGGGGTCGGGTCCGCAGCAGCCCCGGGGCTCCCCGGCGCGGCCCGGCCCTGCCCGAGGGTCTGCGGCAAAATCCGGCCAATCCCGGGCCCTGCGCGACGACTCCGCCCCGCCCCGCCGCCCGTCCTCGCTTCCGCTCGCCGGGGGCCCAGCGGGGGCCATTTCCGCGGCCGCTCTCCCTTTGTTCGGTGCCAGCGCGGCCGTTCCGCGCCGCCTTCTCCTTCTCGGGGGCTCCGCTCCTGGCAGCCGCTCCCCTCGTCCGCCCAACCCCGGATTTCGGGCCGCGAGCGTTCGGCGCTTCCGTGCCCGCATCCGCAGCTCGGTGCGAGGGGGATCGGGGAGCCAGGCGCTACGCGACGCGGGGACCGGTCGTTGGGGGGCTCGGGTGAGAAATGCGCGACCCTGAGCCTCCTACGGCGCAAATCCGCAACTCGGGCGCGCAGGAGGGTCCTCGTCCCTACCCCCCACCTCCTTTCCTTCCTTCTCACCCCCGCCCCCCCCCGCTGCCCCCGAAATGGGGAATTGCTCGCTAATGCGTGGCTGGAGACAGGAAATGAAAGAAAACTTTATGAACATTACCAGAACATGTCTGAATGGGCACTGAAAAAAAAAGAACGACAACGAAATATATTTCCTTCAACTGACATGGCCAAAAAGTTTGTTGCTTCACATCTCTGCTAATGAACTTCACTGGCAAGTATGCTTCTGAGAATATGTCAGGCTGTATTCAAAAGTAGATGAATTAGCCAAGACTGAAGAGCCTACATATTACAATGTATTTTTAAATCTTATTTTACACTCTGAATAAAACCTTTGATAGTGACACTTGCCATTTTCTTATACTATTAACATTTTGTGCGTGTCCAACCTCTCTACCTCTTAAAATGATTGAATTCCTTTTAAATTTGTACAGATGTTTATATAATTTAATTTCTGAACATAATTTACATCACTTAGGCCACATCTCCATTATATTTCTTGGCCAAATATATTAAATAGGAGGGACAATATGATAGAGATTTTCAAGTTTTAATTTACAGGTATCCAAGAAAGTACAATTTTTTTCTATGATTATTACAACAATTTCAATTTCATTTCAATTCAAACTCACTGTAAATAAAGTGAAAGAATTACCTATCAAATGTATACAACCTGAATTGGTAAAAGCAGCTTTCATTTTGTCACCTCGTGACTGAACAGAAAGAACTCAAGTTATTCACACAGCACCTGGAAGGCATGCCCGTGGTGGACCTGCCAAGCTGCTACCAACAATTACCATTTGGCTGCATGGTGTCTGCTTTGTTCTTTATACCTGAAGTTCTGTGTCTAGACATGTTTCCTGAAGCCGTGGAGTGTCAAAACATTTAAAACCACCACCTGAATACTTAACAAATCCTAAAGGAATTACAGGAAATATTTTCTTCTTTTAGAGTTATAATTTCTTCATAACTCCTAGTGCGGGGTGAATATCCTTGTATCACTTTCTCCTCTAGCATTATAAGCACCGAAACACCAGAAAAATCACCTTCCAAAGTGTTCTGGCAGAACAGTGGTGCAGAGGCTGAGACCAGTAGCTTACAGATTGATTACCGCAACCCCCTTTCCCCAAGGTGTGGAGCATATTTAAAATACTTCGATATCATACTTCCTGGGTAGCTGCCTTGCCTGTAGTGGCCACAGACAGGTGTTTCCCAAGTGTTTCTGTTAGTGGTATTGCCAGCTCTGTCATGGACCAGCAGCTTTTCTTATACAAAAAACACCTGAGGCAGAAAGAAAAAAAGATGTTGCTCAGTAAAGTTTCTAATAAAGTTGCTTTCATTGTGGCTTGGGGAAAGTAAGTGTTACATGGATCAAACATCATCATAAGTAAAAAAAAAAAATAATCACATGAGTGAATTATATATGACTTCAAAGTTACCCTTGATTTTCTTGAAAGCTTAAGTGGCAATTTATATCTGTGTCTATATCTATTACACCTGGAATAATGCAAATTAAAGAGATGTGGGATTTTTTTTTTTTTTAGCATGCCTTTATTCTTAATGTTGAAAATAAAGGTGAAAAAATATGCACAAATCTTTAATTTTGTTTTTAACCTATGCAATTCTAAGGCTTAATATATAGACAGGCATTACTGAGTTACTGATGAATCTAGTTAACCTACATTGTTCGGGGGAGTGTTTTTTTTTTTTTTTTTTCATCCAGCATAATTTGCCTGAAAGCCACTGGTCTTTAATTACTGAAGGCTGGCCAGAACTCTTATCACATAACTCATTTTACCTCAGAATTATCTAACTTATAGGACACGTAGCTTTGGAGCCTCAGTGTGGTGGCAGCACAGGAATCACAACTGGTACAACCACTAGTAGCTAAGAACAAAAATAGGGAATGCTTCGAAGTGGACATAAGTATTACAGAGGGTAAAATTACAGATTTGAGGAGAGCATTGAGAGAAATAGGTAGTGCTTAGAATGAGACTGTAGAGAAAAATGGTGAATTGCTGGTCAGACAAAAAGAAAAATTCTGCGAGCCATAGTGGACTTACCCCTGCATGCAGCAAAGGGCAGGGGCCCTCTCCCATGGTTCCAACTGATTGCCATGTCCAGGACCTCGTTCATGATCTGATCCCACACCTGGGTACAGATGCCTCCAACCCCTGGGCTTTTTATGGCATTGCAATGCTTTAATCCAGCTATCGCAATCCTCAAAACACACAGACACACAAAGAACTCTCTGTTCTAGAGACTCAATATAAAAGAAATGTGCATGTTAGAACACATTTTTTATAGCATTGCAGAACAGAACCATTAAGCACAGATACTGCTACCATGTCAGAGCACTTTTCTGCCCCAGGTATCTCTCCTCCATTCTGTCTCTCTCCACAAATTATTCCCAATATCCCACTTCAGATATGAGAGCCCTACCTAAAGACCATCTCTGCTACAGCTGGGGGGTGTTTGCCTTGCTATAGGTGGTATTTTTCTTCCTCTAGAGCTCTGCTCCTCCTCCTCAGGGGATGGAGGGGACAGACCCGCTGCACAGGTGAGAGCTATGGCCTCACTGCAGTCACGGGCAGCTTCTGGGAACACCTTCACAAGAGGAATCCAGCAGTCTTTCTAATAATCCACATCAGAGAATCCAAAGCGCTTTCGCACTGTGTTCTTGGGTGACATTGGTGCCAGAAAAGTATAGGATTTACTCAAGTAATGCTGCCCACTGTTAACTGATGTAATTTAAAAAGACTTTCACGTCTGAAAATCCTGCTTAAAACAGGAACATATCACTGCCGGTTTCTTCTGAATGAAAAGATTCTATAGTTGGTGATTTACTGCCCAAGTCTGACTCTTTAAGGGTCCAGATCAAAATAAGCTATATCCCCTAAGGCATTCCAAATTCAATACCTAAATAACAAAGTACAGCCACAGTTAAACTTTTTTTTTTTTTTTTAAATAGGCCAAGGGCCTGCTAAGGAAATCTTTCCTCATTGTTAGATATAGTTACATGGAGTCAGGTCATTCACCTATTTTCTTATAATGTACCATAGTGTTTTCCCCACCTTTTAGCTACCTCTCACCCCCCTTAATTTCACAGCATAAGACCGTAACATGCAATTTAGAGGGTCAATAATGTTGAACAGATTGAGTAAAACAAGTACAAGAAAAAAAGCATCTAGTACAAAACTGCAAATATATTCAGCTTTTCTTTGTTGAAAAGGATGAGTTATAGTTAAGTATCTGACATCTTATGTAGGAACCTAAAATTGAGACACTGTTACAGAGCATAGATTTAACTCGATGAAAACAAAGGTAGCATAGAAGAAACTAGAAACCAAAAGCACTATCACAAAGAAGCAACCCAACTCTTTTATGACTGCGTGGGTGGCTCTGAAAAGAGCCTTTGGGTTATATATTATGCTTTCAAAAAATCTAAGCAGCTTCGTTGGCTGAGCTTATTTGCTCTTAGCCTTATGGCTTTCGGTCTTCTTGGGCAGCAGCACGGCCTGGATGTTGGGCAGCACCCCGCCCTGCGCGATGGTGACCTTGCCCAGCAGCTTGTTGAGCTCCTCGTCGTTACGGATGGCCAGCTGCAGGTGGCGGGGGATGATGCGCGTCTTCTTGTTGTCGCGGGCCGCGTTGCCCGCCAGCTCCAGGATCTCGGCCGTCAGGTACTCCAGCACGGCCGCCATGTAGACGGGCGCTCCAGCCCCGACCCGCTCGGCATAGTTACCTTTCCGCAGCAGCCGGTGCACGCGGCCCACGGGGAACTGCAGCCCGGCCCGCGACGAGCGCGACTTGGCCTTAGCCCTGACTTTACCGCCCTGCTTCCCGCGGCCAGACATCGCTCTGCTGTTAGCGCACAGAACCAAGCACCAACCCCGCTACCAAGAGAACGCCGAGACAGCCTCCCCAGCACCTGCGCCCTTGCCTTTTATCCCTTCCCTGGGCGGGATCAGCCCCGGTGATTGGCTGGAACCGGGCACGGCGAGGGGAGCCAATGCGAGACCGGATCGCGCCGCCGCCAATAGACACAAAGGAACGGAGGCGCAACAGGGTCCAATCGCGTGGCACGAGTCAGAGCCGCTGTGTTTGCATAACAGCCCTATAAATGCGGGGCGCCGCAGCCATCTTAGCTGCTGTTCCTGTTCCGTAGGAGAGGAAAGCGCTGTCAAAATGCCTGAGCCGGCCAAGTCCGCGCCCGCGCCCAAGAAGGGCTCCAAGAAAGCCGTCACCAAGACGCAGAAGAAGGGCGACAAGAAGAGAAAGAGAGCCCGCAAGGAGAGCTACTCCATCTACGTGTACAAGGTGCTGAAGCAGGTGCACCCCGACACGGGCATCTCGTCCAAGGCCATGGGCATCATGAACTCCTTCGTCAACGACATCTTCGAGCGCATCGCCGGCGAGGCGTCGCGCCTGGCGCACTACAACAAGCGCTCGACCATCACCTCGCGGGAGATCCAGACGGCCGTGCGGCTCCTGCTGCCCGGCGAGCTGGCCAAGCACGCCGTCTCCGAGGGCACCAAGGCGGTCACCAAGTACACCAGCTCCAAGTAGAGCGCCGCGGATCCTGTTTTTAACCCAAAGGCTCTTTTAAGAGCCACCCACGTTTTCCCTGAAAGAGCTTTAACACAGTAGCGTGTTTCAGTGTTTAATCGGCTTGAAAAATAACAAGACATGAAGATGAAAAAATACTGGTTTCTTAAATCCAATTATAAATGTTTGCACTACATGAAAAGATTAGTCTCTGGAATTATTGGTCAATACCTTTAAGCAGTTTAAGATGTGTTGACAATCACTTCAGAATAAATCTCGTTCCAATAAATGCAAGTAGTACCATTAAATGACTTTCACTTGATGCAGCACACCAGTTGATTACAAATAGAAATTAACACTTAAGAGCTTCATTAACACATCCACTTGGGAAAAAAAAAAAAGACGAATGATATTTTAAAAAAAGCCTTTTTTTTTGTGTGTGTTAGTCTTAGGAGTTCTCCAGGGTTATTTATTTTCTTTCTTTTTGAGAGACAGCAATTAAGCCTGAAGACCAAGAAAAGAGTACAGACCTGAGGCGGGACGGAGGCTTTCGGAGGATGAGGTTTCCGGGGACGCATGGACCGGGAACAAACTCTCGGAGCTGGTGCCGGCCGCGCCCCGCCTGCCCGCAGCAGCGCGGGCTTTTCGAATTCTCCCAGACGACCAATCAGCGGCCGCGGCTCCCCCCCTCAGCCAATCAGAAGAGGCCCGAGGCTGAGCCTCCGCAGCCGCGGGGAGCCCCGCGCCGCTCTGCCCGGGCTGCGGCTCCAGGTCCCCCGGCGCGGCTCGGACAGCTCCCGGCAGAGCCCCTGCGCCCGGGCTGCGGGGAGGACAGGCGGCAGCGCTGCCAGCCTCCCGGCCCGGCAGCTCCCGCTCTAGAAGCGGTGCTGTGAGGTCAGGCAGAAATTAGGAGGCGCCCCGCCGACGGCGCTGCCGAGCGGAAAGGTCATTGCCAAGGACGCGGGGGAGCCGTGCCGACGGCTACGGTCCCTAAAAGGTGCGGCAGGAGCTGCTGTTAGGAACCGCGCTGTGCTGGTTAAAGCACCGAAAGAAACCTGCGCGCCCCACAGCGACACCCGCCCTAACCGGTCCCTTTAACAAAGGCACCCCCTTGCGGTGCTCAAAAAAGCCAGCCTGCAGAAAGATTTTTCCAAGGGATCGCAAACTTTATTTTTCCCAAGTCTCCACGGCCGGAAGCTCGGCGTCCCGTCCTTCCCACAGCCGAACGCTCCGTCCCGCACGGATAACGGCGTGTGGTCAGCACCGCTGCGGGCGCGGAGCACGATGCCCGAGTGTTTCAGCCCTTTTTCGGACAGTAGTGGGTGGCTCTTAAAAGAGCCGTTGGTTTTAAGTATTTCCACTTCAATACTTCACTTTTTGGGCGCCGCCTTCTTCGCCTTGGCTGCTTTCGGCTTGGCCGCCTTGGCCTTGGCAGCTTTGGGTTTAACTGCCTTTGCTTTGGCCGGGCTCTTTGCTGCCGCTGCCTTTTTGGGCTTGGCAGCCTTGGTCGCCTTCTTGGGGCTCTTGGCAGCCTTCTTGGTGGCAGCAGCCGCCGGCTTCTTGGCTTTCTTGGGGCTCTTCTTCACCGCCGGCTTCTTGGGCTTCTTGGCGGCGCTGGCGGGCTTCTTGGCCGCCGGCTTCTTGGGCTTGGCCGCGGCCGCCCGCTTCTTGGGCGCCTTCTCCTTCACCTCGCCGGGCTTCTTGCTGAGGCGGAAGGAGCCGGAGGCGCCGGTGCCCTTGGTCTGCACCAGGGTGCCCTTGCCGACGAGGCTCTTGAGCCCCAGCTTGATGCGGCTGTTGTTCTTCTCCACGTCGTAGCCGCCGGCGGCCAGCGCCTTCTTGAGCGCGGCGAGGGAGAGCCCCTTGCGCTCCTTGGAGGCGGCCACGGCCTTGGTGATCAGCTCGGTGACGCTGGGGCCCGCGGGCTTGCGCGCCTTGGAGCCGCCCGCCGCCTTCTTCGGCTTCTTGCCGGCGGCCTTGGCGGCGGGGGCCGCGACAGCGGGCGCGGCGGCGGGAGCGGTCTCCGACATCGCTGCCGAGACTTCTTCCTAATCAAAAGAAAGTAATTGGGCTACAGTAACCCCGATGCCTGAATTTATAGCGAAGCGGTGATCTGTGATTGGTGCTTTGCAGAGCCCGCCTAACTGTTAGCCAGGAAGAGCTTTTCGTCCTCCGAGTCTGTGTTTCTTCGGAGTTATAAATTCATATTTTTTGAAAAATGCCTGCTGCCAAACCACCCCCGTTTCTTCGGGGAGTAAAGAGAAGAGTGTGAGGTTTCATTCGGGGGAGTTTCTCGCTGTAGACACCCACGATGAGAGAAAAAAGATGCGTTTAACCTCCCGTCCTGCAGCTAGGGAGACCCCGGGGAAGGCGAACTTTTGTTTTTCCTTCTAAATTAAAATAAAACCCCTAGTTAAAAAACCTCCCCCGTAATGCTGGGGTGTTCTTTAGGGGCTTTTCTCCAGATTAGGACAGGTACCGAGGGGGCAGCTTCAATAGTTTTGTCATAAATTGATTTCAAAGAGAAGGAAGTAACACAATTTCATGGCTGAGCTTTGAATATGGATAAAGAATCGGCTCCCTTAACCACATCTTAAACTATTAAGGATACTGTATTTCCACAGATTTTCATGTTTGAGGAAGATAAGAGACCTTCAGACGAATATATATACTACTTAGAAGTGTCTGGAACTTGTCATGGCTCGATGTCTTTTGTGGTGTGCTGTAAATGAATGGCAGGATTTTTCTTTTTTTATTTTTTTTTAATTTTTTTAATTGGGGCAGAAAACAGTTTGTGTTTATAAAAACGAAGCTGTTAATGTCTTGTTAATACACATAAATTCCGGATAAACGCATAGCTTAACGTCTCATTTACCATCCTGTATACTACTATTCTTTAAAACTTGCAGAAGTAAACAGATTTGCAGGGTAAAAAAGTCAAACAGGTATAGATACACAAATAAGTATCACACACTTCTTAAACATTAATGGAGCAAGCTGAAGCCTCGCTTATCCCCAAATAAATACAATAAAATGGAAATCTGGCCTCTGTGAGCAGAATGAATTAGACTATATTTTACTTACAAATGTTTGCATATAGACTCTTTTTTTTTTCCACAGTATTCAGAAAACCTGACACTCTCTTCTTTAAAGGCAAACAATCGTCAATTTAAGTTTTCTTACAAATCCTCATAATAGTTAAATGTTTTCCTGATAATCCCCATAAATAAGAATCAGCTTTTATTTTCATTTAATTATTAAATCTCACAAAGTGACAGCAGAAAATATTTTTTTTAACTATTTATGATTTTTAAGGAGCACTACGGATTGTTGTCAGTGTTTTTGGATTTAGTCAGAAGACTCCTTCACTGAAAAGATCAAATTAAGACCAAACCTAATGTTTTGCCCCATACTTTGTAAATACAAGCCATGCAAAACGTTAGTGCGCTATTTCAGAAGAGAAGCATTTCTTCCAGCAGTTATGAATTTGAGACTCTAAAAGTCAAGTAAAATGCTAGAAAAGGCCCTGATATTTAGTTTTATTGATCAAATGTTGAAGATAACATTAAATTTTTCTGAACAGTGTGTAGTTTTGGTTGAAATGAGGTATATTACAACGTCAGGGAGAAATGAGATACATTAGAGTAGCTAGAGTGAAAGCAATGAACTGTCATCTTCACTTGTCATATTCTGATTTAGTTCTGTATTTAATTGCCGTGTCTGCATCTATGCCAGCTAATAAATACATTGAAAGTGAGGAGAGGGAGGTAAACGCAGAGAAAGGGGAAAATTAGGCTTTTCAGTACCTTACTGTAAAAGCCAGACTGAATGGCACCCTGAATTGGGCTGTGAAATCTGCCACTATTTTCTTGTGAACGTGACTTCGTTCCCAGAGAAGCAACCAGAGCAAATCCACAGAAAACACAGCTTTTGGGATCTCAGGCTGGTAATCTAAATGAATAATAGGAAAAAGTTTCATGGAGGCAAAAAGGTCGTTGCGAGTAGTAAGATGAAGGCACTGTGATAATTTTCCAGATTGGTGGGATGAAGATGTCCATGCAGCTGAATCAGGCTGTAAGTGACACAGAAGGCAGAGCCAGGGTTGTCAGGTATTCGGATCTGCTTAATGTAATGCACACTTCTGGGAACAAGGCTGGAGGATGCTTAATGTACCTTAATATGTAGCTCGGACGATTTAGGGCTAGATCTCTACAAGTCAGGCTTGGTACACGCAAACTGGCCAGGACGCTGGGAGCAGCTGGGGCTGGGCAGCCCCAGGCACGGGTCTTGCTCCAGCTCCATCCCTCACCTCCGCATCTTGGAGCACGCTTCCCTCCAAGCTCGCTCTTTGCAAATGTGTCCTCAAAGCACCAGAAGACAACGTCCTCCCTCTCCCCTTAAATGGGCTGTAGGTTAGGGATGGAGACAGGAGGCGGAGAGAGGCGGTAGGGCAGCTCCGGGGTTTGCTCCCTAAGGAGCGGCTCTGGCCGGGCTCCCTCCACGCAGGATGCCGGCGGGTCGGGATGGCAGCGCCTGCCCCGAGCCAAGACCTCAAGGAACAAGATCGCCTCGGCTTTGGTAAGGGAAGATGGTGGAGAAGCTCCCGGTTTGGGGATTGCAAGGAGCAGAATTTTGGATTTCTCCCGGTTTTAGTTCTAGGTGGGTCCGGGTTAATTTTTTAAAATTATTTCTCTCCTCCTGGTGCTGACTATTTGGAGTTGCACTTCTCAAGTTCTTTGCTGCTCCCTGTTTTTTTGAGACACGTGAACTCTTGGCAGTTGGCCTCCAGCATTAAGTGTCAACATCCTTTATAATTTATCCTGCTCCTCAACCATCAAACCTGCCCTGTTCCGCCCAAAGCCTTATCCCTGGCCTACTTCTGAGAGCCGACAATTTTCTTGGTCTTACCAACTACTTCTACTGAAGTTTTAAAGGGTAGGCCTCTAGAGATTTAGGTGGTGTGAAAAAGTGAGTTGTTTTTTAAAATTTTCTTTCCCTCCCCTGAATGTAGATGTGAAAATTTTCAGTTAATCGGATAAAACCAATTTGTCGGCAGCTCTGACAAGTTTACTGGAGCTGACAAGCTTTTCTGGATATAGTTGTTAAATGCGACACTGAACCAAAATAGCAATTCTCAGTTTTTAGAGACTAATCAAAATCTACTTCACAAATAGCATGGTTATTGACCCAGGTGTTTTACAGATGAGAGAAAAAGATAAAGAAAATAATCATCTCAGCACTTAACTTAGCAAATCAATGGGTATGGAAGAGAAAACAATTTTTCAAACTCATAGAAAAATTTCTTACTGCCAAGCAATATTACTTGAAACAGAAGTTTTTGAGTGAGATAATGATGATAATGATTGATGGTAGTGATTGATGATGATGATTGATGATGATGATTTTTTTACAGTTTCCATGTGAAGAAACAGGTATTTAAATGTTACTCATTTTATACCAAATTTCAACCAAACAGCAAAGATTGAAAATTCTGCTTTTTCTCTTTCTCCCTTCCAAGCATCCTGTTCAAATGCAGGTTTTGTTTTTCTCCTGCTCAACACCTCTAACCAACCTCTTTTGTCTCCTTACATCACATAGACTTACTCCCTGAAAACAGAACTTAAATTCCATCCATAATCATGCAATGTATGCTGACTTCCTTCCTTGCCTACTAGTAGAGGTATTAGTAGAGGTATTAATGTAGATTACAGAAGGTACTACAAAATGCCAATGCAGAGAGGTCCAACGTAAGGATCTTCAAAACAAAAATAATTCCTATATAAGAAGTCATTCCTACAACTGTATAACAAAGAAAGTTTTGTTTGTTTGTTTGTTTGTTTTTTCCCTTATGAGGACAGAGGCTCCAATTGGAGGAAAAGCAGATTAGTTAGACATTAAACAGATAGAGACAGATTGGATTTACAGACTACAGGGAAGCAATCTGGATAAGACGATTAGCCAAATATAGCTAAAAGGCTACACTAATGGTATTTACTGTTCTTAGCATGGTGAAGACAAAGAGAAATAATAATCTTTTAATTTAAGTATCCCATTCTGTTGACAAAGGATGTTTTTGCACACATTTGTGTGAGCACCCAAAATTAATAATAAAAACAAACATAAAAAGATCAAGAGACATTAGTCAAGCTTCTGCAAATTTCTTGACATGCTATTTCAGCAATTGCAAAATTTATATACTAAGGAAGAGTTAAGATGTTAAAGAGCTATCAATAATAAAGTGACCAGTCCTTTACATATATCTCAATAAAGCTAACAAAAGTATGTCATTGGATGTTAGGGCATCATGGGTCCTAATAAAAGTATCTTGCCTTCTAGTTTACTACTTGAATTGATATAACAGCTTAGAAGGTTATGAAAAAATAATTTCCATTTGGTATAAGCCAAGAAATACAGTTCTAAAGATATACAAGAAAAAATTGACCCTTTGGTCAATGTTCCAGTCCAGACACTTGGAAAAACACTGTGAGCCATCTCTAAGAAAGTGAATATAAAAAAGTTCTTTTGCAGCTGTGGAGTGGTAGGATAGCCACTGCCGCTTTCTTTCTTCAACATATGTACATTGCCACAATATTTTTTAATCCTTGAGTTCAGGAACAATTCTGGCCACTGCTACACTCAAAGTAAGACAAAGAAATTCTAAGAAAGCGAACTCATACGCAGAAAGGAAAATAACTTTGAGGACCATCATCTGGCTGAGTTCTTAAAAGTCAGAATATGAAGGTAATGTTCCTACCACAATCTCTCCATCATAGGAGAATCTGGCTATCTCCATAGTAGAAGTTTTCATCTTTGCTTAGGTTCAGCAAAGCAGGATTGCTGTCAGTGATGCACTTGAGGATAACAACAATGATTTGTAAGACCACAGTGATTGTGGAATGACAGTTCAGACGAAGTTTGGAAAGTGTCTCTGAAGATTATCTAGTCCAAACCCCAAGGTCAAAGCATGGTCAGCTGGAGCAGGAAGACACTATAACTTCTCTGGGCAGCCTGGTCCAACATTTGACCACCTTCATAGTAAAATAAATAAATAAATAAATAAATAAATAAATCTTTTTACTGTTTAAGTAGAATATCTTGCATTTCAGTTTGTACCAATTGCCTCCCATCCTGCCACTGAGCAGCCTGAGAAGAGTTTGTTTCTGTCTCCTTTACTTCCACATCGGGTATCTACACATGGGTAAAATCTCCCTGAAACATCTCTCCTCCATGCTGAGCAGTCAGCTCTTTCAGCCTCTCCTTGTATGACAAATGCTCCTCCTATCTCTTTCTCATATTTGTGACTATTCACAAATGTTCTCACTCCAGTTATGTTCATGTCTCTGTTGCACCAGGGAGCCCAGAACCAGATGCAGCTCTCCAGACAAGTCTCACCAGTGCCGAGTGGAGGGAAATGATCACCTCCCCCAGTATTAGTTTGCAAACAGCACTTATTCAGGTTAAGCTGTGAAATTTATATGCAGATTAATGCTGAATTATACTCCTGCCACTTTTAACTTCTGGTTGTGAGATAAAAGTAGCTACTGCTCTGGTTTGGCTTTGTGGTCATGTTGTCCATGGCTGTAGGTTTTGTTAAGCTTAGCTGGAGTCTCAGCAAACTGCCACATTAGATAACAATACAAATCAAAACAAAACAAGAGCCCCACATCCACAGTTGATCAAAAGGTTGGTACAAGAAAGGCAATAACTCAGAAAAAATAAGGTGATTGGAATATCTAAGAGGGGTCTAGTGCAGGTCCTTTTTTTCTCCTACTCAGCACCTCTATCTTTCATGTGAGTAGACAAAAGAAAATCAACAAAGCCAGTCTAGGGAGAGGTGACTCCCCTATCTGCTATCATTGCTGAATATTTGCTAAACAGAAAATAAAACAAGGTTGTATCTTTTCATGAACAAAGCCCCAAATCTCCTTGTCTGCCTGGAAAACAACAGTAAGTCATCAATATGTCCTTTCTGACTTTTGAAAGCCTGTGGAACAGAAATGTGGAAACGTAACCACGTTTTATTTCTACCTTCCCTTCACTGAGACTGAAAATTACTATTAATACTTTGTTTTGTTTTCAGTAGAAGAAAAAGATGAAGCAGGTAAATAAAGGCAAGAAAAAATACTAGGGGCCTATCTACAAAAGTGTGGAGATGTAACCCTATCCATAGCTCTCATTAAGTGCCTGGAAAGGGGGAAAAAAAAAAAAAAAGTAGCTGAGACTATGCCTGATGCTATTTTCCCAAATGCACAAAACAGTGCCTTTTTGTGTGTTTGTGTGTGAGTCACATTGCAAATACTAATTTCAGTGTCAGAGATGTAAATTGAAACTAGGTCATCAATATAGAAAATCTAAATCTTACCCTTTCAATGGCAGTGAGGTTGTGCATGTTCTTAGGTGCCATTTCCTAAGATATCAAAGGTAGTTTTAACCTTTCATGCTGAGTGAAAGGAAATAGGAAGCTCACCTGTGATAATACTCAGTTCTGTTCCTTACCTAGTTGACCACTCTTACTCTTACGATCCCTAAAGAGCATGGGCAAGAGCTAAGCTGCAAGGCTACATACCTTGGGATAGGAATAACTCTTTGACATCGAGTTGTACTAGTTACCAGGTCAGCCAAATTCGAGGAAGATATAAACCTGCTCTGCTCCAAAATTAACTTTAGAAAGATTCTCAGTAGAGAATGGAATATTTCTCAATCACTGCCTAATACATTACAGATTTTCCCTCCATTTCAATTTTACCCAATTTTGGAAGTTTTTGTAAGCACAAAAAATATTATAAGTGAAACTACTAATCAGGACAACTTTGTCTAATACAAAACAAACATGTACATGCAGTGGGTACAAATTTATATTTGAATACTTAGGATTGTCATTTATGAAATTAAAATGTTGTGTCAAAAAGACTCCTGCAAGGGTCTATCCTAGGCATGGTATAATTTTATTATTGATTTGAATTATAGTCTACAGTGCACAACTAGAGGTGTTATGGGTGTCAACAAGCTAAAAAATGCTAGAATGATGTGGTACAGGTTATGAAGTGAAAAAATTCTTATAAATTGGAGACACTGTCTTCCCAAATGTGAAATTCACTTGGAAAAAAATATATCAGTTTTATAAATATTGGGCAATAGTAGTTGACTAGTACTTGAGTAGATCTGTATCTTTAGGTTATACCTATAACCTGAAGTTATGTACTTGTAACTTGACAATGAACCAACTATTTTATTAGGTATTAAGGATAAAATACATGATTATATGTGTAGTGAGTATACAGTGATTGTATCTGCATCACAGATGAAGAAGATCTTCCGTTGTAGTCAGGACTGGTATAGTCTCATTGTGTGTTTTATGCCTAGCTTTTAGTACAGAACATCAGGGAATAAGAAATGGAAAATAAGGAAAAAAAAATAATAAAAAACACAAAAGAAAGCAACAGTAACTATCAGAAGTCTAAGAAGTATTCTCTTATACAAAGGCACACACAATTGCAGGTGCCTGTCTCAAAGAGAAGGCTGAAAACCTGAAATTCCTTCTTGCACACCTAAAATATTAAGAGGAGGGGCATTATCTTTGCTGAGTGTACATTGTGGGAAGTACAAGACAATGTTATTTGCTGCAGCAAGTTAGATGAACGGAAATAATTTCTAATACAGAGTAGAGTGACACACTGGAAAATGTAGCTTGGGAGGACTGTGAAGTGTCCAAGAATCATTGACACTGAGCAACTGTCAGAAATAAAAGGGGTACAATTAACTGTTGATAATGGGTGGAGGGCAACAAATAAATCCTGATGTCTAGATATTGGTGATTAGCACAGAATTATACAGCAGAGAAAATCTGTGTGTGCAAGGGAAGAGTGCACTACACTTTGCAATTAGTAACATTTTTGGAACAATCTTCCACAGCATTTTCATTTGGGATCTGAGGGAGTATGGGCAGGATCAGCAGGCCATTAGATGTTTGAAAATTGGCTGTAGCATGGGGTCAAAGCACTGCAGTTAACAACTCAATGTCTGTGGACACTCATAAAGCAGAAGAAATTCCCAGGGCTTAATACTTGGTATAATTTGGTGTTTTCAGTAATAACCTGGATGACAAGACAGAATGTTCCCATAGCTTGTGTGGTAGACGCTAAGTTAGGTGGAGGGTAGAGAGACAAAAGTAAGATATTTGGTTCCAAGGGACTTTAATAAACTTGAAGATTGTGCCAAGGTAATTTTCATGCAGTTTGTCAAAAAAAACGCAAAGCAGAACAGATACTTGCATCAGCATGGTCTGGGAAATGACTGGCTTGAGCCCTCCTGCAAAGGACCTGTGGCTTAGGGTCATCTTTCCCAAGTACTGGGTGACACGGTGCTTAAAGGGAAGCCTTTTGCTGTGTCCAGAGCCAAAGAATAAATAACATTCTGTAAGCAGCTGGGGTTTCAAAAAAAAAAAAAAAAGGCAAAAAAACACAAAAAACCACCCACCACCCACATCTGGGTTTCCAACCAAAATATTAAAGAGACAACGACAAAAGCACAGCAGTATTGTCTGGAGACACTGACACGATGCATACCACCATTTTACAGACTTGGCTTCCTCCAAAAACAGACAGCCCAAGACAAAATTCAAGACATTTCTACAGGCATGCCTACAGTAGATTCATTTCTTGGAAAACTATGCCCCAGAATGACTGCTAGGATTGAACAGTACTTTAGCTGCTTTTAAATATTTACAACTGCATGGGAGTTGGCAGAGTTCAGCAAGAAAACTTACTGCCCAGTGCAGCTCTGCAGGATCCCAGGCAAGGGAAAAAAATTAAGTCTCTGCTATGTAGGAAACTTCATGCTTACAATGTATTAATGAAAGTTTTCTCTAGTTTAAACAATGGTCAATATATCAGGAGACCTGTGCTGCTTCAAACGCCAATTTAGAAAACAAAGTAAGAATTTGAGAGAAGCAGTTAAGTATCAGCAGAGTTGTTGAGCAGGTGGTTGGCTGCCCCTCACCTGAATATAGGAACAGATATGCATGGTGTGCTCCAGAGCTTTGACCTCCATCGACCATCCTGCTCCTGGAAAACCACTTGAAGCAACTGTTGGTGAGATCTGACTGGGCTCAATCCTTTGTTTTCTTCCTGGAAGAAGCCCCGAGCCCAGGGAGGACAACATGGATGGGTAAGGTTGTACCTGTCCCCAGTCTCAACTTATTGTCCGGTCCCTTCTCTGCTGTTTCCTAAGACAGCTTCATGTGAGGAACTAGGTACGCTAATATCTTCCCAACTCCCCAGTACTGGTCGAGGAGCTCCTCCAGCCTTTCTTCATAGAGGTATTCAGCTACACCAGCTATTCAGTTAACCTGCCAGCACCAGCCCATGCCTAGGTAGCCTGGGGCAATTGCCAGGCTGCAATCACAAGTGGACGTCTCCTAAGACTGTAGAATCATAGAATCATACAAACACAATGTTGGAAATGACCTACAAGATCATCTAGTCCAACCGTCCTCCTATCACCAATACTACCCACTAGGCTATTATATAGTGTAGTGACAGGGGAAAGAGGTACCTCTATATTTCAGCTAGCCTGCAGCTGGTGTATGGTGCGATGGGGACAAGGCCCGTGGAAGCCTTCTCCTTACAAGGAGATTCACTACTCCAGAGGCATGCTAGTCTGACCATGAACTTCAGTCCTGAGAGGTGTTATGTCATTGTGTGTGAGAAACACCCTACAAAGTGTGTTTTTGTAATTCTAGCACAAACAGTCCTACCTGGGCCTCCGAAGCCTCGTAACCTGTAGAAAGACTACACAAGCTGCAGGTCTCCCCATCTTCTTCAAGGTGTCCTTGTTTTCTCCCAGCATTTGCACCCCAGACTTCATTCTTTTTCTTGACTGGTGATTGTTTTGGCTGAATCTTGGGGTTGTTAGCACAGCATACAGGACATTTTTTGGTTTGCTATAATTTGAATTTTTGGTCCAAATTGAAAAGAGTTTCAGACTATCTACCATGGCATCAGCACCAAAGTGTGTTCCTTCATTCTTGCTTTGCCAATTATTTAAATCTGCCCCTAAGGTGGTCCCAAATAATGTGGGGCTATTCTTGAATTCTTGTGTTAGTACTGTCCAGCGTATTTGAGTCATTTTTCCTGTTGTGGGATTTTCCCATTCAAAAGCAAATGTAGTCTGGCTATCAGGCTCCAGGCGTATACAAAAGAAGCCATCTTTAAGATCCAATATTGTGAAATAAAAATCTTTTTCAGATAGTGTTGTTAGAAGGGTATATGGGTTTTGAACTACAGGGTGGATGTCTTTGGTTATTTTGTTTATAGCTCGCAAATCTTGCACAAATCTGTATTCACTGCCCTTTTATTTATTTATTTATTTATTTTTTCCAGCAGTATTGGGGTGTTGAAGCTAGATTGGCATTCATGGATTAGTCCATAAGATAAGAAATTGTTTATCAGAGGCTCCAGCCCCTTCCTTGCTGTAAGGAAGTTGTTATATCCCAGTTGTTATAAACCTTGTAGACTTTGTCGATCATATAGGATTAATTGCCGATATTGTTCTATTAATCGCTGACCCCTGCTAGTATTTGGGTCCCACTTAGGATCTTTTGTAACAGGTAATAGTTCTTCTACATCCTCTCTCAGGTACAAGTTCTTTGTTTCTGCCTGAGCTTTTTCTACAACTATTCTCTTTTCTTCTACAGTCAACAATGTATTTAACAGGGCTTGCATATCCACCCAGTTAGGGTTATGAGAAATCATAATACCTTATAACAACTGACACATTTCTGTTGGATTCTCCCTGTAAGGCCCGACAGAGTGTTTCCAGTTTAACAAATCCAATGTTGTAAACAGAACATGAACAAAAAGAGATTCTCCTCCTGGTCCCACTTTCTATCTTAACAGAGCCTGGATAACTGGTCCTGGCCCTACCCTTTGTCCTGAGCTTTGTCATGAGCTACAGGCCTCCCTATTTTCTTCAAGGTTTCCTTGTTTGATTGTTTTCCAGCTTTGGGACTACACATTCACAGCTACTAGTTTGAAAACTATAGACACTTTTCTAGAAGTTTATTTGTATGTGTTCATACCATAGGAAGTCTAACTTTTTTTCCTTTTCCTAATATTGATCTAAGAGTTGATGCTTGAAATGATTTTTCCATTTCACTAATGATATTAATTTTATTTTTAAGGTCAGGATTAAATTAAAAACTGTGTATTCTAATTACTTACTCTGAAGTTATCAATGCATACATAAAACCCTCCAGCCTTATCAAATAGTGCGAAACACATATGAAAAACTACATTAGATAACTAGAGGGTGAAAAAAAAAAAACCAAAAAAAAAAACACAACACAAACAGAATATAAGTGTGGCAGTCAAAATCTTACAAATGGAAACCAAAAAATCCAGAGTACCTATAACATGCATAGATAGCAAGTGTTGCCAGCACACCAGAGTCATTTGCTTCTGTCTCACAGAATTAAATCGGTCTTGATTCTGTCTTGCTGTGAATCTTTCCTTAGTATGCATTTGTACAAAACATTAAAAAAATGTTAAATGCTCTTGCAAGAGCACTGTCACTACTAAGTATTGGCTGATGTTGGGGAGCAGAAGTGAAAGCCTTCTGAAATGTCTTCTGTTGCTAGCAAGGCACTACTAAATGAAATAAAGACAGTATGACCTATCAAACAAACAAAAACCTTACACGGTACTGGAATCTTCCTTTAGGTTAGTAACAGCAGAAAATGCCCAAGCTTGTTTAGTGTTTTGTGTCTTGACAGGAACTGAAGCAAGTATAATACTTGCAATCATGATAATGAATACATATATACATTTTTATTTTTTTAAATATTTTTTAAAGTCCCAGTATTGTACTTACATTGCCTGTTAAGTCCTCCCAAGTAGAGAAAGAGGGTATTAATAAGACCACAGCAAATCTACAGGAATTTAGATTATACCAATATATCTAACATTACTTGGTACCTCTGGAACAGCAAGCACAGTTGGTACACCTTAGAGAAAAACTGTGAATGCTTCTACTAGGTGTAGTGTAGCAGTTGATTAGAAGGTTTCAGTGAGGGGTGGTGACACAGGAAGACAGGAAAAACAAAGATAATTCCCCTGTTTTTTAGTATACTGCTTTCCTGCGGTAATGCATGTTAGATAAAAAAAAAGAAAAAAAGAAGAAGAAATTCAACTTAGTAGTAATAATGGAAACATGATAAAAGATAAGAAAAAAGTGCTCTAATTAGTAAGTGCAAATAAGCAAAATAAATAAAGGTGATCACCTAATATAAGTATAAATAAATAAATAAAAAGATTCAATTCTGTCTTCTGGTTAATGTGTGTATATAGACTCAAACTTACTTATGTAAAAATGGGGAAAGAGTATTACAGTCGCCTTTTTAGAAACGAGAGCTGGAAACCAAAAGGCAAAAGCAATATTAGAAAATTTGTCAGCACAAATATTGTGAAAAATCCTCCAAAGTACAAAGCCAGTCTGGCAAGATATGAAAACATTAAAACTTTTGAAGAAAAGTTCATCAATCTGTAAATATAAACAAAAGAAACCAATAAACGAACAACAGGAATAAATTAATAGTTCCAAGTAACTTAAACAAACCTCAGTCAGTGAGAGAGAATAGAAAGCAAAAAAGGCGGGAACCCCGCCCCTTGCCTGCGCAGTCCCCAACCAGGTCGGACCCCGCGCTATAAAGGGCGCGGCGCGGCAGCGGACCGCTCACAGCTCGGCTCAGGCAGCAGCGGCAGCGCCATGTCCGGCAGAGGCAAGGGCGGGAAGGGGCTCGGCAAGGGGGGCGCCAAGCGGCACCGCAAGGTGCTGCGCGACAACATCCAGGGCATCACCAAGCCGGCCATCCGGCGCCTGGCGCGGCGCGGCGGCGTCAAGCGCATCTCGGGGCTCATCTACGAGGAGACGCGCGGCGTGCTCAAGGTGTTCCTGGAGAACGTGATCCGCGACGCCGTCACCTACACCGAGCACGCCAAGCGCAAGACGGTCACGGCCATGGACGTGGTCTACGCCCTCAAGCGCCAGGGACGCACCCTCTACGGCTTCGGCGGCTAAAGCGCGCAGGCAGCTCTCGGACCCTCTCGACACACCCCAAAGGCTCTTTTAAGAGCCGCCCACCTATTTCCGAGAAGAGCTGTGTTGCTTTAGAGGTAGTAAAAGAAAGTACCATGTATCTACATTTTGTTCAAACTTGCTATTTTAATTCATAATTTATTTGCTAAGGAGCCTTAAGCGAAAGCATTCTTAAGGACCCAATTATTGGTTATTTTCATAATAAGCAAGTTAATTCTGAAGTGGACAAGAGAATATATAGTGTAATTGATTTCCCTTTCATCAGTGTAACGGAAATCTTAAGGTTAGGATTGGCTTATTTTCTGAAAAATACATCGAATATCAAAGGGAAGCCCCCTGAACTTACTGCTCCAGGCTGTTGAACTAGCCTGGGAGCAGGTCTGCGCTGCCTAGCAGAGGCCTCCTGTGCAGGGCAGTTGTTTTCAAACGCTGAGTAAACAAAGACTGGATGTAGGCAGCTATTTATATTTAAATCACCCTGCTCCCTGCGCTGCCTTACAGCAAATGGAAGTGTGCCGGGGGCAGAGGGGTGCTGGAGGAGGGGGAGGGGACATATGCCCACAGCTGCTCGTCCCCTGAACACCTCATAAACTTGCAAATACTGGAATGACCCCAGGTGTCCGAACGTATTTTTGAGAAATTATCCCCAAACGCTCTGTATGTCCAGTGTTTTAAAACTTGTAAAGTCTC